>NC_048225.1:56667422-56825585 GCF_002007445.2 Ailuropoda melanoleuca
TCCAAGGTAACGTATGGTTTTTGGTGCTATTGTAAATGGGATGGATTCCCCAATTTCTCTTTCTTCAGTCTTGTTATTCATGTATAGAAATGCAACTGACTTCTGGGCATTGATTTTGTATCCTGCCACATTACTGAATTGTTCTATAACTTCTAATAGTTTGGGAGTGGATTCTTTTGGGTTTTCCATATAGAGCATCATGTGTGATGCTCTATGTCCTTTGATTGGAACATTGAGTCCATTTACATTCAGAGTAAATATTGAAAGATATGACTTTAGTGCCATTGTATTTCCTGTAAAGTCACTGTTCCTGTAGATTGTTCCTTTCTGGACTTTGTTATTTTTAGGCTTTTTCTCTGCTCAAAGGATCCCCTTTAATATTTCCTGTGGGGTTGGTTTAGTGTTTACAAATTCCTTTAGTTTTTGTTTGAACTTGAAATTCTTTCCTTCTATTCTAAATGACAGCCTTGATGGATAAAGTATTCTTGGCTGCATATTTTTCCCATTTAGCACATTGGATGTGTCATGACAGTCCTCTCTCTCCTGCCAGGTCTCTGGACAGGTCTGCTGCCAGCCTTATGTGTCTACCCTTGTATGTTAAGGACCTCTTGTCCTGAGTTGCTTTTGTGATTTTTCTCTTTATAATTTACAAGCGTTAGTATACTATGTTCAGGTGTTGATCTGTTTTGATTTTGAAGTGGGTTTTCTGTGCCTCCTGGACTTGAATTCCTGCTTCCTTCCCCAGATTAAGGAAGTTCTCAACTATAATTTGTTCATGTAAACCATCTGTCCCATCCCTGAGTTCCTTAAGTTTCCCTTTGTAATTTAATAGTTTCCTTTCTGCCTTTTCAGCTTCCTTATTTTCCATCATTTTGTTTTTTATATCACTGACTCTTCTACTTTGTTAATCCTTGTTTTTATGGCCTCCACTTGGGACTACATCTCTGTAACAGCATTTTAAATTTCAGCCTGACTAGATTTTCGTTCTTTTATCTCTGTGGTAAGGGAATCTCTAGTGTGTTCTATGCCTTCCCCACCCCCCAAGCTCAGTTAGTATCTTTGTAATTGTTTTAAATTCTAGTTCAGATATCTTAATTATATCTGTATTGATTAAATCCCTGGCAGTGAGTACTACCATTCTTTTGAAGTGAATTTCTCTGTCTCACCATTTTTTCCAGAAAAGAAAAGAAAAAGAAAAAAACAAGAACAATTACAACAACAGAAGGGAAAAAAATAAAGATCCTGGGTGTATTTTGGTCCGCTTATTAAAAGAAACTATATCCTAAAATAAGAAAGAAAAACATGTATACATAAATAAAAGAGCATAAAAAATATAATGAAAAGAAAGAAAAATATATACGAAAATAAAAATTAAAGAATAAAATTGAAAAAATAAGAAAATACCTGAAATATTAAGACTAAAAAATAAATACAAAGAATGCTCTATACTGTTTTCCCCAAGAGCTGAATCTTTGCAGCCCTCTATGATCTGTAAATTTGGTGAGAGCGAGTTTGTGCTGATGCAGATTGTCAGGTGAACTTGCCCTAGTGGAATCACCTCCAGGGCACAGAGGCGGGGCTTGGTGTAAGGGGCTCTGGACTCCACTAGGTGGTGCTGTTTTCCTCCCTCAAGGCTCTTAACACTGATGGGTGGGATGAACAGGGCTGCTCAGCTTTCTAGCCTGGAGCTGAAAATCCTCACCCCTTAGCTCTTCAGTGAGCCCTCAGAGAAAAGCGTTGAATTACTCTCTTGTTACCATGGTTTGTCAGAACTCTGTTCACCTGGCCTGTGACCAAGCGTTTTTATCTCAGGCATGCGACTGAGTTTTAAAACTCAATTTTAGGGACTTGCCGTGGTTTTGCCTTTTGCTAGCCTCCTCCTAGGAAAGTGGTCATGAGACTGCAGCAGCTGTAGTTTACGGCAACACAGAGCAGAAAGCGGGTACCTAGAATCACTATTCTCAGCCGGCTGCCTTGCTCCTATGCCTGGGAACTCTGCTGAACTCAGGCACCACCACCTGTTCTTCTTGTGACCCTGGGGATCCTCAGGCCACGATGTCACACCTGGGATTCTGCCCTGCTTCACCTGAGCACCTTTAAGCCAGGCACATCTCCCACTGCAGCAGACTTCTGAAAGTTCCGATTTTGCACTCTGCTTCTTACAATACTTTGCAGTAGCCTCCTTAAACAGGCTCCCTCCCCTCTGCCAGATCATCAGCTATATCCTGGATGTAAGTCTCCACACCTACTTTCCGAACAGTGGCCGCTTTTCTACTTGTAGACCTGCAGCATTTTTCTTAGCCCCCCAATTGATTTCTCAGGTGTTCAGAATATCTAGTTGTACTGGAGGGATGAGACAAACTTAGGATACCCCCACCTACTCCTCCACCGTCTCAGCTCCTCCATGCGTACTTCTATTTATGACAACTTTATTGTTACTGGCAATCATTTGAAAATATAGATTTTAAAATACATCGTTTACATGAAAATATATTAGCAATAAGTATAATGTACATATGACGTATATTTTGTGCCAAAGGAAATACTTGTTATGTAACAGTAGGTAAAAATATGACATACAAATCATACAATATATTATACATGAAAATATGGTTAAATGACAGAATATTTTCTAAATAATGGTTTTATGAGTAATTAGTAAATATTAACTTTTAAAGAAAGGTATTGTTAAAGTACTGAATAATAAAAATTCAAATCTAAAATAAATGAGATCAAAAAGAGTAAGTAATGTACTTACTTTAAATCAGAACAAATTCTGAAGTTAAAAACAAAAGGAAAGGGATACCTGGGTGTCTCAGTCAATTACCTTCGGCTCAGGTCATGATCCCAGGGTCCTGGGATGGAGTCCTGCATCCAGGTCCTTGCTCTGTGGGGAGTCTGCTTCTCCCTCTGCCTGCTGCTCTCCCTGTTTGTGTTTTTTCTCTCTATGTCTGACAAATAAAATCTTTTTAAAAAAATTAGCAACAACAACAACAACAAAACCCAAAGGGGAAATACCCAAATGAAAATCCTGGTGATTTGACTACACAAAATTTAGTTTCTCCCATATAACTTAAAATTAAAAGACAGATAAAATGAGGAAATATTTTCAAAGAATGATCCTCCTTTGGAAAGTTGCAAGATGTTAAATATACTATTGTTAAATATGGAATGATTATTTACATTATGATAAACTGTTATAACTTAGTAAAATTTTGTTAAGATGGGTTTCAAATATGAAATACTTGTTAGAAGTCTTCATGAAAATGATAGGGCATAAGATTTTGCATAGTTTTCAAATATGTAAAAAATTGAATTATAACAGAGTTATATAATAAACATATGGGTCATAAAAGGAAATTATTTATACATTTAAATATTTTCTAAATGGCCTACAATGGAAATTTCATGCACTTGCTCTTTAAAATGAAAAATCATTTTCTTGATATAGTACCTAGTTTGTTAGTAGTGTTAGTAAATATACCACACCTGGGTATATACCCAAAAGAAATAAAAACAGGATATCAAAGGTCCATGCACTCCCATGATTATTGTAGCATTATTTACAATTGCATGTTTCCATATCTTGAGACTAAGTGTGTGACAATGGGTGAATGGGTAAATTATTAGATATATATCGATATATCGATCTATATATCGATCTATGTATCTATAATATATGAATTATATATTATTCAGCCTTAAAAGGAGATCCTGCTATTTGCCATGGAAGAATCTAGAGGATTATGCTAAGTGAAATAAACCAGACACAGAAAACAAACAAACCTATGATCTCACTTATGTATGGAATCTAAAAAAAGCTGAATACATACAGGCAGGCTACCAGGGCTCAGGAAGTAAGGTAATTAAGGAGATGTTGGCCAAAGGATACAAAGTTGCAGTACGGGGGAGAATGAATTTGGAGATCTAATATACAACATGTCTATACTTAGTAAGGTTGTATGGAACACTGGAAATTTGCTAAAAGTGTAGATTTCAGGTGTTCTCACTACACATACACATGTAGCTATGTGAGGAGATATGTTAATTAGATTAACTGTAATAATTATTTCACTGTGTATATATTGTATACCTTAAATAGGTACAATTTTTATTTAAAAAATGAAATCTATCAAAGGAGTCTCAGGTGTAGGCAGGGATATTATCGGAACACAAAGAAGTTGGGGTGAACAAAGATTTTCAAGGGAGAGATGATGGTTGAATGCTTGAAATTGCTGCCCTAATATTGAAGTGAGGGTGGATTTTGACTAATTTCACAGTGTGGAGACTTTAACCTTGATGAGTGGGATGAATGAGCGTAAAAGCCAAACTGGAATGGGATCAAGAGGAAAATGAGGGAGAGCGATTCAAGACTACAAGGGGACAAATAATTCAAGACGATTTCCTCTAAGATGGAGAAGAGAACTGAGGTAATATATATAGGTGGAATGTGAATTCAGGGGTTATTTTAAAATTTGTTTTTGTTTTTTACACTGCAGAAATAATGATGTATAGGGGGAATTATCTGGTAAGGAGAAAAAAAGTTGAAGATACAGAGGTCATAGGGGAGAATGGATGGAGAAATGTTCTAAGCATAAAATGCACTTAAACATAACAATTCTACAATTACCAGAAAAGGCCAGAGTTAGAGGTCCATCTCATTCAATTCTCTAGCTTAAGATTATAGAGCTAAGTGCCTCACAGAGCTAAATTGATCAAATTCTCAACTCTGTGGTTAAGGAAGGGAACTAAGCTCTCAAACATGCTAACATCTAATGACTGATTAGAGGTTTTAGAAGTATTCACCAAAATCTCCCTGAAGCAATTGCTCTAGAAACACCTGAACTCAGTTGACTGGCTTTTCATTTGCTCCTTCTCACATATTGATGCTTACGTTCATGTCCAGCACAGATAGATTTTCTGAGAAGTGTAGTGTGTTAGTTTCCATCATAACAGTCTTTTCTGTTTTATAAGGAACATGTTAACCACCTGGTCACAGATGTTTGGTCTTGAGGCCATAAATAATGGGATTTAGCCTAGGTGGAGCCAAAATGCAGACACTGGCAAGCAGGATGTAGATATGAGGTGAGATGTGACCCCAAAGTGCTGAGTAATGACTGGGGAGAGCCCAACCCAGAAAATAGGATGGTGACACAGACATGGGGTCATAGCATTGAGAGCTTTGTAGTGAGAATCTTGGGACGGGATGCAGAAGACAGCATGTATAATTAGCAGACAGGAAATAAAAGTTATCACAATATCTAAAATGAGTGTTGGCATAAGGATAATACCATACCAGGTATTTTCTTGGATATCATCATAGGAAACTTGGGTCAAGGCAATGTGTTTACAACATACATGGCAGCATGTTACATCTATAAAAAGTCTGACCTTTCAGAAGATATATTAGCAAGTGGAAAGCCTCTTGGTTATATTAATTCTACAGCTGAATGGAAGACAGACAGGAAGGGAAAAGATGGTGAATACTGGAATCCATCAGAAACAGTTATTTCCCTAGTAAGAAAAACTGATGTATTGATGTTTACTAGGATTGTGAAAAAAGATCAAGAAAGCGACCTTTAAAAACTATCTTCTCGGTGTAAGACAGTGATAGATATTTATGCAACAACAGGACAGCAAGTATGATTCCAGAATATTATTATATTCCAGAATAGAAATTGAGGTTAAAGAATCTTTTCACAGCTCTAAAGAGCAGAGCTGAAATTGGAATCCTTTCTTAATTAACCATACAATTTGAAATCTGTAAAATGGGTCAAAAGAATTCTGAATTAATGGGCTTGACAAGGTCTTCTGGTTGGGCTTAGGGGGAGAAGGAAGGGTTGAGGGAGGAGTCAAAGGCAGCTGATGAACAGATTGCCATGGCCTATCACCCCACCACACGCTGGTAGCGTGAATGATACTATAAAATTTTGTAATTCTTTACAGTTGGAACTTCAGCGTTTTTGATTTTGCTTTCTCATTAGTGTCTTTTAAGGCAACAGTGGTAAAATTCTGTAAAGACCTGTGAAGATTCTATATAGTTCTGTAAAAACATTGCGCACATTGCCTCCAGGCCAGCTGAAGGCTGAGGAGTTTGGAAATGGCTGTGTCGTCCAAGGGTATGAGGAGCCAGGTGCTAAGATGGAAAGAAGACAACTGGGCCCAAACTCTAAGGGCCAGTGGAGAAGATAGAAAAAGAGTTAAACTGCTTCAGGTTCTAGAAGCAGGTGGTTTAGTGCCAGAGAGCTCATTAACCCCCACCCCACCCGCCCACACACAAAAGCATGCATAAGTCCTACCATCTTTGGCTGGTTATTGAATTTACATCTGTTTGCAGATGAGCTTGGTCCAGAATGCAAGTAGTGGAAAGTTCAGAAATCCGAGGAATGAAGCAGCACCAGTCATAAAACGACAAATTGGTAAATTGGATTTTTTTTAATTAAAAAATTTTTTTTTATGTTATGTTATGTTAGTCACCATACAGTACATCATTAGTTTTTGATGTAATGTTCCATGTTCATTGTTTGCGTATAACACCCAGTGCTCCATGCAATACATGCCCTCCTTAATACCTGAAAAACTTTGGGGCGCCTGGGTGGCACAGCGGTTGAGCGTCTGCCTTCGGCTCAGGGCGTGATCCCGGCGTTATGAGATCGAGCCCCACATCAGGCTCCTCCGCTATGAGCCTGCTTCTTCCTCTCCCACTCCCCCTGCTTGTGTTCCCTCTCTCGCTGGCTGTCTCTATCTCTGTCAAATAAATAAATAAAATCTTTAAAAAAAATACCTGAAAAACTTTGAAGAGTTATACACATTAAAACATTTGCTCTGAGAAGGTCCAATTAAGAAGATGAAAAGACAAGCTACAGACTGGGAAAATTTATTTGCAAGCCACACATCTGATAAAGGCCTTGTGTTTAGGATAGATAAAGAACTCCCAAAACTTAACAGTAAAAAAGCAACAAAAACCAAACAAAAAACCCACAAATGCACACAAAGAATCCAATCAGAAAGCAGGCAAAATACATGACAAAGAAGCACATGGAAAATGCACAACATCATGAACATTTAGAAAAATGCAAATTAAAACCACAGACATAGAGCTGTCAGGGTGCTTGAAATAAAAAATAGTGTTCTTGAGGGCACAGGGAAACTGGATGTCTCCTACATGCTGGTGGGGATGTAAAATGGGAGAGCCATTCCGGAAAACAGCCTGGTGGTTTCTTATAATATTAAAAAGGTACTTATCATATAACCCAGAATTGCATGCTTGAACATTTATCTCAGAGAAACGGTAACTTAATTTACACCAACACCTGTGCATGAATGTTCACGACCACTGTATTCATAATAGCCCATTGAGTATTTTCATCTTAAGACAATACTTAGGATTACATAAATTATTCATATCTGGGCTGTGTACTTAAGCAGCAAATAGAATTGAGCCTTAATTTGTAAATATACAGTAATATTGCCAAGCGACAAGGGCTTAAAATAATGCTTGGCTAAGTAAATTATAGTAAACCCTGATATAAAATACTATACAGAAATATAACTGATCATATAAGTTCACATATATTAGACGCAATGTCAACAATGTACTTCCAGCAAATATGTACCATATGATAATATTTTCCAGGGTGGTACAGGAATAGATGAAGCTATAGATACAGATAGAAATAATACACAGATTTAGATACAGATGCAGATGTGGATATATAAGTATATAGATGGATACATAGCCATAGGAGACAAAATTTTAACAATAAAATTGCATGAGGGCTGTAAGCTTATGAGTTTATGAGTTCCATGTCATGTTTGTCTTTTTTCATAATTTCTAATGTTTTCTACAAGGAAATTTTTTAAAGTTTTAAAATTAAAGTTTAAAAATCTAAAAATTAAAAATTTTTTTTAAAATTTTAATTTTTTTTACTATATTATGTTAATCACCATACAGTACATCCCTGGTTTCTGATGTAAAGTTCAGTGATTCATCAGTTGGGTATAACACCCAGGGCACCATGTAATACGTGCCCTCCTTACTACCCATCACCAAGTTTTAAAGTACAATTTAAAAAAGAAATATGGATGACATGGTATCTTCCTCCAAGAGGAAGTAACACTAAAGAGTACACTGGGAGGAGCTGTGGTTGGAGAGAGTCATGGAGAAGAGATGAGAAGTGGGTGTGGAAGGAGGAATAGGAGTTTTCCACAAGCTGGTGGAGGTTATCCCAAGGCAGAGCAGGGACATGTAGAACATGGCATGATCTGGAAAAGGTGAGGCCTTAATGGCCTGGTGTCTGATGCTCAGGTAGCTTGGAGGTGATATGGGCAGTGTTGCAGTAAAGGAGGTCAGGAGTCAGGTCACTAAATGCCTTGAATGACCCACTGAGGAGGGGATCCCTGAAGAACATGGCCTGTTACTAGGATTAGAAGAGCCCCTTCCACAGCACCCTCCCAGCACGCATAAGCCCTTGGAAACCACCGGAGGGATCAGTCTCCATTCCCTGTCCCCTCAGGGGTTGTTCTGCAAATACAAAACACATAATTCACTTACATTCATTTACATTCTCATATTAGATATTCATGTTGACAGGATATAATAGAAATAATTGCAAAATGTAGGAATCACTGGTTCTAAGAATGCCATTAATTAGAATGAAGGACGTTAAGGAGTATATGATTGTCTAGAGACCTCACAAGATGTCTCAGAGCTTGAGAAACTCACTGAGGAATAGCTGAACAAAATTCCAGGCCAGAGCACTGCTCTCACTTCATCTATTTCTAAAGATCATGCTAGAGTCGTTAAGGATGTATGACTTCTGAAAATCAATGCATCCTGTCCCAAGGTCTTTGTGGGAGCAGGCTTGCTCAGTCCAATGGGGCTCTGTGTCAGGTTGTTTTGATGACAAAGAGGTAAGTCCTGTAACCTCCCTGGTGAACTTGCCCCAGAGGCAGAACTCACTGAGCCATTTCTGAGTGTTTCAGTGGATCCCTCCCACCACCACTTCCAGAGACCACCTCACAGATGGCTAGGGATTCTGAAAACTTAGTTGTTAAACCAAAGTGATTTCTGCTTTGTAAACAACACGTGAACCACCTGCTCCCGGATTTGCTTGGTCTTGATTCCATAAATGACAGGATTGAGCATAGGCGGGGCAAGCATGCAAACATTAGCCAACAAGATGTTGGTATGAGGAGGAATGTGGCGTCCGAACCGCTGAGTAAGGGTTGTAAAGATTGCAGGCCCATAAAAGAGGACAATGACACAGATGTGGGAGCCACATGTGCTGAGAGCTTTGTGGCGAGCATCTCGAGAAGGCATGTGGAAAACAGCACAGAGAATCAGCACATAGGAAACAAAAATTAACACAACATCTAAAACCACTGTTAACATTAGGATGGAAAATCCATACCAGATGTTCACTCGAATGTCATTACAAGCATATTTGGCCAAGCCAATGTGCTCACAGTAGGTATGTGGAATAATATTATTTTGGCAGAAAGTCAATCTTTTCAAAAGAAATATTATGGGGAAAATTGTACAATAACTTCTCAGGAAGATGGTCACACTGATTTTCCCAATCAGAGCACGTGTAAGAATAGTGGTGTATCTCAGTGGGTAGTGTATGGCAATGTAGCGGTCAAACGCCATCACCAGCAAGACCCCCGACTCAGAGATGAAGGTGGAAGAGAGAAAAAATACCTGAGTGATGCAGTGATCCAGGGAGATCTCCCCAGCGCGGAACCAGAAGATGGCCAAGGCCTGAGGTACTGTGCACGTGGAGAGGACAACGTCTGCCGCGGCCAGCATGCAGAGGAAGAGGTACATGGGTTCACGGAGGCTGCGCTTGGTGAGGATAATGCAGACGAGCAGGCTGTTCCCAAGCAGGGCGATGACATAGGAAATGCAGAAGGGGATGGAAATCCACCTGTGCTGGTCCTCAAGGCCGGGGATGCCCAGGAAGTGGAAGACGGTGTGGCTGACAGCCGTGTGGTTTAAGGTGGTCATGCCTGGGGAGACCTTTCAGGGCCTCACCTCCTATTCACAGACAGAAGAAAACACATATACTCCTTTTAATATATTCTTAAGAAGAATTATATTAATATATTAATATTCTTTGTGAAGTCACCTGAGCTTTTGGCATATCTCACATTCTCTATCTTCTCTGAATATACAAATAATAGGAAATGTGAGAAGATGAAGGATATGGTCTGAGCCCCAATGAGTGACAGCCAATTATACTTATCTTCTCTCTCAGCTAATCGAAGTAAAAGATATTAGTACATATTTCACTTTCAGACAGAGGATTGTGAATACAGAGAAAATCATTATGCATGTCCTGTGAGGCTGTAACAAGATGATATTTGAACTTGACCTTAATATTGACTAGTTTATCATGAAGTGAAGACTGAAAAGAGAAGGGAGGCAGCATAAGGAAAGGTGAATAAACGGATCACTGCACAGTATGTTCATGAAACATTTCCAGCCTAGGGTGACAGGTGCATAGGGAGTGCTTGAGAGGCAGAGAGGGGTGCACAGGCTGTGAAGAGCCTCGGTCACAACTTCACACAGGGGACAGCCATCAGATGTCTTAAAGCTATTAGTTTAGGATAATTACCTGTGAAGGTTTATTGGAATAGTAATTGATTGAAGAGACTAGACACGAATAGCCAAGTTTTATTCCAGGAATAGAATGGATCTGAACATAATACAGTCACAGAGGAGTTAAACTTATATTTACTAAGCATTGTTTTTATGCTAATGATTGCAGTATGCACGTTGCATGTGGCATTTTGTATACTTTTCATGGAGGGAGAGACCTCCGCTCTAGGAAGTGGATATTGATTCCATTTCACATGTAAATAAAGATTCAGAGAATATGAATCACTTGCCAAATTTCACAACCAATAATTGATGGAAATGAGTTCGAAATTTCTCTGACTTACCACATTCAGTTTGCTCACTTGTGAAGACAATCAAGGGAACGTTAACAGGTAACAGTCAGGGCTTCTGTGTCAATGTTCACACCTTGGGGAGCTAAGCTTAGAAATGACTGAGGAGCACCTGGGTGGCTCAGTTGGTTACGTGTCTGACTCTTGGTTTCAGCTTGTGTCGTGGTCTCAGGGTTGTGAGATTAGCTTGAGTTGGGCTCCATGCTCCACCAGGAGTCTGCTTGATTCTCTTCCTCTGCTTCTCCCCCTGCTGTGCTCTCTCTTGTGCACATACCTCTCTCTTTCTCTAAGACAAATGAATAAATCTTTAAAAAAAATGACAAAGTGGAAAAAGAAAGGCATTATTTCTGGCAAGGGGGTACAGTATTCTGATAGAAATTTTCCCATTTGCTTCCTAGCGGACTTTCCTTCCTTCATTAGTTTAATCATTCAGCAAGCTTATCTGAAGCATGGGCTATTTTTCAGGCATCCGTCCTAACTGGGATTATGGATTGAGGGAATGGTGGGTATATAAGCAGATGGGTTCAGGAAGATGTTCCAGGTGTAGCTCAGAGGGCATCTCCTGAGAAGACAGCCATATCTAATCCTTTTTTTCTCCAGAATGAAGAAGAAATGAAGCCAGTAATAAAATACCTTCTTCATGGAGTTTCTGAAGATGTTAGATGAACAGGTATCTTAAAATATCTAGCTCAGGGGCCAAGATAAATCTTACATTTGCTAGCATTATTGCTTCCACTCCAGCTCCCTCTCTTGGAGCCTTGATTTTTCTTTCTGGAAAGGAAAATAGGCTCCTAGTTCTCACACCTGCTGAGATGCCCTGGCTCCTTCCCCCAAATCCCCTCCAACATCTGGCTTGGGGCAGGTGACCAGTTTGCTGCCATTCTCAGGGCTCCTTTCATGGTTTTCCAGGAGGGGTCTGTAGTCTAAGTCAATGCATTTTCTTTTTCTCATCTCTAGTCTATAATTATTAGGACATCTGCCACTGATAGGATTGCTTCTCCTGATTCGCCACTCTTCAGAAACTTCCATCCAGCCCGTATATCCTCAGCTCCCCTCCCAGACCTCACCTTCCATATCTGCTAGAACCAATCAGATTTGCGCCTCTGGTCTTTACCACTTTGTCCACATGTATCAATAGCCTCCAATAGTCTTGTCATCTCTGATCTGTTGGGGACAGAACACAGCCCACCTTGATCTGGAAACCTCTCCACCCTCAGATGTCTAATTCACTCACCAGCCTTTGGCTGAGTCTCCAGGAGCAGATGACATGAGATCCATAATAAAATTCAGCCCGTGGGTCAGGAGTTGGGCTGTTTATCGTCTTTTGTGGAACCCTGGAGGGAGCACTTGCACGAGGGCTCCAGGGACAGAGCCAGTCTCCACCAGCCTCACCTTCTTCCCAAAAGGGCTGGGTCTCTAAAACCATTTCCTGGCTCCCTCCCTTCTCCTGATCCTCTTCTCTCTTGCTTCTCTCAAGATGCTCTGATAGGAAAGCTTTTCCATCTAATCTAGACTTACTAGAGGCCTATTTCAATGTTAATTCATTTCCAACAGGAATATGCTTATAATTAATATATACCAAAAATTTATAAGTTTATGTTCATCATGAAAAGGATCATGTTGAAGTTTTCATAAGTTTCTCTCTCTTTCTCTCTCACTCTCTCTCTCTCTCTCTCACACACACACACACAATGGGATATCAGCCATAAAAAAGAATGAGATCTTGCTATTTGTGACAAATAGATGAACCCAGAGAATATTCTGTTAAGCGAGATATTTCAGAGAAAGACAAATACCATATGATTTCAGTTATATGTGAAATCTAAACAAAACAAAACAAACAAAAAGAAACAGGCCCATAAATACAGAGAACAAACTGGTGATTGCAAGAGTGGAAGGGGTAACAGGATGGGCAAAATGGGTAAAAGGGAGTGGGAGGTACAGGCTTCCGGTTATGGAGTGCGTAAGTCACAGCGATGAAGGTACAGCATGGGGAACAAAGTCAATGGTACTGTAATAGCATGATATGTGACAGATGATAGCTATACTTGCAGTGCATTGCATAACATATAAACTTGAATCACCGTACGCTCAAGACTAATGTAACATTGCATGTCAACAATACTTCAATACATAAATTTTGAAAAATAATAAAAAGCTTAGGATAAATGAATGAGACCATGTGGGGGGAGAGCACAGTAAGGGCATAAAAGCACAACTGCTGACAACCATAAAGGCAAGGGTTTTGCTTTAATTGCTCTATAGCTTAAACCTGAACTGTTCTTGGCATTTGTAGGCACACAATAAATACACATACATTGCTGGTGGCAACGAAAAATGGTACAACCACTACAGAGGAAATCTAAATCTACAAATACCTTTGACCATGGAAGTTACACTTTTAGTAATTAACCATAAGATTTATCAATAGAACTATCTAAATGAAGAGAGAATAAAAGAATAGGAAAAAAGAGATCCTTGGGAATTGCTGGAACAATGCCAAAAGTTCTAACGTGTGTAGTTGGTGGGCTAAAATGAAATGAGAGGAGATTGGACAGAAAAAAATTTTGAAAGAATTACTGAAATTTTCCAAATTAGGTAAAAGTCATAACTTCGCAGATTCAGAAAGATCAGTGGATCTCAAAGAAGATAAAAACAAAGAAAACTATGCCTTGATGCATCACAATCAAACTGAAAATTAAGAGAAAGACAGTCAAAGGAGGCAGGGAAATAAAATTAAAAATGTATCTAAGGTAATCAAGATTCACATGCCGCCTTCTTTTTTTTTTTTCACATGCCGCCTTCTAATTGCTAAGTATATTCAGTTGCATACCCTTAGCAGAATGAAACATCATTATTCATGACTGAAATTTGAAACTTATAAAGCTTCGACATGATCATTTTCATGAAGAGCACAAACTTATAAATTCTCCCCAACACATATATCTCACATCTTCATTATCCATTTATTGGTGGCTACTTGGGTTGCTTCTGTATCTTGGCTATTGTAAAGCTGCAATAAACATAGAGATGCCTGTATCTTTTTGAATTAATGTTTTTATTTTCTTTGAATACCCAGTAGCTGAATTACTGGATCATATGGTCTTTCTATTTTTAATTTTTGGAGGAACCTCCATACTCTTTTCAACAGTTTCTGCACTAATTTATCCTAAACTTTTTAAATGGCTACTAGCCTCCGAGAAGCCTAATGAAAGTTGCAAGGTCCATATTTCCTGGAATTCACACATTATTCTATTAGTCAAAGCAAGTCAGATTGCATCTCATGAAGGGGGAAATTGGCTTGTGTGTGCAGCCAAGAAAGAATTATTGGCAGCCATTCTTGCAGAGTGTCAACCACATTTGACAAACTGTCAGACTGACAAATGTTCAAAAGCTTGACAACAGACTCTGCTGGCAAGATTATGAGGAAGAAAAGCACTCGCATACACTGCTAGCATACAGTAGGGAGCTAGAGGTGAATTGTTGAGGAGTGGAAGCATCTGGATCAAGGCTACTGAAGGATTCATGAGGCATTTGAGAAATTATCTAGAGTGACCCTGGGCTAGACAATCAATGGCACTAGTATATATAACTGCACCTGTACACCAGATCTCAATTCCTTAGCCTCTTAGCTTCTATTTTCCCACAGTAGAGAAACCCTTCCTTGCCCTTCAAAGTATCCAGTGAGTACCCTGGTCTGTAGGATGGCCCTTTCCAGGATCCTCTTTTGTTTCAGATTCATCTTCTTTTCTCCACCGTTGTTTTACGAGCATTGAATGAACAGCTGGCCACCAAACCTCAGTAGTATTATCACTGTCTAGTCTTAATCCTTCCATCTCTTCCAGGAGGATAGCTTTCCTCAGGGGTGTGTGTCCTCCAAGTGGTTGTGTGGCCACAGAATGACCTGGTGGTAGCTGTCCTCCGCAGGCAGGTCCTCACAAGCCTCCACTGACACGAGAATGATTTTCAGTTGTTTCACCATGACTTAGAGAGTTACACAGGAACAAAAGGAGGAGGGGTTTTCCTACCACAGAAATAAAATGCAGAGATGAGGAGAGCAGAACTCAGAGGGGAAGGGACTATATTTACACGTACTCACTATGTGCTCAGTTTTGAGTCAGACACCGAGTGAAGGCAGAGGTGCTGATGGTTGTCTATCTGTGACCTTCATATCTTGAATGCCTAAACTTCCCACCACCTGAGTCCTACACCAAGCCCCTCTCCTGCGAGTGGAGATGAGGACATCAATTCAACACACAGAGGGCATGGAAGTGGGGAAGCCCAGTATATGAGAAAAACTTAATTGCCTTAGAGCTAATTTTATGAACAAATAAAATTGGTTGGTAATCTTCTAATGACCTCCACAACGATATGTATTATATGTATTAGGATGAATTTCATTAGTAAGTTATATGCATAATTGTTATTTACTATTGTATGCTGTTCTGAATTACTTGATGCCTTTTCTTTCTCAATGCTCATGTATTCTATAATCAAACATTTATAATCAGGATAAAAATAAAGGAAGAAAAGAATATGCAGAAAGGTGACTATAAATTACTGATCTCAGTGGTGGTGTATTTTACATTAAACATCAAATGGCTTGTTGTGGTTTTCATCAGCCAAAGGAATTAGTGCTTTCATCACAATTATAATTCACATGTTGCTGCAAATAGCCCTGAGTGTCCTACATATTCCTTTAGTTACAGACTCCAACCTACAATTTTTGTCCCATCACTGGATAAATTGAACTTTGAATTTTGTCTTAAGTATGAAGAAATGTCTTCTAGGAAGACATGCCTGTGAAATAGATGTCTGTTTTAAGTAATGGAGAGTGTTGATTACAGTGAATGTAATGCTTATTGAAAAGAGGTACAGGGATTTCTTGGAAGGAAATATTAAGTTAGGAGTGAGAGCATCTGAGTACAGAAAGCCACGAAGATGCACGCATTAAATTTGAGGATAGAGATCAAATTAACAGGGAAGGTGCCAGAGGACCAGGTGGCAAGAGAAAAGGTGGTAGGAAGTAAGTATAATGACTTGGCCCATATGGGACTGACGGTTTGTTGGTGAAGTCAGAACCCAAGGGCACTGGGACCTTGGAATAAAAGTGACCTCCTGAGTCTCACAAAGGTAATCAATCTGCAGTCTAATCTGCAACCCACTAAATTTCCTCCAGTTACTGATTCCATTTCTGCTTTGAAAGACTTAGTCCGAAGCTGAAGACTGATTTTGTCATATGTGAGGTGAGATGCTAGGAGTAGGGAAGAGTTGAGCTGGATACTAGAAGTCCTTACCTTACAGGCCCAAGGTAATGGAGCTGATTTGGAATGCTGGAATGTCAGGATCTTTGTCTGGAGTCTTGTGAACAGATTGTGGTGGAGACTAATGGCCAACATTTGCACTGATAGTGTAGAAATAGATGGTAGGTTCTCAAAGGACTTTTAAAGTCTCATTTGGATTTGAGAAACTGAGTCCTCAAAAGAAAGCCTTGCTTTGGTCACTTATCTTAAATCTCTCTAACCTAGTCTTCCTTCCCTCCTACCTTCCCTCCTACTGCCCTGTTTGCCTTTCCTTCTGTGTTGTGCTTTATGCACATTGATGAAAGGACATGCCCCATCCACCAAGGAATTCAAAGGTTGTTAGAGATGCTTGATAAGAAAGTCATTTCTGATTAATGAGATAGGTTTTCTAATATTTAGAAAGCTGGATCATGTAGACAAAGCACTGCTACCCTTGGCAGATTCTAAGAAATTCCAGGAGAGAGGGACAGGGAAAGCACTCAGCAGTACAAAGCAGGGTGATGTCTGGGGCAGGCTCAGGAAATCTTTTGGAAGGAGGCCTGAGGAAGAGTCTTTTAAAATAATTTGGAATTGGGTTAGCAACTGTTCTAGGCTGCTGTTCCAAAGGCTATTCTCCAACCCCTCAGCTTTCCTCTATGGTTCTGAAGAAAACAAATCCCCTTGGCTCTTCCTTTTCTCAAAGATGCCATCAATTTCTGAAGGACTTTCTCTGTCCTAGCTTCTAATTGTGTTTGACCTCCACCTCTGTTCTTTTGTCATTAGGTCTATGGGGATCTCATTGTTTTGGGTGTCACTTTTCTATTTACTCTAGGAATGTGGCGTTTCTTAGAAAAGTATTATTTTCTTACATAATCTGTGTGACCATGCAATGTACAGAAGGCAATTGTCCATTCCGGGAAACATCTCTTTCAGACTGTCTATGCCTTCTCAAATGCCAGCTTCCCTAGACTTTTCTCTCAGGAGAGAGGAGTCAATTCAGTTGAGCCAATCTATGTTCTCTCAGAGGGTAATCTGGTGCCCAAAGAGAAGGGGAATACTTTGGCTTCAGAAATTAAAATGAGGAGAGAGAGAGACAGAGGGAGGGAGGGGGAGGGGAAGGGAGGAGAGAAGAGAAGAGAACTTACAGTTATGAATTATAAATTTATCTTAGGTGAAGAACCTAGGTACTTTATTAAGATAACTTGTTTTCAATTTTATTTTTGTGAATATTATCCATACATAGTTTAAAAAACCTCCAAAAGTCCTCTAAGTCTTTACCATAACCAATACTTTCCCTACCCTATCTCACCTGATTCTTCCTCTAAAACCACTTTAACACCTATAACTATTTATCATTTACCTCCATATACATAAACAGCATATTTATATTATTATTTCTTGATTCATATTCTAGATCATTTTTATGTCATCCACTGACTCTTGTATATGGAAGATGGGCATTTAGCTTCCTTACATGTAAACTCCTCCTAACCAAATATACATGCACATTTAGATACACGCAAACCTCCTTTTTCTTGATTTCATTAATAGTGATATATCATGATTTTTAAGATGTGTATTTATGTTTACATTTTTGTAATTATAATAACTGAATTATACAATGACATATGGTCATATTTCTTTTCTTGTGCAAAAAATTTTCTTCCCAGGAATAAATAATTATCTATTTTTAGTTTGTTTTTTTGCTTAATTTTTATGTGCCTTACTTTCCACTAAGAATATAAATTACATTTCAAAACAAGCTTTTCCTTTTTCCCTTTGAGACTTTCCTTTAGGTGTCTCTACTCCCCTGATCCAATCCAAACTCATGATATCCCAGGACTCTCCACAGTGGCTGAACTTCACCATTATTTGAGGAAGCTTATGTCCTCCCGGCATTGCAACACTTTGTTTAAGCAACCTTGTTGAAGCCTATGTTTCTCTATTTTTTTTATAATAATTTTTTATTATGTTATGTTAGTCACCATACAGTACATCCCAAATTTTGGATGTAAAGTTCCATGATTCATTACTTGCGTATAACACCCAGTGCACCATGCAATACGTGCCCTCCTTTTTTTTTTTTAAGATTTTATTCATTTATTTGACAGAGAGAGAGACAGCCAGCGAGAGAGGGAACATAGGCGGGGGGGGGGCGGTGGTGGGAGAGGAAAAAGCAGGCTCCCAGCGGAGGAGCCTGATGTGGGGCTCGATCCCAGGACTCCGGTATCACACCCTGAGCCGAAGGCAGATGCTTAACGACTGAGCCACCCAGGCACCCCAATATGTACCCTCCTTAATATCCATCACCAGCCTGTCCCAATCCCCCACCCCCTCCCCTCTAAAGCCCTCAGTTTGTTTCCCAGAGTCCATAGTCTCTAATGGTTCATTCCCCCTTCTTTTTTTACCTCCCCTTCCTTCTCCCCTGTCTTCTCCTACCGATCTTCCTAGTTCTTATGTTCCATAAATGAGTGAAACCATACGATAATTGTCTTTTTCTGCTTGACTTATTTTTCTTAGCATTATCTCCTCCAGTCCATATTTCTCTATTTTTGATTCATTCCCTCACTTTGGTGGTGCTTATCTTCCAGTAATTTCCTTTGAAAGGCTTCATGAGAGGTCAGTCTTTTGAGATCTTTGAAGGTCTTGAAGAACTTTTTACTCCTACAAATTTATTTATTTTGGTGCAAAGTTCTGGATTTGAGTAATTTGGCAGGAGTTCTCTCCCTAAATAAAGCTCGTACCTACATGTAGCACCTCAATTCACTGTTTGGTGCCTCATTCTTATATCAAAATGAATTGAAAGATCTGGGTATATAGTTATGTAAGCTAGCACTACCAGGTATAAATAAACAGAACTTCATGGGGTTTCATCTTGTTCAGTATGTAGCCTTTAATTTTATCCTCGGCTCTGGACGTGGCTGGGGTAGGGGTAGTATGTTAAGAGTCTCTAGCCTTAACTCCATCAGGGAATAAACTTCCAGCATTCTGTTGGGTATGGAAAGTGGTACCTGGATGGACAGGTTGGGAAAGAGGATCCAGGAGTCTAGCTGATTTTTTATATAGATTTTCAACCAGTAATTTCTTTAAAAAGCCCATCCTTATCCCTATTTAGAAAAGTTCCTGATACCTCCAATTTTTGAGATGATCTGGGTTCTGCAGTGAAAATTAATTTGATTTTTGTGTTCTACTCGAGCTTATTAGTTTTATCCCGTCTGCTTAGCCAATAGTCCTCTATCTGCTTTCAAAATGTTGTCCCTTCTCTGTTATTGTCTTTTCTTCTGCTTTTTACATTTATGATGTTTTTGTTATTTTATTGATGTTTTAACAGGGTATTAGGAGGAAACAACGGTAAATACAGGCATTTAGTTAGATGTATTTAATCAGAAAACTCAAGGAAAACATTTATATGTAATCTGTACTTCTCTTTGTCTCTATTAGGTGAAACTGAAGTCCACATTGGCCTGCCTCAGAAATGGCTAGCTTCAATCACACTGCTGTTAACCATGTAGTCTTCTACCTGTTGGGCATTCCAGGCCGAGAAGACCTACACATGTGGATTTCCATCCCCTTCCTCCTCTCCTATGTCTTTGCCCTCCTTGGAAATGGTCTGCTCATCTGCATTATCCTCATCAAAAGCAGCCTCCATGAACCTATGTATCTTTTTCTCTGCATGCTGGCTGGAGTTGACATTGTCTTTGCCACAACCACGGAACCCAAGGCATTGGCCATTTTCTGGTGCAATAGTAGGGAGATTTCTCTTGATAGCTGCATTGCCCAGCTCTACTTCCAGCATTCCTCCTTTATTTCTGAGTCAGGCATCTTGCTGATTATGGCATTTGACCGCTACATTGCAATATGTTATCCACTGAGGTACACCATGATACTCACCCACTCTCTGA
Source organism: Ailuropoda melanoleuca (assembly GCF_002007445.2). Classification (NCBI taxonomy): domain Eukaryota; kingdom Metazoa; phylum Chordata; class Mammalia; order Carnivora; family Ursidae; genus Ailuropoda; species Ailuropoda melanoleuca. The sequence goes on from NC_048225.1 coordinate 56,687,560, forward strand.
TAGGGAAAATTGGTGTGGCTGTTTTCATGAGAGCACATTGTACAATTTTTCCCATGATATTTCTTCTGAAGAGGCTGACTTTTTGCAGAAACAATGTCCTACCACATACATTCTGTGAACACATTGGCTTGGCCAAGTATGCCTGTGATGATATCCGTGTAAATATCTGGTATGGATTTTTTGTCTTAATGTCAACAGTGATCCTAGACATTGTTCTCATTTTTGTTTCCTATGCTCTGATTCTTCATGCTGTCTTCCGTATCCCTTCCCAAGATGCTCGCCACAAAGCTCTCAACACATGTGGTTCCCATGTCAGTGTCATTGTCCTTTTTTATGGGCCCGGGATCTTCTCAGTTCTCACTCAACGCTTTGGCCATCACATCCCACTACATGTCCACATCCTGTTGGCCAATGTCAGCATGCTTGCTCCACCTATGCTGAATCCCATCATTTATGGGGTCAAAACAAAACAGATACGAGACCAAGTGGTTTATGTGTTGTTTCCAAAACAGAAATGACTGTGGGGATGGCAGAGACTGGTTTCTCAGAAACTTTGGTCCTTTGTGAGATGTGCTTTCACAGCAGTGAACCAGAAAACTAGAAATGAGTCCTCAACAAAAATAACTCATTGAATTATGGGCCTGTGGAGCAACTTACCTAAGACTGTGAGACATCCCCCCCTAATTAATCTGAAAACAGTGACTGTGGGTTGACTGAGATACTCATAGTTCATTATTTGGGGATGGGACAGTTTTCTCTGTAGTAGTCATGTATAACTCTGTAATATTCAACTCAATTTTGGGAACAGACAATATAATATTAAGTCTCATTTAGATAAATAATAAGTTTTCTATCTTGAGCTATGTCAAGCCCTGAGACCTCTCACCACATGCCTGGACTCCTATGTAAAACCTTCATTCCTTCATACATTTTCTCAAAATATCATGGACATTAAGAGGACTTAAGGCAAATGTACTCCTAACTTTTGACATTTTGGGGGTTGTTTCTCAAAAATCATCCCCCTCAGATGGTACAGAATAAAATCAGACTTCCTTTCTAGCAACACTTTCCACATCACTTTCACACAATCTGTGCTTCAGTTTCAAGGAACCATCTATCTCTAATGTCTCCATTTTCAGTCATGTTGTCGTGGTACATTTTCCCTAAGTGATTCACTTGCCTGGAATGGCCTCTCCTGTCCTTGACCTTTTATTTTTAAAATTTAAAAAAAATTATTAGAGAGAGTGCACATGAGTAGGGGGGAGGGGCAGAGGGGGAGAGAGAAGCAGACTCCCCACTGAGCAGGGAGCCCAAAGCAGGACTTGATCCCAGGATCCTAAAATCATGACCTGAGCCTAAGGCAGACACTTAACCAACTGTCCTTGACCTTTTAATAAATTCCCTTTATTCATCTTTCAAGGCCCAGGTTGGTGTCATCTACTCTGTGAGGTCATTACAACCACCTCATCTCAAGCAGAGATATGACTTCCTCCATGAGATGATACTATATTGATACTTCTTTCGAAAACATTTACTTTTTTATATAAGTGTTCCATAAAGAAATAAGAAAATGAAAACGAAAATTGCATATGATCCCAGTATCCAAAGAAAGTTACTGTTATCATTTTGGTGTAGAATCTTCCAGATTTTATATGTAACTCTAACTCCAACAACTATAACCGTACACACATATTCAGAACTTACACATGACTCTGTAATTCAATATTATCACATAGGCCCATAGTGTAGCTATTTTTAAATGACAATACATTTGGAAATCTATGTTAATGACAATATTTTATCTTTCAATCATTTACTTAAAAAGCATGCTTAAAAATTCTTTTTTACACTTGCTGAGGTAGTGTTCATCCTTTTATTTATTTGTTTATGTATGTATGTATTTTTATTTTTAAAGATGTTATTCATTTGAGAGCGAGAGAGGGAATGAGTGGTGGGATGAGGTGAGAAGGGGCAGAGGGAGAAGCAGACTCCCCACTGAGCAGGCAGCCTGACATTGGGCTTGATCCCAGGACCCTGAGATAATGACCTGAGGCGAAGGCAGACACTTAACCAACTGAGCCTCCAAGGTGCCCCTCACCCTTTTATTTTTAAATACTTATGTTTTTGTAATCATTAACAATGTAAATGCTATGCTAGGGACATTTTTGTGTGTAAGATTTATCTATTTTTTTGTGCATTAAGCTTTGCATGTTTTCAGCCTTAAAAATAATTACTAGGTTAGAGTATGAGCATCTAGAGAAGTTATTAATTTTTATTCATCAGAAATACATGAAAGTGCCAAAATTTATTGTACCACCTACTAGTATTTAGTAAATAGTTCTATTTTTAAAAATCTTATTTTTATTATATTTTTTCTGTTTTGTAGGGTTTGTGTTTTTTTTTATAATAATTTTTTTTTATGTTAGTCACCATACAGTACATCCCTGGTTTTTGATGTAAAGTTCGATGATTCATTAGTTGCGTATAACACCCAGTGCACCATGCAATACGTGCCCTCCTTACTACCCATCACCAGCCTATCCCATTCCCCCACCCCCCTCCCCTCTAACATCCGTGCAGATTTTTGTGTAGACAAAAGTTTTCAACTCCTTTGGGTAAATACTAAGGAGTGTGATTGTAGATCATATGGAAAGAATATGCTTAGCTTTGTAAAGAACTGCCAAATTGTTTTCCAAAGTGGCTGTACCATTTTGCATTCCCAGCAGCAATGAATGAGTCTGTTGAGCCACATCCTCACCAGCATTTGGTATTGTCAGTGTGTTGAATTTTAGCCATTCTATAGGAGTATAGTGGTATCTCATTGTTTTAATTTGCAATTTTAAATGAAATATGATGCTGATTATCTTCTCATATGCTTATTTGCCATGTCAATGGACTCTCCATACCAGATTTCTCATATTGTGTTTTCCTAGACAGTACATATGCTGCAACTTTTACCCCAAAATAATGCCTCCAAGGACCATGGTTATGAATGCTCATGGTAATCTTCCTTAGGTGTCCAAAGAACAGGTGGAGGGATTATTCTTTGACAGGAAAGACAGTTCCTCCAATAAGGAGGAGTGGGTGGGAGCCCATGCAGATATTTTTTTATATTCAGTGTCTTGGATTTGTGTGAGTTTCCAACTGATTTATTCTGATTTAGTAGTCAAGGTTTTCTGCCAAGAGTAAAGAGCCAGGTTCTGGAATCAAGGTTGGAACCCTGAATAGAGTGTACATATGAAATGTTAATTAGGTGGAATGAGAGAGTGAGCTGACTTGAGCAAATGTGTAAGGTTGCTGGGCTCTGCTAATAGTCCAGGTTGGTAACATCTTGCTCTCCAGGTGACTAACCAACTGTGGTTCCTGTTTTGGTTTATCATAATGTTGAGATGGAACAGATAGAATGGAGAAAAAGATTTGAAGGATTTGAGCATACTTAAAGGTATTATAATGAAGGGCAACAGAATATAAAAGTTAATTAAGAATGGAAATCATGCAGAAGTTTAGAAAGGGAATTGTGGTATTGATAGATTAGCAGTTTTGCTGAGGTTAGTAAGCAGATATAGGTAATCAGTGTATAGCTGGGCAAGTAATTGTGGCTAGGCAGTGGGATGTGTGAATTAGTAAACTTGGAAGTGGAGAAAGGATGTGATTATGGGAATGAATAACTAAAATAGAGTAAAGGGAAATGCAATTGAGATCAGAGGAGGAAACGGAATCAAGAGCACAAGGTGAAGAGTTAATTTTCCAAATGGACATTGAAGTCCCTGTGATATGAGTGTAAAACTTGCATGCGTTTGTGGTGAGGGAATCCAGAGGGTCTTCAGACAGCGTTGAGGAATAGGAGAAAGTAGATAAGTCTCAAAGCAGCATTAGCTCCCACACTAGAGTGAATTAGCACTAGTCTGGAAAAAATTTTTAAAGAAAAATTTCTATCAATAATAAAAAATACATGGAAATAGAAACATTGCCATAACAATTTCCTTCTTTGAAATATCAAATATTTAAATAAAATAATCCAGGACACAAATGCAAATTTATATGAAAATATATTCATTACAGAATATTTTTAACAGAGAAAAATAGCTTTATAAATATTCAATAATAGTGAAATGGTTAAATGTAGTATGTCACCAAAGTGCAATATTTAGTCAAAATTTTCAGGAAATATTTATAGACTACTATGTGGCATTGCATCAGATTGGAGACACATGCTGATGAATTAAAGGAGCTACATGGTTTACAGAACATTTGTTACAACTTGGAACATTTATTATCAATTGTTAATCGGAACACTACATCAAAAACTAATGATGTACTACTGTATGGTGACTAACATAATAAAAAAAAACTCATCATGAAAAAAAGACATAACTTCCAACTGGAAAAAAAATGAAAGTTCCTATATTACGAAATTAAAATGTGCCACATGTACTGTTTTATCTTACAATATATAAACCCATGAGTATGGGAGAAAAATCTTGGAGGGTCATCAATGAAAATATTCCATTGATAATCCTTGGATGATTGAATCAAAGCATTAATCCTGTATACAAAATAATATAATTTTTTTCAAATTTTAATTAATTAATTAATTAATTTTGATGTAAAGTTCGATGATTTATTAGTTGCGTATAACACCCAGTGCACTATGTAATACGTGCCCTCCTTACTACCCATCACCAGCCTATCCCAGTCCCCCACCCGCTCCCCTCTGAAGCCATCAGTTTGTTTCTCAGAGTCCATAGTCTCTCATGCTTCATTCCCCCTTCTGATTACCCCACCTTTCTTTATCCCTCTTCCCCTACCGATCTTCCTAGTTCTTATGCTCCATAGATGAGAGAAACCATATGATAATTGTCTTTCTCTGCTTGACTTATTTCACTTAGCATAATCTCCTCCAATGCCATCCATGTTGCAGCAAATGTTGAGAAATCATAAATTTTCTGTGGATTTGAATTTATTAACATTTTATCATGGCATGGTTAACATAGTTAGTACTTAATACATGTTGACTGAATGGGTGGTGAAGGAACAAATGAATGTTTGAGAGAATCTATAGGATTCTAGCTCCTAATATACTTCTGTGCCTTCTGGAAGTCAAGGCTGAAGAAGATGACCTGGAATGAGGTGTGGGGCCTTGATGAAGGTTCCTAATCACAATCCTATCCTCTGCCCTGCCCTCTCCCCTCTGAAACCTCTCTCCCACCTCTTCTCCTCTCCCAAGTTCATACAGCCTCTCAGGGATACTTTTCATAGGGGGCTTCTGGCATTCAGACAAGGAAGGGTTAAGGGCTTATTGTTATGTCACTGGCAGCAGAGGATATCCTAGGGGAGAAGAAAGCCACCTGAAGAGGTTTGTGGTCCCCAAAGATGCTCAGAGAAAGAATAATTTGCTCTGCAGCTCTTCTTCCAATTTGGTCCCCTGGCCACTGCACACAGTCTGCTGGTTGTGGGAATACCCTGTCATCCAGGCAGGGGCATGGCTCCAGTCTGTGCTTCCTGATGGCTGTGATGGACAGTTTGGGGTGAGGAGAGATGTAGGTTGGTATTGACCCAGGGTAGCCTGTTTCCTCTCTGGGTCCTTCTGTTCAAAGACATCAATGGTGGGGTCTGACTGAGCGTGGGGATAAAGGAAGTGGAAAACATTGAGTTTGATGAGATATGTGGGAACAATGATGGATTGCCTTCATCATTTGGTAACCCTTTAGAGGCTGTATGTGGAATTCTCCATCCCCTGACAGCACAGGCAGAGAGGACAGACCAAAATATTCCCCTAGACACTTTGTGGCATAGTGGAAATACTAGTGGAAGTAGAGGCAAGGGACCTTCTTGACTCATTTACTCTGTGAACTTGGGAAAATTCCCTTTCCTTCTGTGGCCTTGGCAAAAAGTTATAAGATCATTCTAAAACAGGAGTTGGTAAAATTTTTTTGTAAAGGGAAGAGTAAGAGTCTTAACCTTCAAACATGGTCCCTGTTGCAACTACTCTGTCCCACAAAAGCAGTCCTAAACAATGTAAACATGGGAAATGGCTGTGTTCCAATAAAATTTTACTTACAAAAGCTGGTGATGGGCAAGAATTGGCCCACAGGCTGCTGTTTGATGACCCCTGGTATAAAGTGCCAACCAGAATTGATTTACCCAAACATGAGTCAGAGATACAAAATATCAAGAATGGAACTGCTGAAGCAGGAATGTTGTTCTATGAACTGCATTTCTATGAGAGTCCTTTCTTCTGGCAGCGGTAAGGGGGCTAGAAGGCTGGAGACAGGGCTAAGAGTGGAATAGTCTCTGGAAGCTCCATCTCTTGGAAGCAACTGATTTCACGAGAGGAGAATCCATGTGCTGAACGAAGATGCCAAATTTATGACATAGATAAGTCATAACTTATCTCTGTGAGAGTTTGAATTTGGTTAATGACTGTGTGAATTTGGGTGGGTATATGTGTGAAGAAAAGTTTGAAAGTGTATGTGAGTGTGTGTAGGCATGTGTGAATGTGTTCACGGTAAAGGGCTAATTGTATCAATAGTAAAAATGTTAGTGTGTAAAACTTCATCAAAATTTCTAGGAGTGAATATATGCGTGGTGACTGTATAAATGAATGTGTGTGATAATATGCACCTGAATGGAAGATTGTGTGTCTGCATGTGGATTTGCAGCAGGCAGAACTAGAATTGAACCCAGGTAGGTCTGGTTCTAAACCCCTATCATTTTTTCTATATTACGTTGTCTTGCATGTCTTACATATTGTGGAATAGGTAGGATAATTAGAAGAGAGTGGGGAGGGGCGCCTGGGTGGCACAGCGGTTGGNGGAGTGAATATATGCGTGGTGACTGTATAAATGAATGTGTGTGATAATATGCACCTGAATGGAAGATTGTGTGTCTGCATGTGGATTTGCAGCAGGCAGAACTAGAATTGAACCCAGGTAGGTCTGGTTCTAAACCCCTATCATTTTTTCTATATTACGTTGTCTTGCATGTCTTACATATTGTGGAATAGGTAGGATAATTAGAAGAGAGTGGGGAGGAAGCCAAAAAAAGGTGGCTTAGGTAGTCTAAATAACAAAATGGAAGTTTTTAAAGCTAATGGAAACTCAAATATCAGCTTAGCTACTATCAGATTGTTTGACTTTGGACAATTTCTTTTCTGAGAGTCAATTTCTTCATGTACGAACTGGTGATACATTCAATTTCATAGATTTGGTGTGATGGTTATAAATATATCTAACACTCAATAGGTATTTAATGATTGCCATTATCACACAAACATATTGACAAAAATTTGAGATTCCTAATAAAACAATTAAAAGTAACATTAGATTTGGCAGCTGTGATATGATAGATTATTTTAGAGAAGGAAGCCTTAGTGGCATATTGGGGTTATTTATAAGTAAAATGGCTTTGGGTAAAGATTAGGGGGTGGTAAGAGGATAGAAGTAGAGAGAACACATTCCATCTTCTGTGAAACTAAGGTGAAGGGAGAAGATACAGTTGAACATACTTTCACGTGGAGGAGAAAGAGGTAAAAGAGAGGGAGGGTTTGAAGTTACCAGAATAACAGATTAGTAGGGAAAGACTTGAAGAGAAAGTTGGGGTCCACTGTACAGATGGATGGCTGAGCCTTGAATAGGGGGAAAAGGTGATTCAAATATAAATTTGTAGATGGAAGAGTGAGGGTGGGAAGGTTAAGGGAATGAAAAATAGATGTTTTTGTTGTTTTTCTCCTTGAGCCAGGAAAACACAGTCCTCTGATGAAGGGGACCGAGGTGCAGTAGGGCAGATATGAAGTGATTCTAAGGATGGCATGGGTAGCCAAATTCTAGCATTAACTAGCCAGGTGACCTTGGGTAGGACACTAAAACTCTCTAAACTTTGTTTGCTCCCCTATCGGTAAAATGGGGGAAATGACTGCAGTTATCTAAATACCACAGTGTGAGATAATGCACAGAGCCCCTCCTAACTGATCTGTCTCTGTTCTCCAACCTGTCTCCTCCCTTCACCACCCATCTTACACAATACTGAGAGAGACAGAGAGAGAAAGAGAGAGCGCACGCGTGTAAGAGCATGCACTACCTAAAATGCCAACTTCATCATGCCATTTTCTCACCACAAATCCTTCAGTGGTCTTACTGTGTCAATGTAAATTCTAACCTCCTTACACTGGTACTATCAAAGTCCTCAGTGATGCGACCCCTACCTCAGTGCATGACATTATTTTCTACAATTTTGTACCATGTCCTCTTTGCTAACAGTGAATCATAATTTTCCTCTAAACTTTATGTCCTTTCAGATCTCTGTGACTTTGTTCATGTCATTCCCTCCTCACATACCTTTATTTGACAAAACATTACTTCTTCAAGTTTCCACTTAGGGTGGTGCCTTTTAGAAAACCTTTTCTGAACTCCGGGGAACCTCTCCCTGTTTCCACAACTCCTTGTGTTTAACTTTTCCTTTACACTATCTGTATCATTTAGATATTTTACTTAATTGTCTCCCCCAAGTAGGTTCTTGCTAGGGCCCTCGTAGGTGCTCAGTAAGGCTTGTTAAATTATCATCAACTCAGTGTCCAGTTTCCTTTTGAGATGCATATTACATTCTCATAGTCAAAGTGGAAACTGCAGTATTTGTTATTCACAGCTCTTAACTATTTATAACAACCTGAGACTGAGATCTATTCTAGAGCTGGAACAACTCTCTTACAGATAATCTCATCCAACTTCTCCCCAACATTAGATTTAAGGCAATAAAAGAGAGACCCAGAGCAGGGAAGTAATTCTACTGAGATCACATAATTAGTGAATAGAATGTCAAAGAGTTTTAACCCACGTTTCCTGACTTTCTGACCAGGATTCTTTCCACGGCTCATCCAGTGAAAAATGACCTATTTCTACCTCCCATACTTCAACCCCATTCACCTTTTTTTGGCAAAAGAGAAGAGGTGACTGCAAATCTTATACACCAACACCTGGTAACTTGTCCTGGGAATGGCAACCCTCAACTATAATGGTACCAGTCACTCATTCTTCATTCTGCTGGGCATCCCTGGCCTGGAAGACCAACACACATGGATCTCCTCTTCCTTTCTTCATTTCCTACCTGGTTGCTGTCCTTGGGAATAGCCTCCTTGTCTTCGTCATCATCACTGAACGTAGCCTCCATGAACCCAGGTACCTCTTCCTCTGCATGCTGGCTGTGGCTGATCTCATCCTGTCCACTACCACTGTGCCCAAAGCCCTGGCCATATTCTGGTTCCAAGCTGGGGAGATCTCCCTTGATGGCTGTCTCACTCAAATCTTCTTCATCCATGCCACCTTCATTGCTGAGTCAGGGATTCTGCTGGCCATGGCATTTGACCGCTATGTGGCCATCTGTGACCCATTGCGCTATACAGCAGTGCTCAGCTATGCAGTAATCTTAAGGGTTGGCCTGGCTGTGGTCCTGAGAAGCTTCTCTGTGATACTCCCAGATGTGTTCCTGGTGAAGAGATTGCCTTTCTGCCATAGCAATGTGCTACCACATACCTACTGTGAGCACATGGCTGTTGCCAAGTTTGCTTGTGCTGATATTCGCGTCAATGTCTGGTATGGCTTGTCTGTTCTCCTCTCTACTGTAGTGCTAGACGCCTTGCTCATCTTGGTTTCCTACACCCTCATCCTCAATGCAGTCTTCCACCTCCCTTCCCGAGGAGCTCGGCAAAAGGCCCTGAGCACATGTGGCTCCCACCTTGGAGTCATTTCCATGTTCTACTTGCCTGGCATTTTTACAATAATTACCCAGCGATTTGGGCATCATGTTCCCCTCCACACTCACATTCTGCTAGCCAATATCTGCATGTTAGCCCCTCCCATGCTGAACCCTATCATTTATGGGGTCAAGACCAAGCAGATTCGAGAGCGTGTGGTCAGTACTTTTCACAGTGGAACCATGCTGAGTCTGTGTGACTGATCAGGTGGTATGTTTACCACTATTACTTCCCCTGCTTTGTAGAGCCTTATGAACTAAGGGTTCTGTTGACTGTGAACAAAGCAATATATCATGGCTTTGAAAGATAGATTGCCGTATTGCCTTGAGAAGGTAGTGTTTAGAAATGAGCATGATATCACACCAAAAGTACAAGCGATAAAAACAAAATAAACAAGTGGAACTACATCAAACTAAAAAACTTCTGTATACCAAAGGAGACAATCAGCAAAACAAACAGGCAACATATGGGAGAAAATACTTGCAAATCATGCATCTGACAAGGGGTTAATATTCAAAATATACAAGGAACCCATACAACTCAATAACAAAACTCAATGGCAAAAAAATAACCTGATTAAAATATGGGCAAAGGACATGAAAAGACATTTTTTTTTTCAGAGAAGACCTACAAATGACCAGTAGGTACATGAAAAAATTCTCAACATCACTAATTATCAGGGAAATCAAATCAAAACCACAATGAGATATCACCTCACACCTTTTAGCATGGTTATTATAAAAAAGACAAGAGATAACATGTGTTGGTGAGGGTGTAGAGAAAAGGGAATCCTTGTGCACTGTTAGTGCAAATGTAAATTGGTAGAGCCACTAAGGAAAACAGCATGGAAGTTCCTCAAAAAATGAAAACTACAGCTGCCATATAATCCAGAAATTCCACCTCTGGCTATATATATAAAGGAAATGAAATCACTATCTCGAAGAGATATCTGCGCTCCCTCATGTTCATTGCAGCATTATTTACAATAGTCAAGACATGGAAATGACCTATGTGTCTAGAGAGATGAATGGATAAAGAAAATGTGATACACGCACATACACATGCACACACAAGATGGAATACTATTCAGTCATAAAAAGGAAATCCTGCCATTTGTGACAACTTGTGTGAATCTTGAGCACATAATGTTAAGTAAAATAAGTAGGAGAAAGACAAATACTGTTTGATCTTACTTATATATGGAATCTAAAAATAAACCAAACTCATATAAACAGAACGATTCAGTGGTTGCCAGAGGTGAGTAGTGGGGGATGGGAGAAAAGGGTGAAGGTTGTCAAAGTGTGCAGCTTCCAGCTATAAGATGAATAAGTTCTGGGAATATAATGTACAGCATGGTGACTACTATAGTTAATACTGTATTGTATAATTTGAAAATCTCTAAGAGAGTAGACTTTAAAAATTCTTACCGCACAGAAAAATTTAACTGTGAAATGCTGCATGAGTTAATGAACCTTATTGTGGTAATCATTTTGCAATATAGATGTATTAAATCAAGTTGTATACCTTAAACTTATAAAGTGTTATATGTCAATTATACCTTAATAAAGCTGGAAGAAAAAAATGTACATATATACAATGGAATATTACTCAGCTATAAAACGGAGAAAATCCTGCCATTTGTGACAACACGGATGAACCTGGAGGATGCTATACTAAGTGAAATAAGCTGGACACAGAAAAACAAATACTGTAGGATCTTTTATATGTGGAATCTAAAAAAGGCAAACTTCTAGAAGCAGAGAGTAGAATGGTGGTTGCCAGGAGCATAGGGGTGGGGGAAATAGGTGTTGGTTGAAGTTTACAAATGTTTAGTTACAAAACCCAAGTATCTAATAATGTACAGTCTGATGACTATAGTTAATACATTACTATGTCCTCGAAACTTGCTGAGAGTTGACATTAAGTGTTCTCACTACACACATACACACACACGCACAAAAGGTAACTATGTGAGGCAAGGAATCTGTCAATCAGCTTGATTGTGGTAATCATTTCACAAAGTATACATGTATCTTTAAGTGTATACCTTAAGTGTATACATTTTTTATGTCAATTACACCACAGTAACACTGGAAAAATTTAGAATATAATACACAGTTTCATAAAAATACCATAACCTCTAAATTCCTTGATTATACCTTTGTCATATGGCTGTGACAGAACTAGAAAATATAAACAGGATCTTGAGTGTGTCTGACAGAGTAAGGAGTGGATGCATTTTTAACTTCTGCTTTGTTTATCTTTAAATATTTGGTGTGGTAATTTCTGTCTCTTCTAATTCAAAAAGAAGTTGTAGAATCAATGATTACAAAAGTCAAGAGGACTTACTTGTATTTTACAGGAAACTATTAATCAAAACTGGAATTGGTGCTGGTACAATCTTTCCTCCTTTCTCAAGAGAATCTTTGACATGCAGGGGTATACCTGGATCACTTGTTAGTAATTATTGATGGGATAGAAGTTAAGATACTATGAAATCTCTATTACTTAATTCCTTTCAATGGGGCCCAAGGGAATGGTCATATGTCATCTGTGTAGTGGACATCTCCAAGTATTGGGGTAACCTGATATGCCAAGGTATTTGGATTTTGAGAAATGAGAATATTTAAGTTTATATCATGGTAGTTTTCTCCTACCAGTATGTCAGTTAAAGGGAACAACTAATGATGTACTATACAGTGGTTAACCGAAAATAAAAAAAAAGGGAACAAACCACCATTTACATTGGGTACTCCAAGGTGAAGACATAAAAGCAGAAAAGTGGATTTTATAACTTACCCTTAAAAAATTTCTCTGTGACCTTGCCATACAGAATCCCTCCAATCCCCAGTACAGCCCCATTCATACAGGACTGAGTGCTCCTTTTCGTCCTTCAGTTTATCAGCCAAGACATCATTGACTTTGCCAACTTGTATTGATTTAGCTCTGTCACGTTGTCATCTTGCCTGAGAATTCTGTTCTTTTTATCCTTCCTTCAGAGTAACTTCTTTCTGTCCATTGTTAAGATAGGCCTATATTCATTCTTATAAATAATTCTTATCAATAAACTTAAAGGTCACTGACATCTTTGTACAGTATCTAAGCTTCATGAAATGATTATTTGCCAGATTTACTGAGGGCAATCTGAGATTCATTTTATTTTTTAAAGTTTTAATGCCAGTGTAGTTAACATAGTGATTTTTTTTCATTTTTAAATTTTATTATGTTATGTTAGACACCATACAGTAGTACATCATTAGTTTTTGATGTAGTGTTCCATGATTCATTGTTTGCACATAACACCCAGTGCTCATTGCAATATGTGCCCTCCTTAATACCCATCACCAGGCTAACCTGTCCCCCCACCCCTCTCCCCTCTGAAACCCTCAGTTTGTTTCCTGGAGTACACAGTCTCTCATGGTTCGTCTCCCCCTCTAATTACCCCCCTTCATTTTTCCCTTCCTTCTCCTAATGTCCTCCCTGCTATTCCTTATGTTCCACATATAAGTGAAACCATATAATAATTGTCTTTCTCTGCCTGACTTATTTCACTTAGCATAATCCCCTCCAGTTCCATCCATGTTGATGCAAAGGTGGGTATTCATCTTTTCTGATGGCTGAGTAATATTCCATTGTATATATGGACCACATCTTCTTTATCCATTCATCTGCTGAAGGACATCTCAGCTCCTTCCACAGTTTGGCTATTGTGGACTTTGTTGCTATGAACATTGGGGTGCATGTATCCCTTCTTTTCACTACATCTGTATCTTTGGGGTAAATACCTAGTAGTGCTACCCTACGACCCAGCAAACATACAGTGTTGTATTAGTTGCAAGTTACAACAGAATGATTCAACAGTCCCATATATTACTCAGTGCTCATGAAGATAAGTGTAATTTTTTTTTTTTAGGAAGTAGGCTCCATACCCAGAGTGGAGCCCAACATGGGGCATGACCTTACAATCCTGAGATCAAGATCTGAACTGAGATCAAGTGTCAGAGGCTCAAATATTGAGCCATCCAGGTGCCCCAAATAAGTGTACTCTTAATCCCCTTTATCTATTTCACCCATTCCCCCACCCACCTCCCTTCTGGTAACCATCTGTTTGTTCTCTATAGTTAAGAGTCTGTTTTTTGGTTTCTCTCTCTCTCTCTCTTTTGTTCTTTGTTTTGTTTCTTAAATTCCACATATGAGTGAAATAATACAATATTTGTCTTTACCTCATTGACTATTTCCCTTAGCATTATACTCTCTAGATCCATCCATGTTGTTGCAAATGCCAAGATTTCATTCTTTTTTTTATGGCTGAATAATATTCCAGTGTGTGTGTGTGTGTGTGTGTGTGTGTGTGTGTGTGTTTCACATCTTCATCTATTCATGAATTGATGACACTCAGGCTGCTTCCGCAATTTGGCTATTGTAAATAGTGCTGTAACTAACAGAGGGGTGCATCTATCCCATCAAATTAATGTTTTCTTGTTCCTTGGATAAATAAATATCCAGTAATGCAATTACTGGATTGTAGGAATAGTTCTGTTTTTAATTTTTTGAGGAAACTATACTGTTTTCCACAATGGCTGTACCAGTTTGCATTGCCAACAACAGTGCATGAGAGTTCCTTTTCCTCCACTGCCTTGCCAATACTTGTTTTTTGAATTTTTGATTTTAGCTATTCTGATGGTATGAGGTGATATCTCATCATAGTTTTGATTTGCATTTCCGATAATGAGTGGTGTTGAAATATTTTTCATGTGTCTGTTGGCCATCTGACATTTGGAGAAATGTCTGTTCGTATCTTCTTCCCATTTTAATTAGATTGTTTTTTTATGTGTGTTGAGTTGTATTAAGTGACATATATATTTTTTTTTTTGAGAGAGAGAGAGCATACAAGTAGGGCAGGGAGGGGCAGAGGTAGAGGGAGAGAGAGAATCTTTTTTTTTTTTTAAATATTTTTTATTATGTTAGTTACCATACAGTACATCCCTAGTTTTTGATGTAAAGTTCCATGATTCATTACTTGCATATAACACTCAGTGCACCATGCAATACGTGCCCTCCTTAATACCCATCACCGACCTATCCCATTCCCCCACTCCCCTCCCCTCTGAAGCCCTCAGTTTGTTTCCCAGAGTCCATAGTCTCTCATGGTTCAATCCCCCTTCTGTTATGGAACATAAGAAGTAGGAAGATCAGTAGGAGAAGAAAGGGAAGAAGAAAGGAGGGGTGTAAGCAGGAAAGAGAGAATCTTAAGCAGGTCCTATACTCAGCATGCAGCCCAGTGTGGGGCTTAGTCTCACAACCCTGAGGTCATGACCTGAGCCAAGATCAAGTGCTATATGCTTAACTGACTGAGCCACCCAGGCACCCTTTTAAAAATTAATTTTGAATACTAACCCTTTATTGGATATGTCATTTTGAATACTACCAGCTATGGCTGGTGTCAGGAGGTTACTGCCTGATTCTCCTCTAGGATTTTTATGATTTTAGGTCTCACATTTAAATAGTTAATCCATTTTGAATTTATTTTTGTGTATGGTGAAAGAAAGTGGTCCAATTTCATTCTTCTGCATGTAGCTGTCCAGTTTTTCCAACATCATTTGTTCAAGAGATTATCCTTTTCCCATTGCACATTCTTGCCTACTTTGTCAAAGATTAATTGACCATATAGTTGTGGGTTTATTTCTTGGACTTTCTACTCTATTCCACTGATCTATGTGTCTGTTTTTGTGCCATTACTATACTGTTTTGATCACCACAGCTTTGTAGTATAACTTTAAGTCTGGAATTGTGATGCCTCCAGTTTTGTTTTTCTTTTTTTTAGATTGCTTCATCTATTT
This sequence comes from Ailuropoda melanoleuca, assembly GCF_002007445.2. NCBI lineage: Eukaryota > Metazoa > Chordata > Mammalia > Carnivora > Ursidae > Ailuropoda > Ailuropoda melanoleuca. Next base: position 56,703,148 of record NC_048225.1, read on the forward strand.
GTGGTCTTTTATTGTTCCATACAAATTTTAAGATTGTTTGTTATAGTTCTACAAAAAATGCTCTTCATATTTTGACAATTTTGACAGAGATTACATTAAATGTGTAGACTGCTTTGGGTAGCGTAGACATTTTAAAAATATTTGTTTTTCCAATCCATGAACATGGAATCTCTGTGTCTTCTTCAATTTATTTCATCAATGTTTTATAGTTTTCAGAGTATAGGTCTTTCATCTTTTTAAATTTATCACTAGGTATTTTATTATTTTTATTGTAAATGGGATTGTTTTCTTAATTTCTCTTTCTATTGCTTCATTATTGGTGTATAGAAATGCAACAGGTTTCTGTACATCAATTTTGTGTCCTGTAACCTTACTGAATTCATTTATCAGTTCTAGTAGTTTTTGTGGTGGAGTCTTTAGGGATTTTCTGTATAGAGTATCATGTCATCTGCAATAGTGAAAGTTTTACTTCTTCCTTACCCATTTGGGTGCCTTTTATTTCTTTTTGTTATCTGATTGCTGTGGCTAGACTTCTAGTACTGTGTTGAATAAAAGTGGTGAATGGACATCATTGTCTTTTTCCTGACCTTAACCTTAGGGGAAAAGCTCTCCCTTTTTCCCCATTAAGGATGATGTTAGTGGTGGGTTTTTCATATAAGGTCTTTATTATTTTGAGAGATGTTCCCTCTGAACCCACGTTGTTGAGGGTTTTTTTTTTTTATCATGAATGGATGTTGTACTTTATCAAATGCTTTTTTTGCATCAACTGAAACAATCATTTGGTTTTTACCCTTTCTTTTGTTGATGTGATGTATCATGTTGATTGACGTGTGAATATTGAACCATCTTTGCATCCAGGGAATAAATCCCACCTGATCGTGAATGATTTTTTAAAATGTATTGTTGGATTTGGTTTGCTAATATCTTGTTGAGGATTTCTGCATCTATGTACATCAGGGATATTGGTCTGCACTTGTCTTTTTTTGTGGTGACTTTATCTGGTTTTGGTATCAGGATAATGTTTTCCTTCCTCTTTTATTTTTTGGAAAAGTTTGAGAAGAATAGGTGTTAACTCTAAATATTTGGTAGAATTCACGTATGAAACCATCTGGACCTGGACTTTTATTTGTTGGGAGTTTTTTGATTACTGATTCAGTTTCACTGTTGGTAATCAGTCTATTCAATTTTTATGTTTCTTCCTACTTCAGTTTTGGTAGGTTATACATTTCTATGAATTTATTTCTTCTAGGTTGTCCAGTTTGTTGGCATATAATTTTTCATAATGTTCTCTTGCATTTAAAAAAATATTTTTTATTATGTTAGTCACCATGCAGTACATCATTAGTTTTTGATGTACTGTTCCATGATTCATTGCGTGTAACACCCAGTGCTCCATGCACTACCTGCCCTCCTTAATACCCATCACTGGCCTATCCCAATCCCCAACCCCCCTCCCCTCTGAAGCCCTGTTTGTTTCTCATTCTTCCCTTCCTTCTCCTACTGATCTCCCTGCAATTTCTTGCAATGTTTTGTATGTTTGTGGTGTCAGTTGTCATTTCTCCTCTTTCTTTTTTTTTTTCAAGCATTTTATGATTTTATTTATACAACATTCTTGAAATAACAAAACTATAGACTTGGAGTAATTGCCAAGGGTCAAAGATGGGAGTTAGGAGGAGGGTTTTTTTTTTTTAAGTTCAATTAACCACTGTATAGTACATAATTAGTTTTTGATGTAGTGTTCAATGATTCATTATTGAATCATTGTGCTCATCACAGCATATGCCCTCCTCAATACCCATCACAATCTTACCCCCTCCCTCACCCTCCTCCCCTCTGAAACCCTGAGATTGTTTCCTGGGGTCCATAGTCTCTCATGGTTCATCTCCCTCTCTGATTTCTCGCACTTCGGATTTCCCTCCCTTCCCCTATGGTCCTCTGTGCTATTGCTTATGTTCCACATATGAGTGAAATCATATGATAATTGTCTTTTTCTGCTTGACTTACTTCACTTAACAAAATCCCCTCCAGTTACATCCATGTCGATGCAAATGGTGGGTATTCATCATTTCTGATGGCTGAGTAATATTCCATTGTATATATGTACTACATCTTCTTTATCCATTCATCTGCTGAAGGACATCTCAGCTCCTTCCAGTTTGGCTATTGTGGACTTTGCTGCTATGAACTTTTCTCCTCTTTCATTTGTGATTTTGTTTGAGTCTTCTTTTTGTTTTTTTAATGAGTCTGGTTAGAGGTTTATCAATTTTGTTGATTTTTTCATAAAACAAGCTCCTGATTTCATTGATCTGTTCTATTTAGTTTCTATATCATTTATTATTTCCTTCCTTTTTGCTTTTCTTTCTTTCTTTCTTTCTTTCTTTCTTTCTTTCTTTCTTTCTTTCTTTCTTTTTCTTTCTTTCTTCTTTTTTCTTTTTTCTTCTTTTTCCAGGTCCTTTAGGTATAAGGTTAGGTTGCCTATTTGAGATTTTTCTTGCTTCTTGAGATAGGTCTCTATTGTTCTAAACTTTCCTCTTAGCACACTTTTGTTGCATGCCAGAGCTTTGGACTGTTGTATTTTTATTTTCATTTCTATGTAATTTTTTATTTTTTTTTTTGTTTGGACATTCGTTGATCAGTAGTATGTTATTTAACCTTCATATATTTGTGTACTTTCCAGATTTTTTCTTGTGGTTGCTTTCTAGCTTCATAATGTTGTGGTCAGAGAATATGTGCTATGACTTTGATCATACCATGATCAAATGTGTTGAGACTTGTTTTGTGGCCTATTCTGTGATCTATTCTGGAGAATGTCCCATGTGTACTTGAAAAGATTATGTATTCTGCTATTTTAGGATGGGATGTTCTGAATATATCTGTTAAATCCATTGGATCCAGTGTGTCATTCAAAGCCACTGTTTCCTTGTTGATTTTCTGTTTGGTGATCTGTCCCTTGATGTAAGTGGGGTGTTATAGTCCCCAACTATTATTGTATTATGATTGATAATACAATATGTTTTATTGTGCTCCTCTATGTTTGTTATTAACTGTTATATGTATTTGGGTACTCCCATATTGGGTGTATAAATATTTACAATTTTTCTATCTTCTTGTTGGATTGTTCCATTTGTTATTATATAGTGTCCTTGTCTTTTGTTACAGTCTTTGTTTTAAAGACTATTTGTCTCATGTAAGTATTGTTGCCTGGTTTTCTTTTCATATCCATTTGCATGAAAAATGTTTCTCCAACCCCTCATTTTCAATTTGCATGTGTCTTTAGGTCTGAAATGAGTCTCTTGTCGGCAGGACATAGATGGGTCTTGTTTTTTAATCCATTCTGTCACCCTATGTCTTTTGATTGGAGAATTTAGTTCATTTACATTCAAAGTAATTATTAATAGGTATATATTTATTGTCATCTTGTTACTTGTTTTGTGGTTGTTTTTGTTCTTTTCTCATCCTTCTCTTTTTTTCTCATTATTTTCTGGACTTCTTTAGTGATATACTTGGATTCTTTTATTTTTTGCATATTTATTATTGGTTTTTGATTTGTGGTTATATATACTAGTTTGTATATAACATCTGCATACAGCAGTCTATATTAAGTTGATGGTCACTTAAGATTGAACCCATTCTTTATTCCTCTCTTCCCATGTTTTAGGTATATATTGTCATCCTTTACATCTTTTTGTGATTCTCTTGGCTAATTTTTATGGATATACTCATTTTTACTGCTTTTGTGCTTACTACATTCTTACTATTATGGTCTTTCCTTTCTACTCAGAGTCCCCTTTAACATTTCTTGTAAGACTGGTTTAGTGGTCACGAGCTCCTTTAGCTTTTGTCTGCTAAACTCTTTACCTCTTCTATTCTGAATGATAGCCTTGACGGATAGAATATTCTTGGCTGTAGATTTTTTTTTCTTCCTTTCAGCACTTTGACTATATCATGTCAAATCCCCTTCTGGCCTAGAGTTTCTGCTGAAAAATTTGCTGATAGGCTTATGGGCTTCCCTTGTGGGTAACTGTCTTCTTTTATCTTGGTGCTTTTAAAATTCTCTCCTTATCACTACTTTTTGCCATTTTAACTACTATGTGTCTTCATGTGGACCTCCTTGGGTTGATTTTGTTTGGGGATCTCTGTGTTTCCTGGATCTGGATATGTGTTTCCTTTCCCAGATTAGGGAAGTTTCCAGCTGTTGTTTCTTCGAATACATTTTCTGTCCCCTCCTCTGTTCTTCTGGGATCCCTATAATGTGAATGTTATTATGTCCGATGGAATCACTGAACTCCTTAAGTCTATTCTTATTTGCTTAATATTTTTTTTTCTCACCTGCTTAGCTTGATTACTTTCCATTACTCTGTCCTCCAGATTGCTAATTTGTTGTTCTGCTTCCTCTAGTCTATTAATTCCATCTAGTATATTTTTAGTTTTATTGTGTTCTCCTTTTCTGATTTTGCTTTAAGGATTCCACTGATGTAATCCACTCTTTTCTCAAGTCTGGTGATCATCTCAATGATCATTACTTTAAATTCTCTATCTCTAGAAGATAAGTAATATCTGTTTTACTTAGGTCTCTTGCTGTGGTTTGCCCTGTACTTTCATTTGGGACATATTCTTCTGTCTCTTCATCTTGTCTTACTGTCTGTGTCTCTTTCTGTGTGTCAGGAGCATCAGCTATGTCTCTGGCTCTTAAAAGTAATGGCCTTATGAGGAGGTCCTGTAATGCCCTGCAGTGCAATGTCCCCTATTTATCAGAATCTGGCACTTCAGAGGTGGCTCCAATGTATGTGTGTGTGCCCTGCTGTTGTGTCTTGGCCCCTTTTTCCTTCAGTCGAGTTATCTGCAGTGGCTCTCTTTGCCTGTTGTGGGCAATGTTTGGTCCCTTGGTGTTAGCGGACCACTCTAGGGTGTCCTTGGGCCTCAGTTCAGTAGGATCATGCATTTGTCAGAGATTCAGTAGCACCAAACTGCAGTATGATTTCCCTATGTTATGCCCTGAGATTTTGTTGGCAAGTGGGACTTGCAATCACACCGTCTGTCCCCGGCCCACTGCTGGGGTACTTATCTGACTGATGTGTGTGATTATCTTCCCCTCACCTGAAGGGAGGAGTCCCTTTGGAGTGGTGCAGGCCCCTGTTAGGGCTGTTTGTGCACTGCCAGGCTCATGGCCCTAGTGTGTATGGGCTCTGGCCAAGAGTGAATTGGAGAAGGTGGCATGTACTGTGCCTGCAAGGTGTGCATGCCAGCAAGAGGGGACCTGCCACTGCCTCTGAGACCAGGCCAGCCCAGGTGGGGCATATGGCTTTAACAGGGTGCACGCCAGTCTCCTTTTGAAATGAGACCTGCCACCACTGCAGCTGCTGGGACCAGGCCAGATCTGCAAAGCACATGGGCAGGGTGTACAGTTTTAACAAGGCGTGCCCTAGTCTTCCTCTGGAGGCGGCGTCCTGCCACCTCCAGGACTGAGGCCCCACAGAGTACATGGGTTGGGAGACACAGTGTTGGCAATGTTTGTCCTGGTCTTCTGGGGAAGGGGACTGCAGTGCTGGGACGAAGGCAAGCATGACTGGAAAAGGCAGATCTGCTGATATGTGGGTAGGCGGGGCTTGGTGTAAAGAGTTCAATAGTGAGTGTTGGCTCTGCGCTGTATCCTGCAGATGGCCTTGTGTTTGTGCTGGGTGGTGGGGGAGGGAGAGGCCTTTGCTCTGGGAGGAGTGCCTCAGCAAACGCTGCCCTTCCAGGATGTGCTCTGAGATAATTCTCCCTCTGATATGCCCCAGGAATTTTTCAAATGGCTGCTTCTATGCTGTATTTCTAAGGTCTGCTTGTCATGATCTTAGAAGGTCTGGCACTCAATTTCCTATCACCCTCAGGACTCTCCCAGGGTCAAGCTAGCTGATTTTTAAAATTCCAGGTTTTAAGTCCCACTAGTTATAAAAACTCATGAAGTTCAGCCCTTCTAGTTTTTGAAGCCAAAGTTTGTGGGAATTGGTCTTTCCCATGCAGGCTCCCTGGAGTGACCGTCTGCTTCTTGCCCTTCTCTGCTCCAGTCGCTCCCTCATTCCTGTGGATGGCCCATGGTCCATCTAGCTCTTGGCCACATCTCCACCCTTCCTGCCTTGTCAATNGGATGGCCCATGGTCCATCTAGCTCTCGGCCACATCTCCACCCCTCCTGCCTTGTCAATGTGGCCTCTTCTCTACCTTTAGTGGTGATTTTGTTCTGCCAGTCTTCAGGTCATTTTCTGAGTTATTTACCCTGAAGTGGGTGTTATCTAGTTGTATCCATGGGATGAAGCAAGCTTAGGGTCTTCCCTACTCTGCCTCTCCTCCTGNGTGGGTGTTATCTAGCTTGTTATCCATGGGATGAAGCAAGCTTAGGGTCTTCCCTACTCTGCCTCTCCTCCTGAGATTCGATTTTAGACAAGGACTCAGGTTGCTGGAAGGATAGCTGTTCTCTCACAGCCTACCACTGCTTGAGTGTAGCACTTCTTGTTCCAACCTTAAAAGCTTAAACTCAAGAGTGTTTGCTTTCACCAGGTGATGCTCTTACTGCAGTCCTGGCCTTCATACCCTCAGGTTCACCAAAGCAGCAGAACTAGGAGGAGATAAATATGAAGGAATTTATTGCAAGGAATTCACTTATGCAACTGTGGGGGTTGGCAAGGCAGGTCCTCAATCTGCAAGGCAGGGCATTGGGAACAGCAGGCTGTAACTGGCAGGAGCTAAAGCTGCTATTGGTAGACGGATCATCTTCAGTGAACTTCAGTGAAGTTTTGCTCTTAAGGTCTTTCACTTAATTGTCCTGGATAAGTTGGGCAGGCCTAATCCAATCTCCCTTAAAGTCAAATGATTATGGACTTTAATGACATCTACAAAATGCCTTCACAGCAACATTTAGATTAGTGATTGAAAAACTGGGGGCTTTTGGCCTAGCCGAGTTGACATATCAAAAACCCATCCCACCTTCCACTTAGATTGATACACCTTTTGACCAACTTCATTATCAACAAGATGTGATTGGAAGAGCATGGTAGGGATGGGGGAGCACAGGGGCTGGATATGTAACGCGGCGATCTAAGGCATGCGTCACTCAGCCTTTATTTTCAAAGGATGACTGTTTTTCTATAGGTGGTGTGGAGCCACTTATGATCTGATGTGTGTATGTTGCACCTGCAATCCTAGATGTGTACAAGAATAAGGATCGAATGGGATAGGTTGAGGCCCGATGCATTCAAGAAGCCCCTCTGCAAACCGTGCAAGGTGTATGAGGTGTGACCAAAGGTAGAGAGATGGAGAGGAGGAAACAAGACTTGGGTCACACAAAGATGGCAGAGACAAGTTTTGGTTGGTCCAGGTGATTTGGACCAGATAGAAGTAGTTTGTTTCACGGAGGGAATCAGAAAGCAATCAGAAAGCAGGAAGGCTGATGTTGAAGGTCATTTGATGTAGATTTTCTGTGAATTCCTTCCCAAAGTCTGCTTGCTGGTATCCTGACCCCTCTGCAGAGAAAAGGTGGTTCAGAGTTCCTGGGGAAATGAGGCAGGGTCAGTGGCTGAGAAGGGCACCAAGGTGGGGGGTGTTGGTGTCGAGAGTGCCACCACAGGTCAGTGGATCCCTACCATCCCACCTCCAGTGGACAGAGGACAAGAGGGGCTGCATTTCTTCCTCTATCATTAAAACCAGTACTGAAGAAGGGCCGCAGAGGTCCGGCGAAGGCACATTCAGAGAAGGTAAAGATGAGGGAGCCATGGTCAGTGATGTTGTAGAAGGAGACAGTGCGGGCCTCATAGTCCAGGAAGATCCCAACTTGGCGTGGAGGCACCTGAAGATGAAGGGGAGTCTGGGGGCAGGTGCCAGCCTCATATCTTTGTTCGTTCCACAGCCAAATTGTCCAGAAGCCCTCTTCGGGGCTGAGCAAAAACTGCCCCTTCCTTTGCACAGAGTCTCTACAAACACCCAGGTCCCAGGCCTCCTTTCCTGTCACATCTACCTCCCAGTAAACCTTTCCAGAGTCAAAGCACTGAGCACCCAGGACCATGGGATAACTGTCAAATCTGTCCTCATTTTCAGGCACTTCCTGCTGGCTGTCTCCAAGCCTCACTTGTCTCCGATCCTCTGAAAGGATGAGCCATGGGTTGGCTGTGTGCGGATCCAGAGTGATGTGTACTGCAGAGAGAGGACCTCGGTCAGGCTGGGAGAGGGAGGGGAACCAGGAACGCTGGGCTTGTGGTGGGTAAGAATGAGGGGTGACCGCAGCCTCACTGTAGAAGGAAATGACCCCCAGGCCTGACTTTTGAGGGAACCACCTATCTGTCCCTCCCTCGCCTACCATCTCCACCTGCCATCTCTCCCCGATCCTGGGACTCACTCTGCACCCTCATCACCCACTTTGTTTCCCAGTCGTGGGGAACCTGGTACTTGCCTCACCTCCACATGTCCTCAGCATCCTCTTCAGTCCTGGCACAAGGCACACACTCCTCAGGTCTGGGGAGGTGACGTCCAGCTCCTTCAGGTTCCAAGACTCACTCCTGGGGCAAACAGTTACAGACCCTGTCTCCAACTCCTGCCCCAACCTCCTGAACCCTGACACTATAACCTCCCTTGTAGATAACAATTTAGTGCAAATTTACAAACACTTGTGTTAGGATCCTTGGGGGTGGAAGGCAAAAAGAAGTAGGACTTAGTTTCTATCTAGGCCTTCCTGGTTACATGGGCCCCTGAAGCTACTGGACAGTCTAGATCTCTTCCCCAAGCCTGAGGTCAGCAGGCAAGCACATTCTGTTTCATTTTACAGGTGAGGCATCTGCTGCAGATGGAATCACTTCCATAAGGAACCCCAAGGAGTCTTGCCCATGCCCCATGCTGCTGCTCTCACACCTGGGTCTTTCTGGGAGATCTGTAACCAGCTAGATTCTTTTTAAAGCCAAAGTCCTAGCAGGCTGTGGACTCAGAACTTCACAGAATTTCCTGGTTTTTCGGGGCTTCACTTTGTAAAACTCTTACAGTCCAATTACTTTGGGCAACTCACCAACTGAGATGTCCATTAATTAGCTTCAGACCAGAAAATATTTTATGGAGGATTGGGTCTTTGAGAATAGGCAGGAAAATGGGGAAAAGATCAGTGCATGTTTTTCTAACTCAAAAACCCTTTCCACAGGTATATATGCTTCCTGCTGCCCCCTCCTCTTACAAAGAAAACCTCTCCTTACCTTCCCAGGACACTTTTCACCTCCTGAGGAGAAAAGAGATAGAGTGTAAATTCTGGATCACCAGTTTATCATAGAGACCTCAGTTCTGTGGGTGAGGTGATACCCCCCCCCCTCCCGGGCCCACGGGATGTTGTTCTACCCTGTTCCTCTGGGCCAATACCTGAAATATTTCTGACCAGCTTGGAGGAGAAAGGGTGTGGATGTTTGTGGGGTAACCAGGGTAACCAGCATGGGTGTGACCTACCGCCAGGGAAAGGATGACCAGTTTAAGGATTCTGATTCAGAAAACAAATTAGAAAGCCCAGATTTGTGGGTAGAGGAGTGGGAGCGAGAGTGGAAAGGAACAAGTAGCCCAGCCTGGCTGAGGCCCAGAGACAGTCATAGGGTGAGAACGGCCAAGTCAGGATTGCACAGAAACTGCTCTCATTTGCAGGCCTGTGTTTGGGAAGGAAGGGCTCTGTTTTACCCTGGAGTTAATGTTGCTTTCTCATGCATGTGAAATTGAATCATTTGAGAATATGCTTTTGCAGGGCTTGGGAGCCCTTCCCTGGGAACTGACACCACTCCTAGGCCCAGTCAAAAGTGTGTTAGAAAGCATGGCTCAGTGTTGGGCAGAAGCAAGATTTAGAGAATGAGGAGAATAGGGCCTGCCATGTCAAGCCAATCCAGGCAGCCTTTTTGCACAAAAACAAAAAAACAAAAGAATGGCTTCAGGACCATGTCTGACAGAGACCTTGAAAAAGGTTTGGGAAGAGAAAAACTGTAGTAGGAGGTTAGAGCAGAAGGGCCTTTTGAGCCCCTCTGGTCAACAGTTTGCCTTGTTTTGGGAAACATATTAGGGGATGGGAGTTGATTTTAAGTAGAACACGCATGGATGAGTTTTTTAAAAAAAATATGTGCTTATTTTCATTTTAGCTCTGCCTCTCACACTTTGGGTGACCCTGGTCAAGTTACTCAGCTTTAGTCTCTAAGTTTCTCAACCTCTCTGGCCCTCTGTTTTCTCATCTACAAAACGGAGATAACAGCACCCACCTCACTGCAATGTCATGACAGGTTGTATACTGAGGCATGTCCTATGTGCTATTTTAAGAATGGNGGAGTTGATTTTAAGTAGAACACGCATGGATGAGTTTTTTAAAAAAATATGTGCTTATTTTCATTTTAGCTCTGCCTCTCACACTTTGGGTGACCCTGGTCAAGTTACTCAGCTTTAGTCTCTAAGTTTCTCAACCTCTCTGGCCCTCTGTTTTCTCATCTACAAAACGGAGATAACAGCACCCACCTCACTGCAATGTCATGACAGGTTGAATACACTGAGGCATGTCCTATGTGCTATTTTAAAAATGNCCCCTCTCCCTGGCTGTCTCTATCTCTGATGAATAAATAAATAAAATCTTAAAAAAAAAAAAAGTTTAAAAATGGCTGCTGTTGTTACGAAAATAGAAAAAAAATCAGTGACATATCAACACACGATTCCTTGGTTACTATTGCTCAGGACAAATGTCCTTTTACATCAGAAGAAATTTAGCATAAGAGTGAGACAATGTCAAGAAAACAACACGCTAACAGAAATTGGGTAGTCCACAGAAGTGGCGGGAAGGGTGAAGATGATACTTCGTGACTAACATTTGGAGAATCCTTGTTTTTCAGTTCACTCCCTCCCCCTTGTTTCACAAATGGAGAAAGTAGGTCCAGGACAAGAAAAGCACCTGACCTAGAATCATGGAGGGACTTGGTGGCAGGGCTGGGCTACTGTCTCTTACTTTCTAGTGCCGTGTTTTCAGTTACATGTATGAGAACTTTCCCACGGCCCAATGCTCGTGTAGAAGCTTGGGTGGTTTCTCTCATTTAATCCTCAGAAAAATCCTTTGAGATGTGTAATATTATAATACCCACTTAACATGAGAAACCTGACATGGAAAGGTTAAGGAACTTTCCCAAGGTCGTGAACCTGGTAGATGTCCTAGCAGGCTCTAACGGGATGCTTGCTCTTTTTAATTGCTGCAAGGAAAATTCCCTCCTAAGTTGGCACCTCTCCATGGCTTGAATGCCAGCCACTCAGGAGTCTGAATTCCGGTTATTCCAGGCACCCGGTTTCCATTTGCTGATGCTAGAGCTCCCTGAGGCTGCCCACTTTCCAGCTCCTCCTCGAGCCTCAGGGAGGGGCCGGCTCACCTGCAGCAGCTCCAGCGCTGAGCCCCTGCTCCTTCTCTCCAGCTCCATGACCAGCTCCTGCAGGGCTTGGCTCTTCTGGGCCAGCACGGCCTCCGCCTCCCCCAGGATTCTCAGCTGTTCCCTCTCCTCCATGTCCAGCCTCTGCAGTTGCCTCTGTTCCTCTGTAGCCAGGAAGTTTTTCTGCTGTACAAACTCTGCGTGAATCCTCAGTTTGTGTGCCTCAACCTGACTCTTCGGTGTCCATGGAAAGAAAGGTTTTTATCAAAATCTCCTCAGCTTCGGGAACGAAGGTGTTCATGTCTATTTCTATTCCCTGTAGACTTACCACTCTGGGTTTGAGAACACACACACACACCCACTATTCTGCTGGGGAGGTACGTAGGTGAGGCTTCTGGGCTAAGAGGGAGATGGAATTATGGCGGGGCGGCGGGGGGCACGGTAGCTGCCCTACAACCACAGCTACACTGGCCCACGGTATCAGACGTTCTACAGCCTCTTTCAAAACCCAGTCAGCACCCAACTGTGCTGCTCTGTCTTCATTATCTCCGTGAGTTCCTGAGAGAGTAACACCTGTCCCCACCACCACCAACCTCCCAAACACAAGCTCACAACACTGTTCCTCAGTCCTGAGGAAAGGGGGTCCTTGGGACAATCTTTGCCATCTCCTGTTACTGACTGAAGGTCACCCGATGACACAGGAGGACTCCTTTTGCCACCACAGCCTGACTTACCCTTCTCCGATCCCAAATCTTCCTTTCCTGGGCTCTGTTGGCCATGAGTTCCCTCCATTCCTCTAATCCCTGACCGCCCCACCTCGCAGTTACGGGGCAGAACAAGCTTTAGTTCTCCACTCTACTTTGAACCAGTGATCTGGACACGGTCAAGCAACTACCTGATCACGTTGGTTTTTCTAGGTCTTGCCTTGGTCGTTCCCATAAGTCTGTTCCTCACAGCACTTGTCATTTCCTGACAGGTCTAGCCACTGCACATCTCTCCTGGGGCACCTCTGCCCCAGACACCAAGGCAGGGGTGCGGTCATGTTTTAAGGCTAAGCTCCAGGAGCGGAAGCTTAAGGGTATGACTTGTTCCTCTTGGGACTTTGTCTTAAGACTCTTGATTTTTCTGATTGATTGGGAACTCTCTCCTTTTTATTCTCCTCTATCAGGAGACCTAGAGGACTGCTGATTCTTGGAGAGTGAGATATACTATCCCTCCCCACATGGGCATAGATATGGTTAGGGCTTGAGACTGGGACCTTGGACTCTGCCCTGGCTTCTGATCTGAGATTCCTTTTGGGACACGATACTTGCCTTCCAGGCTGTTCTCTTTGTTGCAATATTCACTTCCAACTCCTCAGCCAACTCTTGTCCTTTTCTCAGTTTCCCTAATGCCACCTGAAGCTTCTCCTGCAGAGAAAAAAGGTTAGCGCCTGACCAGACCAAGAAGTGGCATGAGGAAGATGTCCCTGTTTGTACTTTGAAAAGCCTGAGTGCAGAGAAAGAGAGAAGACTACAGTCTGACTGGGGTAGGAATTCTGCAGATGTTTCTTGAAAATATAGCCATACTGTTGGGGGGGAGGTTCAGGGGTAGAGCACTCCTCATTCCTAATGAACCAGGAGGCCACAGAAAATGTGATCCTTGCAGCATTTTCCCAAGTGTATTCCCTGCTCCTAGGGAAGGAGAAAGTTGTGCTGAGCTTGCAGTCCTCTGCTTAAATTAGACATGGAAGGGGGAGACCCCCTCCATTTCCCCAACCCCTCCACTCCACAGGCGACTCTGCCTCCCCAGCTCAGGGGAACAAAGCAGGGGGACCCATCTCCCTTCGACCTGCTCATGCCTCCGTGCTAAGGCCTCACCTGGTATTCCCGAGCAGCCTCCTCAATAGGGACCATGTGATGGTTACGGTGGCTCTGGGACTGGGAACACACCCAGCAAAGGGTCTTCCCATCTTCCTCACAGAACAGGTGCAGTTTCTCTCCGTGTACCTTACACCACTCCCCCTGGGTGCCCTCCTTGGCACTCTGGCCCATTTGTTTGAGGTTGTCCACCATATTAGCTAGTGGCCAATTGGGTCTGAGGTTTCGGAGCAAGAAGTTGTGCTTACACACAGGACAGACACTGCCGCCATCTTTCCCGACTTCAGAGATGCATTCGTGGCAGAAGCTGTGGCCACAGTCAATGCTCATAGGCTCCACCATGGGATCCAGGCAGATAGGGCACGTGACCTCCTCCCACATCATTGCCAAGGGTGCTGCTGAGGCCATGGCGCTAATGTTCTTAGTAAGCAGCACTGTGGAGATCCTGGAGTAGCCTAGTGGGGAGAGGAGAACAGGAAACGAGAAGATGATAAGCGCTGTATGAGAAAACACAGTCCAAAGGAAAACATGAGGGTGAGTGAAGTGGAAGGGGTGAAAATAAGACCAGAACATGAACCTGAGTAAGAGCTTCTCCTCTCTAGTCTCATCCACTTATGTAGTCAGAGAGAAGGGGAAACTGCGTCCCTGAAAGAGACTGAATGTTACTGAGAACTTCAGAGATAAAGCTGTTTACACCTCTATTTTCATCATGGCCATCTCTGCTTCATCCTCCACGCCCAGGCTTTTCCTGTCCATCCTCTCCCCTCCCGGGTCCCCAGTCCTCTGCTGAACAGCTCATCACCATGACGGGGGCCACTTACTAAGGACACTCCATGTGCCAGAGAAGGTGCTGCATGCTTTGCAAACATCTTCACTAATCTGCACAATATGGCAGCAGTTATATATAATAAATATATTATGTACGTAATCACAGATCTATATGTCTGTCTATGGTAGGCAAGTATGCATGTGCGGATATGTTTCTGTTTCTCTACACACAGAAACGTGCGGCCCAGCGCTCCCTGGCTTCTCCTCTCCTTCCTGGGAACCTGGTAGCTGTCTTCGTTGCGTCTGGGGCACAGACTCATACGTTTCTCACATCTGAAGCCATCGTGCCCCTCTCTAACCCCAACCCCTAACCGTAACCCTCACCCCCAGAGGGGAACTGTCCCGGAATTCCCTGGACCATGCTCCGGGCTAGGGTGCCGCCCGGTTTCTCCGTGCTCTGGTGGCAGCAGCAAGGCGGCTGGCCCCTTCCCCCTTCCCGGTGGCTTCCCACTGTCATACCTGGGCCCCCCACCCGAGGCAGGCTGCCAGCCCGGAAGGAACGGCTGGGGCTAGGGCGGGAGCCCGGTCCATTGCGAAGGGACAAGTGGGACTGCAGGCTCTAGGGGTGAGCACGGGATGGAAGGGGTCCTTCGGACCTGGGGCAGGAGAGAGAGAGGTCCCCCAGCACTAGGGTCTGGGCGAGTCACTCACCTTTTCAGGGTACTCGGCAGCTGGCGGCAGGTTCCCTATTTCACTTTCGATTTCCCGTCAGTCACGTCCGGAAAGGGGGCGGGCCGAGGGGCGGAGAGTGGGAGGAGAGGGTGCTGCGCGAGGCGGGGCAGAGCGAAGGCGCGGCAGGTGCGGGAAGCCCCCGGCTGGCCCTGGCGAGAGCTCCGTAGCTTTTCTCCTTGCTCGCGCTCCCTCCCGTGTCCTCAGTACTTAATAAGTTAAACTATCGTCTCTGCGGTGGAGGAGTCATGTTGCCGCCTCTGACACAGGTTATCATCACTGCACACCTCGTGCCGTGCCCACATCCGGGAGCTGCTCTTCCGGAGGTCTGGATGGCGACAACAGCGCCTGGAGCTCTCCCTTACATGCCACCCTCTGCTTCCTACTTCCAGAAACAAGTCCTTTTGAGTAAAGACTTGATTTTTTTTTTTAACATGAGGGGGTGAGGGGTTTATACCGCATGAACCCAAGGCAGGTGTCACACCAGTGAGTGGTAAGAAGGGAATTGACATTTTTGGGCACCAGTGGTGTGCTTGTCACTGAGCTAGGGATTTTCTGAGGTTATTTCTATTTAAAAAAATGGTAGTAAAACATAAAATTTACCATCGTAACCATTTTCAAGTATATAGTTCACTGGCATTAAATACATTCGCATCAGTGTGTGACCATCAGCACCATCCTTAGAACTTTTTTCATCTCGTCCGACTGAAACTCTGTTACCTGTTCAACAATAATTCCCCCATTATCCCCTCCCCTCAGCACCTGGCAGCTACCATTAAATTTTCTGTCTCAATGAATCTGACTTCTTTAGGTGCTCCAATGTAAGTGGAATCCTACAGTATTTGTCCTTTTTTGACTGATTTATTTCACTTAACAAAAGATCCTCGAGGTTCATCCTTGTTGTAACGTGTGCCAGGATTTCCTTCCTTTTAAAGGCTGAATAATACCCCAATGTTTGTATATGCATTTTATCCATTCATCTGTGAATGGACACTTGGGTGGCTTCTATCTTTTGACTGTCGTGAATACTGTGGCTATATCAGGTTATACGATTTAGGCCACATAACAATTTAGTGATTTAGGAGTTCTTAAATTCACATTCCAGGAGAGGACATGGAATCTGAAAAGAGTAAAGTGATTTGCTTGAAGTGACAAAGTATGTGCATGAGAGTTAAAGGTCTAGGGAAGACC
Source organism: Ailuropoda melanoleuca (assembly GCF_002007445.2). Taxonomy (NCBI): domain Eukaryota; kingdom Metazoa; phylum Chordata; class Mammalia; order Carnivora; family Ursidae; genus Ailuropoda; species Ailuropoda melanoleuca. Next base: position 56,719,078 of record NC_048225.1, read on the forward strand.
CTCATTTTAGTGACAGCCCAGAGACAGCAGGCTGCTCCATGGCTCAAGCAGAGGCTGCAGGGGCAGCCTGGAGGGGTGTGGTTATAGGCTGTAGAGAAGGAAGGGGAGAAAAAGAAGGGTGAGAAGACTAGAATAATTCTCAATTCCTTCCAAGTCATATATTTTTTTGCCCCTGCATAACTTAAGCTAAAAACATCAGTTGAACTTTGCTTAATGTTTTCTATGGATTTAGGAAACCTAAAAACACTTCACGCCTCTTTGAAATTTCCAGTTCTGTTTTTAAGAGAATTTGTGTAGTGGAAGGTTATCAAGTGACATCTAATATCCCAATTGTATCACTAGACCGATTCAATTCCCGGAACATAGTCCCAGAAAGCAAAGTAGAAAAAAAAAAATCAAAGGAAGAGACCTTTGTGTGAATTTGCAGACGCTCAGAAAACTGACTCTGCTTCACATCACTGAGCTCACTCATTCCTATAGGCCCCGAGTAAGCCACTGTTGGGTGTGGTACAAAAGAACACAGATCTCATGCTAGGGCAGACGTGGATCCAGGGCTAACCCTGCTATTGACCAGCCACATGCCATCTCCCTGAGCTTCAATTTCCTTCCCTATTAAATAAAGATATTAATACACACTGCAGGGTTGCTTTGGTACACGTTCAATAATATGCATATAGATCCATGACCATAACACACGCATGCTGCAGCAGTCCCCGCCTTGGTATTGGCTATAAGACCAAAGTTGCCACTCATTCCAAATTCCCCTCACTCACTGCCAGTATGTTAGGACTTCAGAGTTCTTTTCCCAGTGAGTCATCCAAATCATTCCTGAAGGATCAGTATCTTTAATGTTCCTGTCTTTAAGGCACTGGCTACTGTCATCAGGCAATCATAATTAGGAATCTCTCCAATGTGTATTTTGGGTTTTAGGCATAGTCCTTCTTGCCCCATTATGTACCAGCCACTTAAATTCTCCTTGGTAATAGGGATAAGTCACTCCAGCCTGTATAGAAACCCCATCCTCTATTTCATCAGTGGCTGAAGAAGCCCCACAGCGCCAGGGGACATTTGCAAATTCCAATTTATTAGAACTGGGTTTGCTTACTCTGGTAAAAAGGTTTATTTTGTTTTTTGTTTTGTTTTGTTTTTTTGTTTTGTTTTTTTCCCACTAGGCCCTCTGAAACAGGCTGAGCCCTATGTTGGGGGATGGAAAGAAAGGGTTCGATAAAGGAGTTACTAGTTGGTGATAACAGGGGCCACTTTTACCTCCCCCCTTGATTCTCTGAAGTGTGTGTATATAATAGATATATAAAAAAAAAGCCACCATATATTCGTTGATTTTAATCATTTACCACAATTCGTGGGACAAGCTTCCTATCTCTCAGGGTGGGGTTTCCAAACTGGTGTCATTGCTGTGCCGTCAGCAGAGCATCTCATAGTCTTATTGGGCCAACCTTTTCTGGCTGATGGTGTACATTGTAAGACTACTGCATTCCATAGGGCAACCCATTATTAGAATTCTTTGATCGCAAAATCAGTTCCCCAGTTGCAAGTGATGTTGTTGGGACACCCTGATGGTGTAAGTGTAAAAATCGTGTTGCTGGCAGAAGCAGTGTAGGAGAGAAAACGAATCTGTCTTTGGAGTATTACCACCTATTTGGTGAGGACAAACTGCTGTTGGTTCAATACAACAAATGTGCCACTAGAAGACTGTCTGTATTCTCCTGGAAAGAGTGAAAATTCAGGCTTAGAGGTGGCCTTTTATGTATCTGTCCAGAGCAGCAGGAATAGAGGCTCCGCCTGAGCACGGGTTTCCCCTCACGGAGGCTTCTCTGTTTACCTGTACTGATATGGGTTCTTGTATAGAAGCCCATTGAATGGCAACAGGTCCTGGAGCAGAGATTGGTCAATATCCACGGTCACCTTGTTGACCTGATTATTATTAATTAAAACTGATGCATTTAGAGTCTAGGTACCTGGCACAAGGTATCTAGTTTAGTAATAAGGGGTTTATCCCTGTTTGATTCCGTATACAATGATCTTAACTACAATCCTGGCAAGACTTTTTGAAAAATATTTTATTTATTTATGAGAGAGAGAGAGAGCGCATGAACGGATGAATGGAGTGAGGGGCAGAAGGAGAAGCAGACTCCCCACTGAGCAAGAAGCCCAATGCAGGGGCTTGATCCCTGGACCCCGGGACCATGACCTGAGCCGAAGGCAGATGCTAACAGACTGAGCCACCCAGGTACCCCCTTGGCAAACCTTTTACTTCTACATATTTAAAGCCAACTCTTTTCAGTCTCAAGTCAAATACCATCTTCTTTATATAAAATCTTCTCTATTTCTCTCCTGTCTACTAAAGAGTCCATTTTAGTTTTTACACATGCTTTATTTTCTTTTTTCTTTTTTTTTAAAGATTTTATTTATTTATTTGACAGAGACAGCTAGCGAGAGAGGGAACACAAGCAGGGGGAGTGGGAGAGGAAGAAGCAGGCTCCCAGCAGGGGAGCCTGATGTGGGGCTCGATCCCAGAACGCTGGGATCACGCCCTGAGCTGAAGGCAGACACTTAACGACTGCGCCACCCAGGCGCCCCAATTTTCTTTTGGAGGTTTAAATTACTACAGGATAGGATTGGTGCCTAATTAATCTCTAGGTAAAGTACAGTGAATATAGGAACCCCAATATTGTGAACCATTTCAAAGACTACTGGATAATGTAGATTTTAGAATGAGCAGAGCAGTCTCTCAGGAGCAGATGGAATTCATCTCAGGTTTCATCCATCTACTTCCATTTACCATCTTCCCTCCCATTCCAGATTTGAGAGACAACCTAGTATTAGCCATATTTATTCGTTTTAAGGCAGAGAATTCATCTCGGAATGCAGAGCCAGAAAAGCTAAAGAAACAATTTCATCAGAAAGATGTACATATTTCAACATAGTTAATAAAAAAATAGTTAAGAATCTATTAAAAATGATCTCTCTACTTTTTAGAGCCTGAAACATAAGAACCCGAAAAATTTCTAAAATTTCAATGAATGAGAAAAAGGGGTATGTGATAGGACAGAGTTTGGAGGACAGGAGAGGCAGATGCCTGGAGGACAGAGTTTGGTCTCCTAACTGGGAAAACCACGAGGAAGACCTCAGGAAATACTAACGGCCTCAAGCAGACAGAACCTTGAAATGTCCTGTTCTCAAATCTGCAGGACACACTGGGACCTGGGGTGGAACAAAGAGGAGTCAGGACATCCTGCGGAGTAGGCTGTTACCTCTACATTGTCCTCCTCTCCATGCTGCAGAGAAAGGAAGGAGGGGATGCCTGAAGTTAGTGAATTACATGCTCTGACTTTCTACCAAATAACTGACTCTCAAGGTCATGAAAACCAAGGAAAAACTGAGAAACTGTCACAGACCAGAAGAGACTAAAGAGACACAATTGGACACGATTAGGAGACTAATTGCAGTGTGGTTCTCTGCACTGGATCCAGGACAAAAAATAGATGCTAATGGAAAAACTGTCAAAATCTAAATAAAATCTGGACTTTAGTTAATAGCAATGTACCACTATTAATTCCTTAGTTCTGACAAATGTACCATGTTTATGTAAGTTGTTAACATTAAGGAAACTAGGGGAAGGATATATAGAAACTACACTATTTTTGTAACTTTTCTGTAAATCTGAATGTATCCCCAAATAAAAAGTTTACTTAAACCACCTCCCCCCACGCTGCCCAAGACTCTATGAGCAGTAGGGGAAATGTGATCTGTGGATAGGCAAGACAGGGGTGTCCAGACGTTACTGAAAGCCTGTTCTAGATTTCCTACTGTAAAGGAAAGGAGCATATATGGAGCTTATATGATATGCCAAGTCCTTTTCTGAAGGCCTTCATAGTCTAGGATAATTCTAACAATCCCAAGAAATAACCATTATTCCTAGTTTATAAGTGAAGCATAAAAGGCTCAAGGGGTTAATTTGCACATTATCACACAATTGGTAAGTGAGAGATCCAGAAATAGATCCCAGCTTTTCTATTCCATCATGCTTGATGTGTGACCTCCAAGGGTATTACCAGGAGAGAGAGACATTGCTTCATTATTATAGCTTCATTTTCAACCACCTTCATTCCCTAGGTATGGGCAAAAAAAGAGAACGTCTGTTCTAGCACGCTCCTCACGTATAAAGCACTCATGCACTTCTCTTTGACTACACTACCTGGTTTCTCTTTGGCAGGATTTGGAAAGAACTTATTCTTTCTAGAAATGGGAATTCTTCATGGCCACTGGTGCTCCAGCAGGACAGTTGGGTGTCCTGGTCTCTATCCTCTTGGTCCCCACTTGCCTCCATCTGTCACCAGGCTATTCATGGGGCTGGCTGTTTGGGAAGGGCAGGTGCTCAATCTGGGGCAACTTCGTATTCTTCTGATGCCCCCTATGAAAAATCATCAGGATGTACAGCTTGATGCTTCCTTCCAAGTCCCAGAGCTGCCTGGCAGCACACAGGGGGTTCAGGAAGTTCAACTATGAAAATCGCTTGGATTTGGACTTGAATCCCAGAAGACCAGTTATTCCCCTACTTCCATCAGGAGGATTATAAAATATTGGTCTTTATTGACACAGCAAAAATAAAATGCTTTTCACAAACAGAGAAACAGGTGAGAAGACACACACACTCTGGAGCGATGGTGAGTGCTGGCACTGGAGGGTCAAAGTGGGGCCCAGGGTGAGGGGGTGGAGCACAGAGCCTTGTAGCTTCAGCCTGTTGTAGCATTTCTGCCTCTGGGCTGCACTGAACAGTCTCTGTTTAGGGCAGGAATCACCCTTCTGGTCTTTACAAATTCAGAGAGGTGAGTGTTACTTTAAGGCTTTTGTAGATCCTTTTTCTTACAACATAATAGGCATTGAGCATCTGTAATGAGTTCTTATTACATTAATCAATGCCATCTTTTTTTTTCATTCTTACCTAAATGTTTTATTTTATTTTTTTCTGAATTTGTTTTTTTTATTAATAATATTTATTTTGTGATACTAGTCACCATACAGTGAGCTAGATCATTTCTTGCTGTTCTGTGCTGAGAAACATGGTTACTTCATGATAACAAGAAACACCGTTCCCTCTCAATCTTCAAGTACCTGGCCAAATCAGGGCAAAATGAACTATAAATGAATCTCCAGGTTCACCTGCAGAGGCTTCTGGTAGACCAGGCTGAACCTGACAGGTTTCCTGCATCATAATGTGGAGCTTCTGATTTTGGGGCAAAGACAGGCATAGGGGATGGACTCTGCCTCAGTCTGGGGTTCAGGTATGTGACCAAACCTCCTTTGAAACAGCATATGAGCCAATTTGGACGGGTCATTTCCCCACTCATTCTCAGTCAAGAAGGCAGTCAGCTATGTAACAGATGATCACAGGAAACATTGAAAAGACTATGATTTCCTGATGAACTCATTTAACCTCACCAAAACTCAATGAGAGAAGTACTCATTATGTTTTATGGGTCAGAACATTAGGACAGTGAAGTTAAAAAATTTGCCCATAGTCATGTGGCTAAACAGTAGTATAAAGCCAGGATTCAAACCCAGGCAGTTTGGGTCTATTGCGTATACTTCTACTCTGAACTGCCCACCCAGGATAAAATACATGCTAGATGCCAGCCTGTCCCAAACTCTGAAATGCTGATATGAGAAGACGCATGATTTTAATAGAACATACAGTATTCATGCTGTTAAGGACATTCAAGGAAGTTGGAGAGATCACCTTTACAGACATCTTATAGCTTTATGTGTTGATTCTGGAGGGAAGATCACAGACTGCCGGGTTTTAACACATTCGTAGGTGCTGATTTATACAAACAGACCTGTATACCAGGATGACTCTATCATTTAAAATTTAATACCTTTCAGTACTAGAGATATTTCCACTCCATTCCAGACCTTGTAAATAACCACACTTCATCAGTAAAATCTAATCAGGGATTCTGGTTGCCAACTTCTGAAATAAGGCAACACATATAGTTAAATTTGAAGGGGGTCTACTGATTAAAGATATTTAAAGTGATTTAGAAAAGACTGATAGAATCACATTTACTTAATAATGATTTTTTTACTATACGGATCCTAAATCTATACATAAACGAAAACCTTCTGAGGAACTCCGATTTTATTCCTTCACTCAGATTTCATTGCAATTTCACTGATAGCCTTTGGGATCTAAGTCCTGTATTAAAGCTGTAGCTTCTGAGAATCTCTGTTTATATGTGGGAGGAGGAGGAAAGATGTATGGAGGGTAGGAAATCTCCCCACACATCCCCATTCATTCATAAATCACAATAGCAGCTTCAAACAGCTAGAAAGCAGCTGGAGGTGGAAGGAGCCTGAGTTATTTCTGGGGAGCTGGAGACCCTGCAGACAGTTGGTGACTGCCCAGTTATAGTTGTGTGGCCCAGGCAGGTTTATGCTAAGCTTATTTCCGAGCAGAGCAGTGATAGAACTAATCTTGGCTATAGCATAACAGCGTCATGGGCTTGGGGAAAACTTGGGTCCCTAGCTCCGGATGGTCTCTGCTAGGCTAAATGCCAAAGCCTATTTTTCCATAAACTTCCTTGTATGCAACTAATGAATCATTGAACACTATATCAAAAACTAATGACGTACTACACAGTGGCTAACTGAACATAATAAAAACAAACAAACAAACAAACAAACAAAAAACTTCCTCTCGGCCCCAGGCCTGGGGCTTCTTCAGTCCCAGGACTCAGCTGGCAAATCCAGAGGCTTAAAGCTTTACATCCCCTTGAGTGCTGGGGACTGGTGCCTGGTTGCTATAGAAATCTTTCCGGGTGGGGGAAAGTGTCTCCAATCTTCTCTAAGCTGGGTCATTTCTTTTCAGTGGCTCATAGTTTGGCTACAGGCCATCTGGGGACAGACTTCCCTGATTAGAGAAAGACAAAGTCTTTCTGGAACCTGAATGAGTAAGATTGTAGAGGGACAGAAAGTGTAGTTTAATTCTGCCCCTCCCCCCTTCCTCCGAAGGGCCTGCTCTGCATTGTTTCCCTCTCTCTGTCTCCCTGTTTTTTCTTTCCAGATATAGTTTTATCATGTTTCTCCTTTGCTTTCTCAGGAGATTACTACTTTGAGGAGAAAGTTCTTCTTCCTAAACCAAGAGCCTGTAATTAAACACATGCACTATGCAATACAGGGACACTTAATAAGCACACGGACCTCTTATAAACTGAGAACTTTTCTATGGGGAAATTCAAGGATTGATGATTATTATAAGTGATCAGAGAGGAGGCAGGGGTGGTAAAAGAGCAGATCCCATACATCTGTAGTCCTATTTCATCTTCTTTGGGGATGAACATTTGCGGCACTAGTCATCAGCATAGCTAGCGTAAAGCAGCCATATAACACTGTGCTTAGGAATGTGGGTTCTGGAGTCAGACTGCTTAGATTCGAATCCAGGCTCCTCCACTTTCTTACTTCATGATCTTAAGCGAGTTTTCCAACCACTTGGTAGCTCAGTTTTCACATATGCGAAGTGGGAATAATTACACCCACCTTATAAAGCAGTAAATACTCAAATATTAGCCATTATTATTTTTAAGTGCTTATTAGGTGCCAGGCACTGTCCTAAGTGCTTTGCATGTATTATCATTTTACAATGATCTCAAGGGATAACTATTATTTTCAAAGATTTTAGAGGTGAGAATTCTGAGGATTGGACAGCCGCGTGAGCTTTGGAGTCAGATGGATGGAGCTTGAAGCTGGTCTTCTCTTCTCTGGACTCTTCATGTGCCACTAACAGGCTTCGGGAGTAGGGAGACTTCACGAGATAATGAATGTGAAGCCTGCTTGTTATTCCATTTTAATGCCTACCGTGTGCTAAACAGTTTATAGTCTTTCCCATGTCCACACTCTGTGAGGTCAGTATTCTTGTCCTGTTTCTGTGACATGAACACAACTTCTTGGTGAACTCCTTGTCACTCCTGCAGCATGGGAGTGGGGGAGGAGGGAGCAGCCTCCCTGTACCAAACACCACAGCACTCTTGGGTCTTGGGTACAGGTGGGCTGTGGAATGGAACTTGGCCACTGCATCCAGGGGATGAGTCACAGTCTGTGTGGAAAGGCTAGAAAACTAGGAATGATTGGAGTAGAAGGGTCTGGCTGGATTAATCTGAGGACCACTTCTAGTGGGTGACCTCATTCCAGTCCCCAACTTCTGCATCTGCTTTAGAGGAAGTGGGGTTGGAGGGAGGGGACAGAAAAACTGGCCTTTAAATTGTCCCGAGGGCCAAGGATCTAATAACCATAAAGTGCCAGAATCGTTCTTTCTTGTATAAAGCAATTAGGCAAATAGCCTTTGTCTTTATTTATTTATTTTTTATTTTTTTAAAGATTTAATTTATTTATTTGAGAGAGAGAGAGAGAGAGCGAGTGGGAGGCAGAGGCAGAGGGAGAGGGAAAAGCAGACTCACTGCTGAATAGACAGCCCCACATGGGGCTCGATCCCAGGGCCCTGACATCATGACATGAACTGAAGGCAGACGCTTAACTGACTGAGCCACCCAGGTGCCCTGACATTCTTATTTTTTTAATTAAACTTTAATCCCTATCAGAAGATGACCAATGCTTTTATAATAAATGCCATTTTAATTTTAAAGATATTTTTCTTTCTACTTTTTTCTGTAATTTTAACTTCTAATTCTCCATTTGTAGTTTAAAAAACAATTTCCCGTCTCTTATTTTTTTCCTTTTATTTGTCTTGTCATCTTTTGTTAAAAACAAAAACCAAAATGCAAAACAAGAACAAAAAAATCAATGTGTACAAATAGCCTTTGTCTTTAGGCCAGCTTGGATTTAAATCCCAGATCTACCTAGCTTCATGACCTTGACCTGTCTGAGCCCCAGTTTTTTTTCATCAGAAAATGGAAAAAGGGTTTCTCCACAGGGTTGGAAGATTAAGCAAGCAATATGTGCATGGAGCATTTATAAAAGACAAATGTGTTTTTTCTGACTTTTACCAGTATTTTGTAAGAAAAAAACGTTAGGACCGCAAAGATGAAGAAAAGAGAAAGGAGAAAGCAAGGAGCATGGCAAAAAGGGAAAATGCGGGTAAAGCAAAGTGGATATAACTCCAGCACACTGATGTAGGGGTCTCTCGGAATCAGAGATCAGCTTCCAAGCGCCTGAGCTATCAGATGCTGACCTTTCTTCACGTGTGATTGTGGGCATGTGGTTGTCATTTCACTCTGCTATGGACAGAAAATTTGTACCAAATGACACTATGCGGAATGACAGTTGGCGAAAACATTGCTTTGGGTAGGCCCTAAGCAACTATTTTGCTGAATAGACCAAGTTGTTTACAGGGAAAAGCCCTTTCATTTGGGCTCTGGTCTATCAGATAATCTGACAGTTTAGGACAAGTTTCATAAGCTGTCTGCTAGCACATGGCCTTGAGAATCAGTGTTGAGCTGAGATCAGGATCATTCACTTACCAGATATTTGTCTTACAGCAAGTGAGTCAACTGAGACTCACCTTATTATGATGACTGTAGGTAACATCCTTACTCAGTGTCTAGTACATGGTCAATAAATGATAGCAACTATTCTTATCATCATAATCATCATCATCAGAAACTGATGGGTGGATCCATATACACTCACACCGAAACAAAAAAGCACATTCCTTTAGGATATCCCTGCCTTATGTGAATTTTCATTGCTATATGCCACTTTCTAGCACAGGGCTTGGCATAGAACAGAAAGTCAGTTTAGTAAGATAGTGCTTGTAAGACAAATCGTCTATTCATCCCTTCAACAAATAGACAAAATCGAATGAAGGAAGGCACATAGAAAAGAATGTATACTGCATGATTCTAACAGGCAAATTAATCTGTGGTATTAGAAGTCAGAAAGGTGGTTATCACTGAGGGAATGGGGTGACCAGAAGTGGTCCCAGAGTGTTCTTGGGGGGGCTGACAATATTCTGTTTCTTGATCTGGGTGCTTGCTACACAGATGTGTTCACTTCGAGGAAATTCAGTCCTCACACTTAGGATAGGTAGGTTTTCTATGTGTATTTTATACTTTAACAAAAAGGTATTCCAAGAATTATCAAATACAGTAAATATGCTGAATAGAAAGATATCTTATGAGCAGTGTTTATAATGCTTAGGGGACAGGTGATAGAGTAAGCTACAAATGTAGGATGGACAAGGTCTCTCCCCTTCTGCACCTAGTATAAAGATCTTACCTAGACCCAATCCTTCAGAATCAGGGGCCAGGAGACCATTAAAGGAAGTTGATTGGAGACATCCTCCTGTAACAAATCTGATCACTGTTTCCTCCCTACGCATGTACTCATTTAAATGTCCATACTTGCCTTTTTAAAAGTATTCTGAGAATTCTGATGGAAATTAGGATAATGAATACAGAAAGACTGAAGAAAGTAGGACAGTTAGGAGGCATAATTTTCTAGAGAAATGATGACAATTTGTAGTTTCACTGGGATCTGAGAGGAGGGGAGTGTTCAAATACAATTGATTTGGGGAATATGTTATGGAGTGAAAAAAGATACCAGGTTTTCTGTTTTGTTTTGTTTTCCTGGAGATTTCATGGATAACAGAACGGGAGAAAGGCCTGACAGGTGTTAGAGGGTGAGCTCTGGGGACAAAGTAGGGAAATTACAGTTTGTGCTTCTGTGAGACATTCAAACCAATGTGAAGATAGTAGACACTGGGAGAAGCAGTGCTGTTGCTGAGGAGAGAAGCTGGGGAGACTGGAAAGCCTGAAGTTGTGACGTGAAGTTGTGGGATCAGAGGAGCTTTCACACTAACTCTGGCCTCCTTGCCTAACATTATTAATCCTGGGTTTCTGGAAGCTCATCTTTAACTCTTCAGGTGGTTACCCTCAGGCTGGTCAGCCTCACCCTTCTCCCCACACTGAAGAGAACTTCAATGTACTTGGGGCTATCAAAACAGCTTTCATGGAAAGAGGGTTGAAAAAGATATTTCATAGGAAAGTGCCTTCCCATTGAGTCCATGTCCCCAGGACTGTCTCAAAGGCAGAGTCAGAAGCTTTAAGGAGCCAGGGAAGTGGAGATGGGGCTGGGGAAGATGGCGTTTTAACAAAAGTGCATCATCTGAGTTCCGGTCTTGTTTATCAGACTTAGCTTGAAGGACTCTTGGATACTTACTCTAAGCCAACCCGTCTTCACAGGAGAGAAATTTGTCACTATTGAACACATTCAGAAGAACCTATTTGGGGCTCCAAAGGCATTTCCAGAAAAGAAATATAGAAAATGTTGGTTTTATATAGCACCAGAGGAAAACCAATCAGCCTCCTCAGACAAAGGCTTTGAAACTACATCCTTTGTTTGAATGTGCCCTTCTAGTGTACTTGTTAATAGACATCTTGGTCTGTGGAAAACCTGCATCTAAGAATAAATAACAAGGGAGTCCCTACTGCTTATTCATAATACCATCCTAAATTTTGACAGAAAATTATTCTTTCTTCATTATTTAATCTGAGGAGACACTCTGGAGATAGGCCTGTGGATATAGCTTAAGTGAATAAGGGAGGTTGTTTAGGCCCAAGAGAAGATACTGAGTGGCTAAAGCAGTAAGCAGAGATCAACTCTTAAAATGTATTCATTACTAACATAACATAATAAAAAGTTATTATAAAAAATGTATTCATTGTCACTATATCCAAAGAGAAGACTAAATTAGTCAGGAGATGGAAGGGAATGGGCTTTTAAGGGGAATGAGGTTTCTTTTATGGCCTAAGAAAGGGTTATGGAGCAGCTCTGACTTTCCATCCCACACTTATTAGGGACTCTGTAAGTGATGATCAAATGAATGAATGCCTCTTACTTGTAGGGTGGACAACTCCCTCCTGGAATCACTATGTTCTCCTGCAACACCAGCACTTCTGGTCATTCTACCTTCCTCCTCACTGGCTTTCCAGGCCTGGAAGCCTCTCATCATTGGGTTTCCATCCCCATCAACCTCATCTGTGTGGTTTCCATCCTGGGTAACAGCATCATCCTTCTTCTGATTCGCACAGATCCATCCTCACATGAACCCATGTACATCTTCCTATCCATGTTGGCAGCCTCTGATCTGGGACTCTGTGCCTCTACCTTCCCTACCATGATGTGGCTCTTCTGGCTGGGTGCTCGTGAGCTGCCCTTTGATCTCTGTGCAGCGCAAATGTTCTTCATCCATGCCTTCACCTATGTGGAATCCGGTGTGCTGCTGGCCATGGCCTTTGATCGTTTTGTTGCCATCCGGGAACCTCTGCACTATGCTACAATTCTGACCCACTCGGCCATGGCCAGAGTGGGGGCTGCCATCCTGGTGAGGGCTGTCCTGCTCAACCTCCCAGGACCCATCCTCCTGCGGCATCTGCTTTTTCCCCAGATCAGTGTACTGTCTCACTGTTACTGCCTGCACTGCGACCTTGTGGGATTGGCCTGTTCAGACACCCAGATCAACAGCTTGGTTGGCCTGGTCTCCATCCTCTTGTCACTGGGCCTTGACTCTTTCCTCATTGTGCTCTCATATGCCCTGATCCTACAAACAGTGCTGGGCATTGCATCACCTGGGGAAAGGCTCAAGGCACTCAACACATGTGTCTCATACCTCTGCATCGTTCTCATCTTTTATTTGCCCAAACTGGGGTTGTCTGTGTTGCAACGAGTAGAGAAGCACAGCTATCCTGCTCTGGCAGTGCTCATGGCCAACCTGCACTTCTTGGTCCCACCTTTCATGAACCCCATTGTTTACTGCATCAAGTCTAAGCAGATATGTCAGGGCCTCCTAAAGCGCTTCCAGCAGAAAAGGGTTGATATCTCCTAGAAGACCAGAAGGACCCAGAAACACAAGACCTCTTTGGGGAAACCNGAAACACAAGACCTCTTTGGGTCTTGGGGTGGGGGAGAATTAGTGGCAGAGAGTTAATTTTTGAGGTTTGAATGATTCAGCTTTTCTTGTTGAGCCCTCTGTAGGGGCACAATCAGCTTTTATAATTATAATTTTGGGGGACTGAGACCATTGAAAAATATATTTAAGTATTACCTTGATAATCCTCTCATTGCTCTGTCTGACTAGAACTAAACTATTTCAGACTCATACTGTGACATCTTTCCTAGGGGACCCAGCCACAGCAACTGAGGGAATGTGTGTGCATACTCATTTGTGCAGGCACCTTTCTCCTTTTCCCCACTGGATTTCCCTCCCCCCATTTCATTTCTAAGCCTAAGGAAGCCTAAGTTCTTCCTTAGGAAGAACTATATTCCTATGATATATAAGGTTAGTTAGAAGTACTGGCCTTCTCCCAAATTCAATATTAACCTGCTCACATATCAAGGGTGTGGATGGTGGGAAACACGCAGGATGACCTGGCACATGCCGAATTTTTCTAACACTTATTTGCAGCCTAGGGAGCGGTAGTTTTGTCTTGATTCTCTTCAGGATGTGTCTCTGCTTTGAGCTTGAAGTTTGGTACTGTTAAACCTAGGAAAGCTGCTCAGCAGAACTTCTGGATGTGCTGGTTTCTCAAGCATCAGTGGTGAAGGTGTCTCAGCCCAATCACTTCCAATGCAGGTGATCTGCTAGGATATAAGCTCCATGAGGCCAGAAATTTGGGGACTGTTTTGTTCCCTGATGTGTCCCCAGCTCCTAGAACAGTGACTACCATATTATAGGTGCTCAAAATATATTGTTGAATAAATGAGTAGGAAAGACGAAGGGACAAAAAAAGTCTTTATGGCTCATCCTCAGGAAGGAAGAGGACTGAGAGATGTGAATGTCTGAGGCTTGTGGGGGTAATGAGCCGTTGGTAAACTGTGATGGAATGAGGTAAGGATGGGATGTCAGAGGCCTTGGGGACAAGGTGTGACTATATCACATGATGAAGAAGCCTATTTCCAAGGGTGCAGCTCAGAGAGGAGCTTAAGTTTTTGTGGAGATTTCCCCAAAGCTGTTTGGAAATTTCCAGAAGGAATTTTACCCAGAAACTGAAGGGTATCCCACTCCAGCATTAGCATTGACCTTGGCCTGCTCAGCCCTAAAATAACCAAACATTTCATGGAGAACTGAAATAGGGATATTCCTGGTAGAAAACCACTACTCAAATTTAACAGAAAAAGCCACAATAAAGCTATTTGGAACTTCTTGCTTCTATCTATAGCTATCTAGATAACCGGTAATTTACTGCTTTTGTAGTCATTTCTATGTATCATTTTCATGAGCTGAGATGAGAAAATAGGAACTCAGAGGCAGGAGGCAGGATGGGGGAGCTGTGAGCCCTATACATGCAGTTCTAGCTGGAAAGGTTGTTTCCATATATTAGATATATTTACATTGGCCACTGTAGCATGGATTCTAAGGAACTCAGATCTCTGTGCTTATCAGTAACTAGGAGAAGGCCACTGCCAACCTTATGTGTCTGAAGGTCACAGATCCTGCCGATAGAGGTCAAGAAGCTAGGATAATAAATCATGAGTTCGAGTTACCATTTTAGAATATTATGTCCAGTAGTAGCCAACTAATGGCTCCAATAAGTCTAGTTTGACAGGCTGCTTTGGAAGAGATCATTTGAAAAGACAGCCGTATGTGCTATATTGTGCTATATGACAATTTTCCTCATCAGGGATACAAATCTTGGATTGAACAAGCAATTGTGTTATTTAGGCTGCTTTGCCCACTTCACCTTCCACCCCAAAATAGGAAGGTTCTGATCAGAGAGACAGCATGTCCATCTTGCTGAGGAGGGTCCCACCTATTTCTGTCAGAAACTCACAGCTGATGTGATGATGTTCAGGATCACAAGCAGCCTTGGGCAGTAAAAACAAAGCAAAAAATGTATACAGGCTCCAAGGCTGGAAAAGTTCTATTGAGAGGGTTAGCAGAATCAAGCTTGGATATTAGACACCCAGTCTAGGATTGTAGGGATCCTTTGGCTTTGTCATTTTTACCTTTTCTCAACAGCAGCACTGAACTTTTAGACTTCTCTCATTTTAATTGCTGTCACCATAGCACGACCACTCTTACATTCCATGGCTCCACTGACATCAAGAACTGGAAGAGATCTGGGGGTCTGTGTCTCTACTACTTTACCTTCAGAGTACAGACGTCCCAGCATGTTCCAGTAATGCCTTCCTCTGCCCACAGACCTGATAACTACTGAAGTATTTGAGCCTGACACGATGTGGAATCCTAAGATGGTTTCCAGAAAGCTTCACTACTAGTTTGCCCACTTAAAATTATCAGAGTGTGAGATTATATATATATACACTGCTTTTAGATTTTGTTATTCGTTAAAAAAAAGTCTATGTACATGTATCTAAAAGCTCCTGCACTTAACCTTTAGGCTAATAAGACTATCCCCACCCCCCGCCACCTGGGTGGCTCAGTCGGTTAAGTATCTGCCTTCAGCTTAGGTCATGATCATGGGGTCCTGGGATTGAGCCCCTGCTTCTCCCTCTCCCTGCAGCTCCCACTGCTTGTGCTGTCTCTCTCTGTCAAATAAATAAATAAAATAAAAAAAAAAAAAGACTATCCCTCACCCATGCAGAAAATTGGAGTTTAAAAAAAAAAATCATACTTCCAGGGGCACCTGGGTGGCTCACTTGTTAAGTGTCTGCCTTTGGCTCAGGGCGTGATCCTGGTGTTCTGGGATCGAGCCCCACATCAGGCTCCACTGGGAGCCTGTTTCTTCCTCTCCCACTCCCCCTGCTTGTGTTCCCTCTCTCGCTGGCTGTCTCTCTCTCTGTCAAATAAATAAATAAAAAATCTTAAAAAAAAAATCTTACTTCTGGCCTATACCAGTAAAAGGCAGAGGTCCTCCATGGTAGCTTAAAAAGGGACTCTAATTTCCTGCAGCCAGAAGACAGACTACTGAAATAAGACCTAGGATATGATTTTAAGGCTGGAAGAAATATAAAGACAACTGAATGTACAGTCTCAATATAAAATTTACTTTGGTGCAGATGACCTGGTACAGAAAGTGTGGGACATTAAGAGCAAGAAATGAGGCATTTCAGTGAATGAGCCTACAACTACTGAACCTTCAATATTTTCTGAACTTTCCAGACTAGCAGAAGCACTTCTTTTTCCTTCGCAAGGAGATAATGGTTTCTCTGCCTGGAAATCATGACATGACCTTATTTGAAGCAGGTGCTTTGCAAGAAGTTTCTTGTTGTCTTCAACACTTTATCACTTTTCCAAGCCTGGTTATACCTTAGAACAGTGTAGGGGGGGAAATATAGTGTTTGCTTCTAGAGGAAATGACTTCCATGCAAAGAAAGTTGTAGAATGTATAAATATGGTATACCCCTTATCTCTTNAAGTTTCTTGTTGTCTTCAACACTTTATCACTTTTCCAAGCCTGGTTATACCTTAGAACAGTGTAGGGGGGGGAAATATAGTGTTTCCTTCTAGAGGAAATGACTTCCATGCAAAGAAAGTTGTAGAATGTATAAATATGGTATACCCCTTATCTCTCCACACCAAGAATCCCAGAAGTCTGAATTCCAGTTGAAAAACACTGTATTAACATAATAAAATTCCTATACAGATTCTTAGTTCCTCAGTTTCTTCCCTTCTTTGCTGTCTTTTTCCTCTTCTGACCTTGTATCCTGGGGTGGTTCAGGCTCTGTATACCAATCTTAAGACTGGCAACTGTCTCTACTTCTTAGAATAACTGAATGGGTTGTCCTGACCCACTTCACATGGACATTCTTCTGTTTTTGGCCACCAAAACATTTAGTATCTGTCTTCTGACTCTTGAGATGGTCCAGGCAGTTACTTTATATCTACTCATTACTTCAAAGCATTTAGTAGTAGTAGTAACTTGTTTGAGCCCATCTTAATCACTCATCTGAAGAGGATATAATGCTGGCCTCAGGCCTATTGGAGTTACAAGATAGAGAAAAGTAGTGTCATGAGAACGGCTTGGACCTCTAACCCTGCTGGGAGAATGCTTAAATAGTGGATATCAGAAGGGAAAGAGAAACCAAAGGACCCTAGAATGGACCCTTAAGTGAGGAGAACAGGTGGGCCTAAGGAGAAGATGAGATAATAGAGCAGTACATGTTATGATGAACCAGCTGGACAAGAATGAAGGAGGAGAGAGTGCAATGATCCTGGCCACCAGGTATAATTTTTCCTGTATTACAAGGTCAGAGGGACTGCAACTAAGAAAGTAACTGTACAATAGCTTAAGTTAAGGTAGCATCCCTGATATTAGCAATTTCCTGTTAGGAAGATAGAGTTTGATATTTTAGTTTCACTAAGTTGAGAACAATTGGTAACACCTCAGACTTTAAAGCTTCAGAAAAGCTCTGCCTTAATAGGATATCCACATACGAAGGGCTTTGATCTTGGAATAAGAGAAAAATAGAATAATAAAATCTGAAAGTCTGAAGTTAAACCTCTTAGGTTAAGATCTTGACCCATCAATAAGTAAACTATGCCTAATAGACAAAAACTAAACACTCCTCAAGACAAGATAATGGGATCAAGAGATTTTTCAATACATCATTTATAATGTCTGGCATACATTGAAAAATTACTATACATACCAAAAAAGGCATAATCAAGAGGAAAAAAAAGTAGCAGAAAGACTTCTCATAGTTCATATTTTGGGTTAAACAAATATTTTCTCTGTGTTTGGAATTAAATATTAAAACAAATATTTTAGCATAACTATAAAAACAGTTTAAAAATACAAAGAAGATGGATAAATAGGTGACAGTTAGTATGCAACCTTCTTGGGAGCTTCCCAGGTGCAATCTGAAACCGGCCCCTGTACACAGAAGGCAAGGAAAGACTGAAGAAAGCGGCAAATCACTCCAGATTGGTGGGTGGAAGATTTAATAAGAAAGGGAACTTACATATGAGGCTTGTCATGGGAAGCCACAAGGTGAGTTGATCTTCACATCCACCCACCAGAATCTTAGAAGTTTATATAGAGGCCTTAACTGGGCTTAGTCATGTATACCATCCAGATGGTCTCAAACACCTTACACTCTCAAGGATACATCCTTGGAACAACTCCCAATGTGAGAGTGGCAGACAGAGCATACATCCCTAGGACAGAGGAGGAGGTGAGAAGTCTCTGATTACCTGGGTCCAGTGTTTCTCCTGATAACCTCCTGATGATATGGGGATTTAAGGAGAAATTTAGAAGTTGCATAGAAGAATCACATGAGAATTCTAGATCTGAAAATACATCTGAAGTAAAATCATTGTTGGGAATAACATCATATTAGATAATGCAAAAGAAAGGATAGAGAACCTGAAGACCCAACTCAATAAAAATTATCCAGTATTCTATTAACCAGTTAATAGAAACAGAAAAGGGTTTAAATAAATAGAATGATATTTGGGTCTCTATCAAGTAGTCTTACATATAAGTGACCGAAGTCCCAGGAGAAGAAAAACGGGTCAGAAAATACTTGGTGAATTAAAAACATTTTCCAAATTTTATTACAAAGTTATAAAATTAACTCACAGACCCAGGAAATTCAGAGACCCAAGCAAAATGAATATAAAGAGAATTACACACTGACACAAAGTCAAACTGATGAAAACTAAATAAATAGAAAAAAATGTAACCAAAGCTTCTGAAAAAAGATACATTTATGGGAATAATAAGAATTATGAAAGACTTTCATAAGAAAAAAATGAGGTTAAAAAAATAATGGGCCAATGTATTTAAAGTGCTAAAAGGAAAAATAAACCTGTCAATCTAGAATTCTATAGCTAGCAAAAATTTTTTTATCAAAAATACATTTTAAGTAGGAATATTTTCAGGTAAAAGCTCAGAGAATTTCGTTTTTTAAAATTTTCTTTTGTTTTTATTTATTTATTTATTTTTAAAGATTTTATTTATTTATTTGACAGAGAGAGAGAGACAGCCAGCGAGAGAGGGAACACAGTCTGGGGGAGTGGGAGAGGAAGAAGCAGGCTACCAGTGGAGGAGCCTGATGTGGGGCTCGATCCCAGAATGCCGGGATCATGCCGAGCTGAAGGCAGACACTTAACGACTGATCCACCCAGGCGCCCCTCAGAGAATTTCTTTCCAACAAACTTACACTTCAAAAATGCTAAAGGAAGTTTTTCATGTTGAGAAATACGATATGAAAATTTAGATCTATAGGAAGGAAAGAGCACTGAAAACAGTAAATATATGCATAAAATAGTTTTATTAAATTCTTTAAAGTAGCTTAAGTTTTCAAAGTTTATAATGCATAAAATATATGTAAATATATATTTTATGTAAAATATACATAAAAACAGCACAAAAGACAGAGTAAATGGAACTGAACTGTTGTAATATTCTTGTTTTGCATGTAGTGGTATGACATTAATTCAAGGAAGATTGTGATAAATTAGGGGTATATAGGGTAAGCCCTAGAGCTACCCATACAAAAGTAATACGAAGCTAACCACAAGTAGAGGGGATAGAATGGTATTTCAATATATGTTCAATAACCACCCCCCCAAAATGCAATGCAGCAGAAATGAAGGAACAAAGAACAAAGGAGGCAAATACAAAACAAATAGTAAGATAGACCTAAACCCAAGTATAACATTAAATGTAAACAGACTACATATTCCAGTTAATGGAATAAATAAGCAGAATTTGTCAGACTAGATACATAAGCAAGGCCCAACTTTTTGGTCTTTACAGTTAACTAAATATAAAGCCGTTGACAGTTTAAATGTAAAAGGATGGAAAATGTACTGTACAGTCTAAGCAGAAGAAAGTTTGTTGTATAATATCAGGCAAAATTGACTTAAAAGCAGATTACTACTCCAGATAAAGAAGATCATTTTATAATGCTAATAGTGTCAATTCAAGTAAGATGAAAACAGAGAGGGAGGCAAAGTGTAAGAGACTCTTAAATGTAGAAAACAAACTGAGGGTTGTTAGAGGGGAAGTGGGTGATGGGTATTAAGGACACTTGATGTAGTGAGCACTGGGTGTTATATGCAACTGATGAATCATTAAATTCTACCCCTGAAACTAATAATACAGTATATGTTACCTAAATTGAATTTAAATAAAAAATTTTAAGGAAAAAATATATAATAATTATAAATGTGTATACACCTAGTAACAGATCTTCAAAAGACACAAAGCAAAATTGACAAATAAAAGGAAAAATAGAGAAAACCACAATTGTAATTAGAAATTTTAACAGTCCTGTCAGTGACTAATAGGAGAACCAGATAAAAACCTTTCAAGATACGGTAAAGTTGATCACTGATCAACTTGACCTAAGTGATAATCATAAAATACCCTCCGAACATGAAGGAATATTAATTTGAAGTGCACATGGAATAGATACCCAGATAGACTATACCAGGGCCATAAAACAACTCTGAATACATTTTGAAGGGCAGAAATACAGCCTATGTTTTCCAACCATAATGGAATTAAATTATAAATTAATAGCAATAATAAGTATAGAAAATCACCAAGTACATGAAAAGTAAACACACTTAAAATAATCAACCAGTGGGTCACAATAGGGAAATTAAACAGTAGTACAAAATATTTTAACACAACATTAAATTTGTGGGATACAGCTAAAGCAATGCACAGAGAGAAGCTTATACATGTGAGTTTTTAGGAAAAAAAGTTTTAAAAATCAGTGATCTTAAGTTTCCACCTTAAGAAGCTAGAAATAGAGGAGCAAATTAAACCCAAAGTAAATAGAAGAATGGAAATAAAAAGCAGATATTAAAGAAAAACAAACAGAGAAAAATCAACAAAGCCACGGTCTGGTTCTAAAAATTAATAAAACTGATACATCTCTCTCCCTTAACAGCATGACAAAACAGGACAAAATAAAAATGAATAACCAATATAATAAAAGGTTACAAGTCCTACAGAATTGAAAGGATAATAAAAGGATATTATGAATAATTTTATACATACGTTGGTATATTATGACAATTGTTATTTTGACAATTGAGAGAAAATGGAAAGATTGTGAAAATAGAAAATTTGAATAAAACTATATTCATTAAAAATTAAATGTAAAATAAAAAACAAAGGAAACTTCAGACCCAGATTTCTTTCCTGTGTAATTCTATCAAATATTTAAATAAATATTATATGAACGTTTTCAGAAAAAAAAGCAATAGGGAATACTTTAATACATCTTAGGAAGTAAACAAAACCCTGATACAAGAACTTGACAAGGAAATTATAAGAAAGAAAATTACAAGATCAATATCTGTCATGAACATAGACTCAATTTCCCTATCAAAATATTAGCAAACTGTTCCAGCAATATACAAATTTGATAGTACATCATAACCAAGTGGGGTTATTCCAGGAATACAAGGTGGTTTAACCTTTAAAAATAAATCAATTGGTATACTCCATTAATAGAATGAAGGAGAAAAATCACATGATTACCTAACAATATGAAAAAAAAATGATGACCAAATTTAACACCATCTGGATAATTTTCAACAATTGGTAAAGGAAACTTTTGAAAAGCCTACAGTTAATATGATACCTAATTATGAAAGATTGAATACTTTCCTCCTAAGATCAGAAACAAGGCAAGGATGTTTGTTTGCCTAATTCTATTTTATATTGTATCAGAGGTCTTAGCCAATATGAGATCAGAAAAAAATAATTTCTACAAAAATTATTACTAGGGTTTGACTGTATGTTTTCTTGCAAATCGATTTCAAAATATATATATAGGAATGCAAAGAATATGGAGCAGCCAGAACCACTGTGGAAGTACAGTGTTGGAGGACTTATTCTACTTCCTTTCAAGACTTATTATAAAGTTATTAAGACAGTGTTGATATGAGGATATGAGATTGATATGATAATCAAATAGATTAATGAAAGAGAAAAGAAAATCCAGAAATAAAACCACACATAAAGAGTTGACTGATATTTGACAAAATTGCCAAGGCAATTCAATTTGGAAAATCTTTTCAAAAAATTCTGGAACTGAATATCTGTAAGTGAAAAAATAAATCTTGATCTCTACTTTACACCATATACAATTATTATTTGTGTTGGATCACAGAACTAAAATTAAAAGTTAAATCTATAAAACAAAACACTAACCATGAATAAGATTGCTAATTTTGAGTTTATAACTAAAATTTTCTTTTTTTTATTATGTTCAGTTAGCCAACATATAGTACATCATAAGTTTTTGTTGTAGTGTTCAACGATTCTTTAGTTACTTTATGCATAACTAAAAATTTCTTTTTATCAAAGAGAGCTATGAGAAAATCAAAAGTTAAGCCACAAAATTCGGCCAATATTTTCATTATGTTTATATGACAAATGACTTGTATTTAAGATATATAAATGGCTAGTAAATATCAATAAGCAAAAAGTTCAATAAAAATGGACAAAAGACATTAACAGACATTTCACAGAAGTTGTATGCACAAACAGTAAATGTATAAAAAGTTACTCAATGTCAGTTATCAGAAATATGCAAATTAAACCACAAAATTACCATTTTACACATCTTGGAATGGTTAAAATAAAAAAAGAGGGTAGTTTCAAGTGTTGATCAGGATGTGGAAAAACTGAAAAGTGTCATACATCACTGGCGAGAGTATAAAATGGTACAGTTACTTTGGAAAACCATTTGGCATGTTCTATTAAACATATATTTACCTTATAACCCAGAAAAGCCACTTTTAGCTTAAGAAATAGTCATAGCAGCTTTATTTATAACAGCAAGAAAAAAAAAAAGGAAGAAACTCAAGTGTCCTAAAATAGTTAAACTTGGGTGTAGTCATGCAATGGAATATTAGCAAATAAAAAGGAATTCACAGATCATGCACACAATACAAATGAATCTCAAAAACATGGTCAGCCAAGGAAGTTGGACATACAGAATACATATCATTCCACCTATATGAACTTCTAGAACAGCAAGTTCGATCCAAGGTAATCAAAATCAAACAGTGGTTTTCTCAATGGGGGACCCCTAAGTGTTTTACCTAGAAAGAGCATAGGGGAACTTTCTGGGATTGTAGAAATATTCTGTATCTTGATTAAGGTGGTGGTTAGATTGATGTGTATGTTTGTCAAATATTATCTAACTATATATTTAACATATGCATTTTATTTTAGGTAAATTATACCTCATTAAAAATAGTTTTGGAAAAATAAATCAATGGTCCCAAATAGAGTATAGTTGGTTTTCTTGATTTCCCCCATAATTTGAATTAAATATCCTGGAGATTAGAATTTATTGCCCAATCTGAGGTCTCTAGTTGCCTGGCAACCTGGGCTGTTTGAGGGCAAATTAAAGCTACTAATTTTGAGCCCCAGAATGAAGATGAAGAATTATTATGGTAACACTGGAGTCACTGAGAGTACATGGGTGGGGATATTTTACTGTGGTCTCCTATTCAAGTTGTCACCAGGGATTTATCTTCCTGAATCATCATTATATTTCCAAACCCTAGAATAGTGTTTGGCATGTTGCATATTCTTGGAAAGGTCAGTGATATTAGGAAAAAATTATCCCCTCATTCTTAGATTAAATCTCATTAGATTTTTGGTTGCAGGGTCTAGACTTATAGGAACTTACTGGATAATGGGTAAACAACACAGAATTTAGAATTAAAAAGATCTGAATTCTGGCTCTGATATTTACTTGATTTCTTGGGCAAATTATTATTTTCCCAATCTTCTGCCTCTGGCTCTGAAAGTGGGGGTAATTATGTGCCCTCATCAGATGGTTATGAAACTATAAGAAGATGATGCATATTCTTGTGAAGCACTGCAGAATGTTAACCTAATCCACTGCTGTAACTGGATGAAGTTCGGATGACCTAGGTCTTCCTGAGCCTGCTAGTGGCCTTCTGTGTAAGCTCTTCTCTAACTTATTAGAGTGCTTTGCCTGAGAGCCAAATACTTATTAACTCCCTACCAATCTGCATGTGGATTCTGAGCAGGGATGTCAAAACCAGAGACTCTGTAAACTCTGGATCCTAATGGGCCTTCTAATCACAGCCATCATTTTCATTTTTAAAACCTGCTCTGGAGGTTAAATTGGACTGCTTTCTCTATTTTCCCTCCAAAGAAGGGGTCTGGTCTTTTCCCTGGACGTTTGAGGCTTGGTGGCAGCTCCACATGGCCACTCCCAGGGAACAGAAGACTTGATATCATCTATTCTGAGACTTTGTTCCCACACCTTACACCCAGGCATCATTGCTTTCTAAGAAAGCAGCCTTTCCTACCCGTACAGATGTGGAATGAAAAGAGGTGGGTACTGGGATCTCTTCCCTGAGCAAGTTAGGTGTCCTTACTCAATACCCATGGTCCCTGTGCTTATTCTAATCATATTTGTTTAATTTGGCTAATTAAACTAATTTGTTTTGCTGTTGTCTCCCTATATGTAGTTCTCCTCTAACGTTGAACAGTCTCCACAAGGACTTCTGNTATAAAGTTATTAAGACAGTGTTGATATGAGGATATGAGATTGATATGATAATCAAATAGATTAATGAAAGAGAAAAGAAAATCCAGAAATAAAACCACACATAAAGAGTTGACTGATATTTGACAAAATTGCCAAGGCAATTCAATTTGGAAAATCTTTTCAAAAAATTCTGGAACTGAATATCTGTAAGTGAAAAAATAAATCTTGATCTCTACTTTACACCATATACAATTATTATTTGTGTTGGATCACAGAACTAAAATTAAAAGTTAAATCTATAAAACAAAACACTAACCATGAATAAGATTGCTAATTTTGAGTTTATAACTAAAATTTTCTTTTTTTTATTATGTTCAGTTAGCCAACATATAGTACATCATAAGTTTTTGTTGTAGTGTTCAACGATTCTTTAGTTACTTTATGCATAACTAAAAATTTCTTTTTATCAAAGAGAGCTATGAGAAAATCAAAAGTTAAGCCAAAAAATTCGGCCAATATTTTCATTATGTTTATATGACAAATGACTTGTATTTAAGATATATAAATGGCTAGTAAATATCAATAAGCAAAAAGTTCAATAAAAATGGACAAAAGACATTAACAGACATTTCACAGAAGTTGTATGCACAAACAGTAAATGTATAAAAAGTTACTCAATGTCAGTTATCAGAAATATGCAAATTAAACCACAAAATTACCATTTTACACATCTTGGAATGGTTAAAATTAAAAAAGAGGGTAGTTTCAAGTGTTGATCAGGATGTGGAAAAACTGAAAAGTGTCATACATCACTGGCGAGAGTATAAAATGGTACAGTTACTTTGGAAAACCATTTGGCATGTTCTATTAAACATATATTTACCTTATAACCCAGAAAAGCCACTTTTAGCTTAAGAAATAGTCATAGCAGCTTTATTTATAACAGCAAGAAAAAAAAAAAAGGAAGAAACTCAAGTGTCCTAAAATAGTTAAACTTGGGTGTAGTCATGCAATGGAATATTAGCAAATAAAAAGGAATTCACAGATCATGCACACAATACAAATGAATCTCAAAAACATGGTCAGCCAAGGAAGTTGGACATACAGAATACATATCATTCCACCTATATGAACTTCTAGAACAGCAAGTTCGATCCAAGGTAATCAAAATCAAACAGTGGTTTTCTCAATGGGGGACCCCTAAGTGTTTTACCTAGAAAGAGCATAGGGGAACTTTCTGGGATTGTAGAAATATTCTGTATCTTGATTAAGGTGGTGGTTAGATTGATGTGTATGTTTGTCAAATATTATCTAACTATATATTTAACATATGCATTTTATTTTAGGTAAATTATACCTCATTAAAAATAGTTTTGGAAAAATAAATCAATGGTCCCAAATAGAGTATAGTTGGTTTTCTTGATTTCCCCCATAATTTGAATTAAATATCCTGGAGATTAGAATTTATTGCCCAATCTGAGGTCTCTAGTTGCCTGGCAACCTGGGCTGTTTGAGGGCAAATTAAAGCTACTAATTTTGAGCCCCAGAATGAAGATGAAGAATTATTATGGTAACACTGGAGTCACTGAGAGTACATGGGTGGGGATATTTTACTGTGGTCTCCTATTCAAGTTGTCACCAGGGATTTATCTTCCTGAATCATCATTATATTTCCAAACCCTAGAATAGTGTTTGGCATGTTGCATATTCTTGGAAAGGTCAGTGATATTAGGAAAAAATTATCCCCTCATTCTTAGATTAAATCTCATTAGATTTTTGGTTGCAGGGTCTAGACTTATAGGAACTTACTGGATAATGGGTAAACAACACAGAATTTAGAATTAAAAAGATCTGAATTCTGGCTCTGATATTTACTTGATTTCTTGGGCAAATTATTATTTTCCCAATCTTCTGCCTCTGGCTCTGAAAGTGGGGGTAATTATGTGCCCTCATCAGATGGTTATGAAACTATAAGAAGATGATGCATATTCTTGTGAAGCACTGCAGAATGTTAACCTAATCCACTGCTGTAACTGGATGAAGTTCGGATGACCTAGGTCTTCCTGAGCCTGCTAGTGGCCTTCTGTGTAAGCT
This sequence comes from Ailuropoda melanoleuca, assembly GCF_002007445.2. NCBI lineage: Eukaryota > Metazoa > Chordata > Mammalia > Carnivora > Ursidae > Ailuropoda > Ailuropoda melanoleuca. Next base: position 56,745,613 of record NC_048225.1, read on the forward strand.
CTTCTCTAACTTATTAGAGTGCTTTGCCTGAGAGCCAAATACTTATTAACTCCCTACCAATCTGCATGTGGATTCTGAGCAGGGATGTCAAAACCAGAGACTCTGTAAACTCTGGATCCTAATGGGCCTTCTAATCACAGCCATCATTTTCATTTTTAAAACCTGCTCTGGAGGTTAAATTGGACTGCTTTCTCTATTTTCCCTCCAAAGAAGGGGTCTGGTCTTTTCCCTGGACGTTTGAGGCTTGGTGGCAGCTCCACATGGCCACTCCCAGGGAACAGAAGACTTGATATCATCTATTCTGAGACTTTGTTCCCACACCTTACACCCAGGCATCATTGCTTTCTAAGAAAGCAGCCTTTCCTACCCGTACAGATGTGGAATGAAAAGAGGTGGGTACTGGGATCTCTTCCCTGAGCAAGTTAGGTGTCCTTACTCAATACCCATGGTCCCTGTGCTTATTCTAATCATATTTGTTTAATTTGGCTAATTAAACTAATTTGTTTTGCTGTTGTCTCCCTATATGTAGTTCTCCTCTAACGTTGAACAGTCTCCACAAGGACTTCTGACCTAATCAAGTCCATACCCCCAGATTTTTAGCATACTCAGTGAAAAGATGAAAATTCTCACCTTCCTAGACTAACATTACACTTTGTTGTTTATTCCTCTGTACAGTGGACACAGTTGTCCCTATGGCCCATTGCTGAGTGTTCTGCTTCCATCTCTCTGCTTCTCTTCNTTAACATTACACTTTGTTGTTTATTTCTGTACAGTGGACACAGTTGTCCCTATGGCCCATTGCTGAGTGTTCTGCTTCCATCTCTCTGCTTCTCTTCTCTGTGTATGTGTTTCTCTTTTCAAACTTGGAGTTTACTGAGGGGGGTATTCATGTATCCATATCAGAGTAGGAACACCTGACTATGGATAAGGATTATTTTTCCTTTTCACATCATCAGTCATATCTTTCTCATTTTATCAAGGTCTCCTAGAAGGTAGGAGCCAAGTCAGAAGAGCAGTGTGGAATTCCCTGAGAGACCATCATCAGCTTGGTGACGATGTTTCCCAATAGACAGGGGATCCCTAGGCTTTGTAACTATATCTACATCACAAATGGGAAATATCTGACCATTTTTCACCCATCAGACTTGCAGTATGTTTCCTTATAAAAGTAAGGATACCACTGAGTGTGGGTTTCTCTCTCTCCACCATGCTGTAAACTACTGGTCTCTTAACCATTGGTGTTGGTTCACAAACTGGTTCCCATACAGAGAGCAAGAAGAGACTAAGGAAAGAGGCAGGCTACTCCAGATGAGTAGGTGGCTGGTTTAAAAAACAAGGGACTTACAAGATTTATCTTGGTGGCCACAAGATAAGTACCTATCTGCCAAATCTTAAAAAGTTTATATAGAGGTCTTAACTGGGTCCAGATGAGCTCAACAATACCTTACTCTCTCAAGGCTGTGTACTTGGAACAGCCCTCACTGTGGGAATGGTGGGCAGAATGTAAATTTCAGGGACAGAGGAGGGGATAAGGAATGCCCGAATGCCCAAATGCCCCCGGATAGCTCACAGGTTAACTGGTGGCCACATCCTCTCAATGGCCTCCTTCAACAATTGCCCGAGGCCTAAAGGAAGAAGACAGGGTTCCACAGTGGGGTTGAAGACTTAAGACTGAACAATGCCCTGCTTCATCAGTCGGAGGGCTCCATCCCAGATCTGTTTGGTCTTCAAGCCATAGATGATGGGATTTAGCATGGGTGGTACAACAAGGTAGAGGTCAGCCAGGAGGATGTGGATGTGCCGGGGTACATGCTGGCCAAAGCGCTGTGTGTAGAATGAAAAGAGTCCTGGTGTATAGAAGAGAAGGATGACACCAAGGTGGGAGCCACAAGTGCCAAATGTCTTAGCCCTTGCCTCTTTGGAAGAAAGGCCTAACACAGCCCGGAGGATGAGTGCATAGGAGACAGCGATGCAAATGGAGTCTGTGCCCACCACCAGTGTGGCAGCAGTGATGCCATATATGTTGTTTGGCCGTGTGCCCCCACAAGCCAGCTTTACCACAGCCATATGCTCACAGTAGGAGTGGGCCACCACTCGGCTACAGTAGCTCAGTCTTGCCAGTAAACAGGTGAGTGGGGTCATGAGCCCTAAGCCACGAAACACAGCAGCAGCTGCCAGCTTGCCCACAGCCTCTGGGGGCAACAATGACCCATAGTGCAGTGGCCGGCAGATGGCCAAGTAGCGGTCAAAGGCCATTGCTAGCAGGATACCAGATTCGACAGCTGAAAAGCCATGGATAAAGAACATCTGAGTAGCACAGGCCCCAAATTTGATTTCAGTAGCATTTGTCCAAAAAAGAGCAAGAAGCTTGGGCACAGTAGAAGTACATAGTACCAGGTCAATGATGGACAGCATGCACAGGAACAGGTACATGGGCTGGTGCAGGGCAGGCTCTGATCGCACTACCAGTAGCACTGCCATGTTGCCAAGCACTGCCAGGGTATACATGGAGCAGAAGGGAAATGCAATCCAAAAGTGGGATGCCTCCAGGCCAGGAATTCCCATGAGCAGAAAAGAGTTTGGGTTCTGATGGCTGTGGTTTGTGAACTGCATGGTCAGGTCTAGGTAGGGTGGGTAGAGAAGACCTTACTACTCTGCTCTGAACCCCAGGAAGCCCTGAGAGATGAAGCCACTGGGATTCATTCTTATGCTGTGGCTGAAACAAAGTGGACAGCAGAAAATATTTGAGTTCTAGCTCATGAGAAACATCCAGAATAAGAAGGTTGTAGAGCATTGGGAAGTGATGCAAGGCAGGAGGTGAAATTATCATTACCAGGGATCAAAGGAGCCCTTTCCACTTGTGTCGAATTCAGTGATGTCTAGGCTGGGGCTGTAGGGTGAGTGGCATGGCTATAGATCTCTCTCCACAGTGACGGTAATTGACTAGAGAATCTTACCAGTCTTCCATCTGCCTGTGAATCCTATTCTGCCTATGCTCTTTCTTTCTGATCCATCTGCCTATGTGACAATAAAAGGGTGATGTAATGATGAAAGTTCAGGCAGATTGAATGGAAGACTCAAATGTAGTTACTTTTCAAGATGGGAAGATCAAGACTGAGAAGTAATAGAAAGGAAAGTGGGGGGATATTCGATGTTTTTTTTTCAGGGCACTGAGCCCGTGGTTACTCATGGATGAGGCTCAGAATGTGGCTTCTGACCCAGAACCACCACCACATGGTGAGAGCCTGAGTCTCTTATAGCCTGCCAAAGCCATAACTTTGCCTGGCTCATGTTAGTACTAGAATCCTGTGCTTGTTGTAGGTGTCTGTATGGAACTGGTAGAAACAAGTGAGATCATGAGAATTGGTCAGTGGCAGAGGTCAGGCTAATTTGGCCATATGTGATCTGAAAGTTATTAAGGGATGAAAACACAGTTTCATAAAAATAAAAGGTACATAAAGACGGTATGAGAAGTGACTTTTAATCACTAGGAACACAATTTTTAACTGTAAGCAAATGTTAACAATGTCCACCACATCTCTTTGTCTATTATCCACATATTCTGTATCCCCTGATCTTCCCTTACCTACATGTACCTTCTCATTACTCTCTTATCCACTAGCCAGCCAGTAATTCAGAATTTGAGAAAGAATTTGATTAAATAAGAAAGTCAGGAAGGGGACAGTAGAGGGACAGGAGGATGAAAAGGGAAGTTGAGAACAAGAGGCAGGAATGGACATAGGAGAGAGAAGAGTACCTTTCTCACACTGATTTCTAGTATAATGGGATGTGACTGTGATCTGGTTGCTAGTTGAGACAGACAGTGGAGCTAATTGAACCATCTGGAGATAGCCTATTTATATCTCTAACATTAAGCTGCAATATTCCTTATAATCCTTTACATCACCTATCCATACCCAGAAAGAAAGAGGCAAGAAGAGAAAGAGTAATGTCTTCTAATGTGGTCTGGGCAAAGGAACCCTGGACCAGGATGCCATCCCAATGCCAACTATGGCTGTCACTGTGATATTGAGACAATCATCTTGTCCCTTTATGTCTCATCATCCCTTCTTCCATGTGTTTCCTATTTTTTCTTCTGTGCTATTTTCCCTCCCTGAATTTCTACCATTTCTATAGTTGGCGTCAACTATATCCAGAGGGTATTTCAGTTCTGGTGGTGGCTGAAGGGTCAGGGACAGAGAACAATCTGGGTGGGAGGTCCCTGTAAATTGGTATATGTAAAACAGTACCGTTCTATGAATGAGTACACTATGTGCTTAGTTCAGCATGTAACTGTTTCTATATATGTTGCTGTATAAAATGCAAGAACAAGGCTGTACTCAGAAGACAAAGGTACATATATTTAGTTAAGACATTGTTTTGGAGTGTCCATACTTCAATGACCTTTCTTTGGTGTGGAGAAAATTGAGAGCAGAATAATCCAGACATAAATGGGACAGCCTTGCTTTCTTCCCTTTTTTTCTTCTTCCACTCAACTTTTTAATAATTGAGTCAAGTTTTCTGAGCCCCCGAGTTGCCTCTCAAAGAATGTTCACTCTCTCTTTGTAGTTACATCGCACAATGACAGTATGCTTCCCTTGCCTCAGACCCATTTGCACAGATAGAGAAAATGAAGTGGGAAAAGTGTATGTTGCGCACAGTATGCCCATATTCTAAGAAAGATCAAGGTGAAGTCCTTGGGGGTCATCACTTTCTGTCCTCAATAATATTTGAGTTAGATCTCATTAAAAAAGTACAGAATAAGAATGTAGGGCACTGGAAAGTGACACAAGGCAGGAGATGTATTACCATTTCCAGCATTCAAAGGATCTCTTGCCACTTCTGATTCAATGATGTCTAGGATGTGGGCTGGAAGGTGAGTGGCATGACTATAGAACCCTCTCCATGGTGGAGGTGAGTGGCTAGACACTCTTACAGCTTTATTTTTCTACCTGTGAATGTTCTTCTGCTCTACTGTAATTTTCTTTTGATTCATCTGTCTCTAGAGGTATGGCAAGGAGAGACTCTCAGACCCTTCCATATGACTCACCCAGAATACTCGACTTTATGTCTCTCTCGTTGTCTAAATTACCTCAGCATTTGGCATTAAAAAAGGCCTTACCTAAAATATGTTAGAACAAGGGCTCAAGGACAGGAACAAAGCTGCCTCATGAGGAAAGGAACAAGTTCATTACTGGAAGTGCTCATGAACATCTGAAAGCTACTTGCCAAGGATGCAAATTTTATTAGTGGAAGAGGAAGAGCAGCCCATTTCAAATCTCAGCTCTACCAACTCACCAACTATGTGACCTCAGTCAAGTCACCAAACCTTTGTCAACCTGCTTCCTCATCTGTGACATGGAGAGGTTGATTCCTACTTCAGAAGTTATTGTGAGGAATCCTTATAGGGGACATTCATCTGAAGAGCGCTACATGGCACATAGCAGTGATCAAAAAGTGTGATTCATGTGTAAGTCCCTTTTATCTGAGGTAGAGACCACCTCAGTGAGAAAATGATCTTAGTGCAGCCAGGTCTTTGGCCTGCTAGTAGTGTGCATATTATAGGGTTGAATACATAGACAGACTTACCAGGTCTGGGGCAGAGAGTGGTAGTGAAGTCTCAGGTAGTGTGTGGGGAGCAAAAAGGCTAGAATTTTTATCCTATTATTAAGGCCCTAACTGAGAATAAAAATTCCCTGGGGATGAAGGCACTTAAAAAGACCTTTGGGATTCTGGAAAGAGGCAGAAAATTGAAGCAAGGATATTTGGGTAAGGGGGAAAATAGGGTAATAGAGAAAATTTATCCTGAGAGCTCAGAGTAGATAGGAAGGGGGTGGGTGGACAGACCCCTGCACACAAATAATCCTAAAGTTTTTCTGGCATAGGAACACAGTTTAGAAAATTTTGCTAATTTTGCTTTTTCTCCTGGCCCCTTCCATATGTCCCAAATATTTACTTCTCAATGTTTCTTTTGGTTAAACTACTTAGCTTCTCTGAATGTCAGTTTTTCACTATAAAATGGGGAGGCAATGAATATTAAATGAGATGACATATGCAAGGCATTTATTGTTTTGCTTGGTCTATGCTGAGCACTTGGTAAAAAATTTTCACTTTATTATCTGATTCAATGATCATTGACTGAGCATCTACTATATGCAAAGAATTATGCTAGATGTTAGGGCACAGAGTGATTAGGATCACACCTTTGTTCACAGTCTGGTTTGGGATGGGCAGACATAAAAATTACTTATAATTTAAGGAGAGACCTATAGATATAAAAAAACACAGGCTCATTCAGTAGAAAAGTGGTTAGTACTGTAAAACTTCATCAAAGATTCAGAAATAGAAGGTAGGTTTGGAGGAAGGTGCACATGAAGGAGAGAAGACAGCAGGTGTAAAACATGGCAGACAAGGGATAATGGGCATTTTCTGGCAACCAGTGAAGCCCAGTTTAAAGTTAACATTTAAAAATTTTATTTGACTATAGTTGACACACAATGTTACATTAATTTCAGGTGTACAACATAGTGATTCAACATCTCTATACATTATGTTATGCACACCACAAGTGTAGCTACCATCTGTCACCACACAACACTATTACAATATTATTGATTATGTTCCCTATGCTCTGCTTTATTCCAGTGACTTACTCAAGAATGAATCTCCCACTCCCCTTCACCCATTTTGCCCATCCTCTCAGCCCGCCCCAATAGAACAGAGAGCCCAGAAATAAACTCTTGCTTACATGATCAATTAATCTACGAAGGAGACAAGAATATACAATTGGGGAAAAGACAGTCTCTTCAATAAATGGTGCTGGAAAAACTGGACAGCAACATGCAAAAGAATGAAACTGGATTGCATCCTAACACCAGACATAAAAATAAACTCAAAATGGATTAAAGACCTAAATGTGAGACCTGAAACCATAAAAATCCTAGAAGAGAACACAAGTAGTAATTTATTTGACATTGAGTGTAGAAACATTTTTATAGGTATGTCTCCTAAGGCAAGGGAAACAAAAGAAAAATAAAATATTGAGACTACCTCAAAATAAACTTGTGTACAATGAAACAAATTATTATCAAAACAAAAAGCAACCTACTGAATAGGAGAAGATATTTGCAAATGATAAATCCAATAAGGGGTTAATATCCAAAATATATGAAGAACTTATACAACTCAACAGCAACAACAACAATAACAAAATCCAGTTAAGAAATGGGCAGAGAACCTGAGTAGGCATTTTTCCAAAGAAGAAATACAGATGTCCAGACACATGGAAATGTGTGCATCATCACTAATCAGGGAAATGCAAATCAAAGATAATCTGAGCCCTAGTGAGTATCCTTTCTCTCCTCTCATCCACACAACATTTTATCAAATGCTGTTGTGTGTGATATGGTCTCTTTAAGTCTTATTGATGTGACCTTAGTCAAGTAACAGCTCTTAGCCTCTTATTTACCATCTGTAAAAATGGAAAGTGTTGTCATGAGATATTACATATAAGATGTTTAATACAGTGTGTGTGACATGGCAAATCTTCACTAATAGTTGTTACAGTTATTACATTATTATCTTTTAGTCATCTTCCTACACAGTGGGTTTTGTGAATTAATCTCTTTGATAGTACCCAAAAGAAGATCATAATGATGTTAGGTATTGTTGAATGTGCAGATGGGATTCTAATTAAATGCAGGGCAGGCAGACATGAAGCTCGATTTCAGACAATAAGTCAACAAACCTATTGATGACTCAATTTGTTTCTGACATTATCTTAGAGATATGAAGACTAGAAAAGATTCCTGCAAATGCAAATCAAAACTACAACGATATCACCTCACACCTGTCAGAATGGCTAAAATCGACCACAAAAGAAACAACAGGTGTTGGCGAGGATGTGGAGAAAAAGGAACCCTCATGCACTGTCGCTGGGAATGCAAGTTGGTGTAGCCACTCTGGAAAACAGTATGGCAATGGAATATTACTCAGCCATCAGAAAGAACGATTACCCAACATTTGCAGCAACATGGACAGGACTGGAGGAGATTATGCTAAGTGAACTAAGTCAAGCAGAGAAAGACAATTATCATATGGTTTTACTAATTTATGGAACATAAGAAATAGCAGGAAGATCAGTAGGAGAAAGAAGGGAAGAATGAAGGGGGGGTAAACAGAAGGGGGGAATGAACCATGAGAGACTATGGACTCTGGGAAACAAACTGGGGGCTTCAGAGGGGAGAGGGGTGGGGCTCTGGCATAGGCTGGTGATGGGTATTAAGGAGGGCACATATTGCATGGTGCACTGGGTGTTATACGCAAATAATGAATCATGGAACATTACATCAAAAACTGGGGATGTACTGTATGGTGACTAATATAACAAAATAAAAATTTTAAAAAATTAAAAAAAGATTTTATTTATTTTTCAGAGAGAGAGAGAACAAGCACAAGCGGGGGGATCAGCAGGCAGAGGGAGAAGAAGGCTCCCTGCTGAGCAGGTAAATGAGATGACTCTTAAATTTTCTGCCAGCACAACAGTGCTTAGAGCTAAGCCAGGATCTCCACTATCTTAATGGGGCTGTTGGGATACTACTGGGCAGATCTCTATTCAACTAATGATACTTACTCTACAGAATATTATTGAACATCTATTATGTGTCAAATTTGCTCTAAGTCCTAGGAATGTAGTAGTGAACAAAGAAGACAAAGTCCTTGTTCTCACAGAACTTCTAAGCCAGTAAGGGAGAATTTCATATAAGTCAATATGTAACATAAATAGGTATTGAAAAATACTAATAAAAAATAAAATAAGAAGACACAAAGTGACAGGAAACACAATTTTAAGGTAATCATGGTAGACCTTTCTCAGGTGACATTTGAGTAGGAATCTTAATGACATGAGTGAGCAAGACATGCAGCTGTAAGAAGGACAGTACTCTAGGAGGAAGGAATAGCAGTTGTACAGGCTTTGAGGTCTGGAGTGTAGTGAATTTGAGAGACAGCATCACTTGCTATGATGTGAAGTGACTAAGAAAGTAGGAGATGAATTTGAGAGAGACAGGGTCCAGAAATATAAGGTCTTGTAAGCCATGCTGAAAATAGGAATTTGTTTGAAGTGTGGCAGAAAGGTTTTGAATAGGATTCTGTTATGCTCTCACTTAAGTTTTAAAAGGTCTACTCTGGGTTCTACATAGGGAGAATAAGGGTAAAAGAGGGAAGCTAGTTCAAAAGTACTTGTTATAGCCAAAGAAAGAAATGAGTGATTTAACCAGGAAGGCAGCAGCAGAGTCAATGAAATATGATTACACTTGGGATATTCTTTGAAGAAGCAGAAAATAGAATTTGTTGATGGATTCATTGAATGCAGGCTTATGAGAATATGATGAGCTTCAAGTAGACGTCCAGCCTTTCAACTGGATGAATGGAAGGGCTTTAGTACAATGGGAAACACTGAGATTAAAGTAGGTTTAAAGGGTAGAGGAAGAAACCAATCAGATTCTGTTTTGAATATGTAAGCTTGGAAATATATATTAGACATTCAAGAATAGCTGTCAGGTGAGCAAGTTGTATTTACCGAATTTGAAGTTCAGAGGAGGTATCAGAATTGAAGATATACATTTGAGAGGCATTAAAGAATAGTTAGAACTATGAGAAATGATAAAATCACCTAAAGAATGAATATAGAGGAGACCCCAACATCTGAGGTTGGGAAGAGAAGAACTAGACAATAAAAGACACTCAGAAGAGGACATAATGAAGTAGGAAGAAAACCTTCAGAGTGTTGTTTGGGAAACCGGGAAGTAGGAAGTGTACATCTCTGCCATATGCTACCAGGGGTTTGAGCAAGATGGGGTTTAAGAATTGATTACTGATAGAATGGCTGAAATTAACAACCCAGGAAACAACAGATGCTGGGGAGGATGCAGAGAAAGGGGAACCCTTTTATACTGTTGGTGGTAATGCAAGCTGGTGTAGCTACTCTGCAAAACAGTATGGAGGTTCCTCAAAAAGTTAAAAATAAAACTACCCTACAGTGCAACAATTGCACTACTAGATCTTTATTCAAAGGATACAAAAACACTGATTTGAAGGAGCACATGCACCCCAGTGTTTATAGCAGCACTATTAACAAATTGATTGCCAAATTATGAAAGAGCCCAAATATCCATCGACTGATGAATGGATAAAGAGAGGTGGTGTATACATATGTAATAATGGGATAGTACTTGGTGATCAAAAAGTATAAAATCTTGCCATTTGCAACAATGGGGATGGAACTAGAGTATATTATGTTTATGTATAAAATAAGAGAAAGACAAATACTGTATGATTTCACTTATATGTGGAATTTAAAAAACAAAACAGATGGGGGCACCTGGGTGGCACAGCGGTTAAGTCTCTGCCTTCAGCTCAGGGCGTGATCCCGGCGTTATGGGATTGAGCCCCACATCAGGCTCTTCTGCTATGAGCCTGCTTCTTCCTCTCCCACTCCCCCTGCTTGTGTTCCCTCTCTTGCTGGCTGTCTCTCTCTCTGTCGAATAAATAAAAATAAAATCTTTAAAAAACAAAAACAAAACAGATGAATATAGGGAAAGGGAAAGAAAAATAAAATATGAAAACAGAGAGGGAGGCAAACTGTAAGAGACTCAGGTATAGAGAACGAACTGAGGGCTGCTGGAGGTGGGTGCGGAGATGGGCTAAATGGGTGATGGGCATTAAGAAGGGCACTTGTGATGAGCACTGGGTGTTATACGTAAGTAATGAATCACTAAATTCTATTCCTGAAACTAATACTACATTATATGTTAACTTGAATTTTAATAAAATCTTGGAAGAAAAAAAAGAAGGTATGAGGAATGGAAATACATTTTTGTGGAGGATACAAAGTAATTTTGTTCTAAAGAGAGGCTATTTCAAAACGGGGAAGAGGAAAACCAAGAATAAAATCTGAATGTAAAAAAGAAAGTTATAGAAGGTTTGTAGAAAAAGAATCTTTGGAAAGGAATGTAATTTAATGTGAAGTCAAGCTGGCTAAAATAAAAATAAGTTTAAGTTAAATGAATTTTTTAATATAAAAATCTGGTATAGAATTAAAATTTGGTCTTCTCTGTTAAAAGGACAATTTCCTTAGATTATTGGTCTTTTTAAAAAAGATTTTATTTATTAGAGAGAGAGAGAGCATGCAAGAGAGAGAGCACGAGCGGGGGTAGAGGGCCAGAGGGAGAAGCACAGTCCCTGCTGAGGGGGGAGCCTAACGTGGGGCTTGATCCTGGGACACTGATATCGTGACCTGAGCTGAAGGCAGACGCTGAACCAACTGAGCCCCCAGTCGCCCCATTGGTCTGTTCTTAAGAAATTTAAACAAAGATTTTTCTTTCCTTATTAAGTAATCTACTTAGAAAACAAAGATTTTGTGTCTTACCGATCATGCTTCACACTGGTCTTTGATTAGTTAACTCCAAGTCTCTACTAAAAGATCCAAGTTTCTATCATTTACATCGACATGGATGGAACTGGAGGATATTATGCTAAGTGAAACAAGTCAGAGAAACACAATATTATATGGTTTCACTCATGTGTGGAACATAAGGAATAGTGCAGAGGACAATAAGGGTAGGTGGGGGAAACTGAATAGGAAAAAATCAGAGAGGGAGATAAACCGTATGAGACTCTTGACTCCAGGAAACAAACTGAGGGTTGTGGAAAAGGAAGGACGGATGTGGGTGGAGGGGTGGGGTAATTGGGTGATGGGCATTAAAGAGGGCACGTGATATGATGAGTACTGTACTCAACTAATGAATCACTGAACATTATATCAAAAACTAATGATGTACTATACCCTGGCTAATTGAATTTAAATGAAAAAATAAAATGGATATGTAAACCATATTGAAATATGTGCAGAGAAGTGTTTAAAGAAACAAACAATAAAGATGTTTCTGAAAGTGGGGAAAAAAAGAGCCAAGTTTTTTTTTTCTTTAAATATAACTATATAATTTTCTGTATCTATCTTGTGAAGTGTTTGTTACTTTGGTTAAATTGATAATGGAGTACTGTTTCACAATGACCTATGATCGTATTTGACAAAGTGTTTTAAAATCTTTTCGGTATTTTTGACAAACTTCCCCAAATCAAATTCTAAATGAAGTCTTTTGAGGTAAAAGTAACAGGATTTCCTAAAAGGTCCCTGGAAAATCACACAAACAAAAAATTCTTTTTTCTCCTTCTAAAAAAAGAGTATTACACTAATTAGGCTTATTTGATATGCGAAATTACATGGGAAGCACTGCCAAATAGAAAGTAATACTAACCCTTCTTCATTTGGTATATGTATTCTACAAATTACATGAAATTCCTAGAAATCTAATATGTCTTGGTATAATGTTATCAGTGGTAATTCCAGTTATTATCTTAAAATCTTATGTGTCAGAAGAATTAAAAATCATTAGTTGCAAAAAAAAAAAAAGAATTGATTACTGGTAGTTAACAATACTGTATTCTATACTTAAAATTTGCTAAGATGGTAGATCTTGTGCTTTTACCATGAAAAAAATAGTAACGATGTTACTAGACTGTGAGGATTATTTCACAGTGTAGATGTATATCAAAACATCTAATTGTATACCTTAAATATACAATTTTTTTGTCAATTATACCTCAATAAAGATGGACAAATTGATTATTAGCTTTTCAATAAATGATGCTGGAAAAACTAGATATCTACATGCAAAAGAATGAAATTGGATTCTCACCTTACATCATATACAGAAATTAACTCAAGTTGATAAAAAACCAAAACAGAAGCTCTAAAATTATAAACTCATAGAAGAAAACATAGGTAAAAAGCTTCATGACATTGGATTTGACAATGTTTTATTGAATAGGACACCTAAAATACAGGTAAGAAAAATAAATTGAACCTCATGAAAATTAAAACATTTAGTTCAAAGGACTCTATCAAGAGAGAATGGGAGAAAGTATTTGCAAGTCCTATCTGATAAGGGATTCATATCTAGAATATATAAACAATTCCTACAAGGCAACAAAAAACAATGCAATTCAAAATGGGCAAAGAACTTGAATAGACATTTCTCCAAAGATATACAAATGGACAATTAGCTCAAGAAAAGATGCTCAACATCACAAATCATTAGGGGAAAGCAGATAAAAACACCATAAGCTACGATTTCATATCCATTAGGATGGGTATTATAAAAAACAGACAATACTAAGTGTTAAGGAGGTGTTGAAATAGGAGTCCTGTATCTTGTTGATGAGAATGCAAAATGGTACAGCTGGTGTGGAAAAGGATATGGCAGTTCCTCAAAAAAATTAAACATAAAATTACCATGACCTTTCCCTATTTCAACCTGGGTATCTTCCTCTCTGACTACTCCCAACATGAGCTTGTGAACCTCAAGTCAGGATCACCACCTGTCTCTGTCTCCTCAGTCTAACTCAGACTTCAACAACACAAGCTCTGTGTAGAAGGCTCACCTAAACCCAATGTATTCTGAAGACTCCAGTGAAGACAATTGAGTGCTTGTTCCTGAGGGATAAGACTTAGGACATCTAATACAGAATCTGGATGATTCTGTGGGACGAGAGGGGAAGCCAGAAATATATGGTCTCAGTAGGAGCTGTTGGGATGTCTCATGGAGAATTAGTTCAGGTTAAATGACAGAGCAGCCCCTGTGAAAACCACCTTCCCCTCTCAGGACTATGACAGAATAGCAGATGCTGAGACCAGTCACAGGAGGGAAGCATTCCCTTTGGTATTGTTACTAATAGTTGATAGTTATTCAGAAATAACAACATGGATAAGTATAGCTCAGAGATCTCACTGGATCCTCCCCAAATTGTGAGAGGTAGGCAGGACTAGGATACTTGTCCCCACCTTAGATAAGGGAATGATCCAAGAAACAGAGGTTAGTGCCTCATCAAGGTCACAAACTGGGATTTAAACCTAATCTCCCACTCATAACCTCAACTCACAGCTCTGTCCACAAAATGAAAGGAAACATCAAAACTCTAAACCAAATAAAAAAAAACAGATAACCGTGACCTAGTTATAGCTGAACCCCAGCTTTCTAAGTCACAATCCAAGCACACAGCGGGCAGCCATATGCATATTCTGAGGAGGTTCTATTTCTCAGTAGGCACTGCAGGGAAGGAAGGTGAGGGTGGAAAGAGGCACAGTGATGGTGAAGCCAGACTACACTCTGCCTCAAGGGAGGCACTGAATGCCACAGAGTGATGAGGGAGTAGGGTAAGAACCCAGGCCCAGGAACCCCAGAAGAGCAGAGACTGGGACAGAGGTCTCTAGAGTGACCTCCAGGGAAGACGCCAGGCCCATCTCGGGTCCGTTTCAGGATGTTGCTCAGGGATTGGGCCTGCTGTTTCTTTTACTTTTGGGAAAAGAGTAGGTGATTATGAGGATATAACCAGACCTCTCCAACTCTCTCTTTCCCAGTTTTCTCTCATTAAGAGGAAAATTTCATCAGTTTTTCCTAAAACCAACAGAAAATGAATTGAACCTCCGGCTGCGGGGTGACAGCACATCAGGCCCATGGTGGTAGGGAAGACCAGGTGTACACAGGGCACAGTCATGGAGGTGGCGTGAATGGGGTGAGGGGCAAAGAGACCAGGCAGGGGTACTTGTGCTGGGTCAGATGGCTACTAGAGGGCTGGGACAGGGTACCTGGGGGGGGAAAGGTCAAGGAAAGCAGCTATGTAAGCTGGGTTGATAGAGAAAACTAGAGTAACCAGAATAATGACAGAAATCAGACTGAGAATAGTAATGACTAGAAGGAATACCTGAAGGCTGAGTGGAGAGCCACTACAAGCAGTGTGTGTAATGTTTGAGGGGGATAGGCTAGGTTGGTGTGTATGGGTAGGTGAGCTCTGGAGTACATGGGCAGAGTCCTTTCCTCAGTACCTCTCATGCCCAATTTATCCTTGTCTCAGGCGTTATCTCACCTCCTGATTCTCTTGTCTTCTAGCATTCTCATCTCGTATGTCTGTCTGTTGAACAGAGGACCTGCTTTCTACCCTCCTGAAGGCTTTATCTTCTACAAATTTCAGATCCTCCCACACTGCCATTAGAAGAAATCCTTTTCTGCCTCCCAGGCCTGTGCTCCTGTATTGTGCATTGGGGACCACTTCGAGAAAGCCTTAACTAAATAACCCAGACCAGGTTAGTTAATCCCATATTGGTGCCACTTTCTTTCCTCCTACTTCACATTCTGGCCTCACCACAGTCATAGCTGCTGGGATAGTCCTGGGACAAAAAGGAAAAATCTGAAATAGGGGGACGGAAGGGAAAGGTCAGTTACATTTGCTTATTAAAGGTTTTAGCAACAGCTAGTTGTATCTTTGCAGCATGGTCCTGTAAAGAGAATCCTGGCATGGGGGTCAGAAATTGTGGAATCTAGTCCTAGCTCTGCTACTTACTTCCTCCATGACCATTTGGGGACTCAGTTTCCCAATTACATCTTTCTAAAGTCCTCTCATGTTAAAAGGGGTAAGCCTACCAAGTAGTTAATAATACTGACTGAATACTCTAGGTATGGAACCATATGCACTTTGGGGGAAGACAAAGAAATAAGACCCAGGCTTCCTTTTGTCATTTGCTGACATCTTGACTATGAAAACAGGAAGCATAGTACAATGACAGGTAAGGACTGGACGAAACACTCATGCCAAGCAGGTTAAGGGTGCTGGGGCAGGAGGAGACTGGATAAGCGGAGTTTGATTGTGAATGGAATGAGAACTATATTTCAGTTAAACCTGGAAAGAAGGAAGCTTGATGAATTAGTAGGCATTTAAGCTGAATAGGCAAGCTGTGAGAATGGGGTGTGTGAGCAAATAAACTGGAGGGCCAGAGATGGGCAAGAGGTGCACACAGGAAGTAAGGGAGACAGGCGCACTCAGGGAAGAGGAGGGACCTGTTTGGAATTGGAGCAGCACATTCACTTAGCATAAGGGGGCAACACGGATAAAAGGATATTCTTTCATTCATTCAGGAAATATTTAGCAAGTTCCCACCCTCCCTCTCTAATCTGGGTGCCTAAATTCTGAGAAGGAAACCCTGAAATTCTTTTCTGAATTCCATAAAGACAGTGGCAGTAAATATAAAAAAAATACAGCCCCGCTTTGCCGTGGGGCTTCCACACTGTCCATCGCACGCTGTTCTAGAGAAGATGCAGATACACATTGGACTTGGAGAAGTTTCTACTGAGAGGACTTTAACTCTGATCTATGGTACTAAAATTGATGGAGAATTTCACAGAATTTTCATCTGTGGATGTGCTTAAAATTGGGAGATACTCAGTAAGTTTCAATTTGAATTAGATGGTAGCGTATTATACACATTATAGCAGGAGAGGAGAAAGTTTCTTTTGAGAGTCATTCATACACTTATTTAAAAAGCACTTATTGAGGGGCGCCTGGGTGGCACAGCGGTTAAGCGTCTGCCTTCGGCTCAGGGCGTGATCCCGGCGTTCCGGNTTATCAATAATGTTCAGTAGAGTCTGTGAATATAGAAATAAGTCACAGCCCTTCTATTAGAAGTACTCTGTCGAAGAGACAGACACATGCACTGGCAACACGGATCATACTCTCCCTACGTTATTTAATTCAGGGCATAATGAGTCCTCATTGAAAACACGGAGAAAAATCTGACTGGAGGAGTCTGAGAAGACTTTACTAAGAAAGTGGCAGGATCTTGGCCAGGTATGGAAATGGGCAGAGGAAAGCATTCTAGATAAACAGTATGAGCTATAAGCATGTCTTTCAGGAAGTGACAGATAATCCAGTGTGGCTGAAACTAGGATGAATGCTAAGGGGAATCGTTAAGAAGTGAGGCTAATAATTTAGGCAGGAACAAGTTTATAAGCATGTTGAGTAGGTTTTAATTTTCCTTGTAGCAGTGAGGTCTCATAAGTGGTTTTCAGTAGGGGTAGAACATGTGGTCTGTCACATTGTAGTGGTAGATTGAGTAGGGGTGGAAGACTAAAGAGGAGGTTTTTTATTCAGATATAAGTAATATGATGTTATTTTAGTTTCAGGTCTACAACAGAACGATTCAATAATTCTATACAGTACTCAGCACTCATCATAAGTGGACTCCTAATCCCCTTTGTTTTTCCCATACCCCCACCCACCTCCCTTCTGGCAACTATCAGTTTGTTCTCTGCCTTTAAGACTCTGTTTTCCTTTTTCTTTGTTTTGTTTCTTATTTCCACATATGCATGAAATCATATGGTGTTTGTCTTTCTCTGATTGGCTTATTTCACTTAACATTATACTTTCTAGATCCATCCATGTTTTTGGAAATGGCGAGATTTGCATCTTTATCCATTTGTCTATTGATGGACACTTGGGCTGCTTCCCTAATTTAGCTATTATAAATAATGTTCCAATAAACAGAGATGCATGTATCCCTTTGAATTAGTATTTTTGTATTCTTTAGGTAAATACCCAGTACTACAATTACAGGATCATAGGATAGTTTTCTTCTTAATTGTTTGTTGAATTTCTATGCTGTTTTCCAGAGTGGCTGCACCAGTTTGATTCCCACCAATAGTGCACGAGGGTTCCTTTTTCTATCATTCATTTTTTAAAGATTATACATAAAAGTGAGACTTTTTTTGTCTCACTTAATTTCAGTTAGCATAATGCTCTCAATTTCCATCTCTGCTGTTACAAATGGTACGATTTCCTTGTTTATGTCTGAAAAATATTCCTGTATCACATTTTCTTTATCCATTCATCCATTGTGCTAATTGTTGTTCTAATATCTCCATTCTCAGAAGAAACCTTTAAAATATAAACTGAGAAAAAAGGAAACACAGATCAAAATTCTGGGAAACAAATGTTTAAGCTTTTTCAAAGAGAATGATAAAAGGGATAAAAAGGAGATAGAGAGAGAAAGGATCCCAGAAGGAAAAAGAATGGTGTGAAGTTCAGAGTTCAGTCTTGCAAAAAGGTGGGAGTGAAGCATCTCTTCTTCTGAATGTCCTGGATGCTAGAAAAAAAAGTGGGTGAAGGTAGAAGCATATAGAAACGGAAGATAAAGTTAGGTGAAGGAAAAGAATGATAGGTCTTGTCATGTTCTCAAGTTGGCTAGAAATACGGCGTTAGTTGGTGAGTTTGCTGAGAAACAAATAAAGACCTATGGAATCCCTGCTGGAGAAAAACATAGAACTTAGAGGAAAGTGAATTATTAGAAGGTGCTAGTCTTAATTATTTTTCATACAAACAAGAAAGACATCTAAAGGACAGAGACACTCCGTTCATAATTTGAGATGCAGCTTGAGTTTGGAGGCAACAGGAAGACAGTGCATGTCTTGGGTAAGATTTGAACATAGCAGGGATATACATCTTTTACAAAGTGGTCTTGGGCCACACAAAGACCGCAGAAAGCTCTTCTTCCACTCAATTCCTCAGTGAAGATTGCCTTGTGATACTAGCTCAATTGGTATTTAATGTTCTGATTACCTAATGATTTTAAGCACGTTGAGGGTAGAGATCATGTAAGTTCCATAATGTATATTAGGATTATTTTTTAATTGAAGTTCTAGAAATGAGATCAAGAGCTAATCCTTCCATGTGAATGGTCAGAGTTTGAAATTGAATGCTATAATTCTGCTGACACTGGATACTTTCTGGAAGAGCCCTGTGGAAGCAGACAATAGGAAGAGAATTTCCAATGGCCACATCAGCCTCCAATATCACCTCAACCCATCCAGCAGTCTTTGTGTTGATGGGGATCCCAGGCCTGGAGCACCTACATAACTGGATCTCCATTCCATTCTGCTCAGCCTATACTTTAGCCTTGCTAGGCAACTGCACCCTCCTCTTCATTATTCAGGCTGATGCAGCCCTCCACGAGCCCATGTACTTCTTTCTGGCCATGTTGGCAGCCATTGCTGGTCCTCTCTTCTACAACACTTCCCAAAATGTTAGCTATTTTTTGGTTCAGAGATCGGGAGATCAGCTTCTATGGCTGTCTGGTGCAGATGTTCTTTCTCCATTCCTTCTCTATCATGGAGTCAGCAGTGCTGCTGGCTATGGCCTTTGACCGCTATGTGGCCATCTATAAGCCACTGCACTACACTACGGTGCTGACTGGGCCCCTTATTGCCAAGATTGGCATGGCTGCTGTGGCTCGGGCTGTGACACTAATGACTCCACTTCCCTTTCTGCTCAAACGCTTCCACTACTGCCGAGGCCCCATGATTGCCCACTGCTACTGTGAGCACATGGCTGTGGTAAGGCTGGCCTGTGGGGATACTCGCTTCAACAATATCTATGGCATTGCTGTGGCCACGTTTATAGTGGTGTTGGACCTGCTGTTTTGTTATCTTGTCTTATATCTTTATCCTTCGGGCGGTACTACAGCTTGCCTCTCAGGAAGCCCGCTACAAAGCCTTTGGGACATGTGTGTCTCACATAGGTGCAATCTTAGCCTTTTACACACCTGTGGTCATCTCCTCAGTCATGCACCGTGTGGCTCGCCGGGCTGCCCCTCATGTCCACATACTCTTTGCTAATTTCTATCTGCTCTTCCCACCCATGATCAACCCCATCATCTATGGCATCAGGACCAAGCAGATTCGTGAGCGAGTCTTAGGACTATTCCCAAGAAAGGATGCATAAGTGTAAAGTGAGGGACAGGTGGAGAAAGAGTGGGACAGATTGAATGCTGGAATGGGGGCAGGAGTATGAGAAGAAGTTGAAGGATGCCAGAGTTTCCATGTATAATGAGAAAAACTAAATGATGTACTGGTATAATGAAAAAAACTAAATGATGTCCTGGAACTCAGTCACGTCTGATCAGGATTCATAGTGCTGTGTCGTTTGGTAGCCTTGGATTCAAACTGCTGACTTTGCTGTCTTCTCAAAGAGCCCACTCTATCAAAAGGCATGACAAAGGCTTGACCCACTCCTCTTTTGGTAACATCATCTAAAGTCAACAAGATGCTTTCAAGTTCATTTTCTAAGACTGTGAGAATCTGAGTTTCTATCCAGAGTCACTGGGATCAGGACCTTGGGAAGGACCAAAATTTCATCTGAGGCAAGAGTACCTATACAGTCTGAAAGCTGATGTCCAGTCTCTGGCTAAACACTACCAGTTTTGAGGAGCTCATGATCTTCCAGCACTACAGCTGTGTTCCAAGTCAGTTTTGCTTGTTAAAATTCATTTCTTCGATTGAGTCAGCTTATGTATTCTTTTACTTCTTTTGACCACTATGTTCTCGTGGTCAATCCCTTTCATTAAACATTTTGGGTAAAACATGGCCTCTGACATTTTGTTATACATCACGCAACACTTTCTTTGCACATAGATGTAGCTTATGTTTTCACCAAGAATGTGACTTCTTTGTTTACTTGGTAATCCAGTCACAAAACATTGAGTACCAAATCTGTGCTGGGTGCTGAGAATATGTATTTTGTTAAGGTGGGTGTGATCCACTTATGTCTGTGTCCCAAGATGAAGAAGGAAATGTGAAACACAATGGGTTGTGGTCTCTCACCTGCCCATCGTGAGGCCCAGTATCATGAAAGAAATAGGAAGTAAAAGCAGATAGGAGAGGGGGATATGGACCTGTATTCTTTTTCTTTTGTTCTACCTGATGTAAACTTACATACTAGAAAATTCCCTTAATGTTAATCCTGACAACTAGAATTTTTGTGGTCACACAAACCCTCATATACCATCTTCCATAAATGCATTCTTTTATTTTGTGACTCCCTCTTTTCCTCAGACTACTGTTCAGAAATTATATATCTCTATCTTATTTTGACTTCATTTCTGTCTCTGTTTCTACATATCTGTCTCTACATATTATTTAGCTTTGAAAGAATCTGAGCCTGTGCCAGATGTGGTATGGAAGGTTGGGAGTTTCAAAGAGGGGAGGCTGTAGCAAGAACCCAGGGTCTTATGCTTATTTCCCATCTCTGCTTTTATAATTCCCTCTGATACCAAAACATAGACACATACACACACACACACACACACACACACACACACACACACACACGGAAATTATGTTCTACCTTTAGTTCTCATATGGTTAAAACCTCTTGTTTCTTGTGAGCATAGTTGGGACAGGTGGAAAGTGTAAAAACAGCAAATACTAACAACCCAAACAGAGTAGCATACCTTGAAAGAAGCTATTTCCAAAACAGAGGTCTTCTTCTCCTCCTGATTACTTACATAAGGAATGTCAATATTAGGCCTGCACTGAAAGCAACACTAAGGTAGCTCTTCAGGTGGCAGGAAAATGAGCCAGCTAGAAACAGAATTGCAGGAGGGATTGAAAACCACCAGAAAAGCTAAATATGTAGATAAATATAAATGAATATGGACTGTACAAGAGATGGAAGAGCAAATGGAATTGAGTTGAAGCATTCTAATATATATTTTTTATTATTAATACTATTATTTGTTTAGGTAATTTTTTAAATTTATCTATTTTTTATTATGATATATTAGTCACCATACCATACATCATTAGTTTTTAAAGTAGTGCTCCATGATTCATTGTTTGCGTATTCTATCAGTGACTTCTAAAGCAGTTATCTAAGCTATGGTCATTCCCTACTCCATGTTCTTATCCCTGCAGAGTGGAGTCAAGGGGCAAAGTTTGCCCCCCTTCACACCCTGTCTACTTTTTCTGTCTCTTGTCTGGATGTTCAGACTGTTAGCTATATTCTATCAATTAAGCCTATCACTCAGACTCCCTGACCATGGCTCTAGACTTGTTTCCTACAAGCATGACTTGTTTAACTCAATAGTGTGTCCTCTGTTCCATCATCAGACTTCTCTCAATTGAAAGCTGGTTTTATTTTCTGTCTTGTCTGCAATTTTCCCAACACTAACTTTGGCCACATTAGGGTCTTAGTCAGGTTCTATTAATATAGTCTGTATCTCTTCAGCCTTGGTGTGCTTGGCTAATTTAAGCTCCAAATTTAAAGGTGTTATGTAGAGAGATGCCTGGGTGGCTTAGTCGGTTGAGCATCCAGCTCTTGATTTCGGGTTAGGTCACGATCTTATGGTCCTGGGTCAAGCCCCAAGTCAGGCTCTGTGCTCAATGGAGAGTCTGCTTGAGATTCTTTTTCTCCTATCCTCTCCATTTCCCTCTGTACCCCCACCCCCGGCTCATGCTCACGCTCCCTAAAATAAATCTTAAAAAAAAAAGGTGTCACGTAGAAATCTCACTTTGTCTCAACATTGTATGTGATCATCCATTATGCCGAGTCCACACTACCCCAAGGCCAACAGTTAGGAAAGATAAAGTTAGATCCAGTATACTTCTACCAAAAGGGAATAGATATAATTGGGATATAGTGCTTTGAGATTGCTTTTAAATCATAACCTGCCTGGGGCACCTGGGTGGCTCAGTCATTAAGCATCTGTCTTCTGCTCAGGGCATGATCCCAGAGTCCTGGGATCAAGCCCCGTATTGGGCTCCCTGCTCCAGTGGGGGCCTGCTTCTTCCTCTCCCACTCTCCCTGCTTGTTTTCCCTCTCTCGCTGGCTGTCTCTCTCTGTCAAATAAGTAAATAAAATCTTAAAAAAAAATCATAACCTGCCAAAACTAAATTATGAAGAAATGCCTAAGCGTAACTTGTGTGAAGATTGAATCAGTAATCAAAACCTCCCATTAAAGAAAAACTCAGAAACAGAGGAGGGCTGCATTGGTGAATTCTACCAATATTTAAGGAATTAACATTACTCCTTCTCAAATTTGTGAAAAACAAAAACAAAAAACCACCAACAAAACAAAAACCCCAAAAACCACTGAATCAGAGGGAGCACTTTTGGACTCATTTTATGAGGCCAGCATTACCCTGATACCAAAGCCAGACAAAGATATCACAAGAAAATGAGGCTAATATCCCTGATGAGTATAAATGTGAAAATCCTCAAAAAAACACTAACAAATTAAATCCAACAACACATTAAAAGGATCATACATCACAACCAGGTGGGATTTAACTCTGGGAATTTTGTATATATATAAATCAATTAATGATATGCCACATTAACAGTATCATGGATAAAAGAAACATCATATGATCACTTCAATAGATGCAGGAAAAGCATTTGAAAGAATTTAATATCTTTCCATGATAACATCAAGTCAGGACTAGAAGGAATACACATCAATTTGACAAAGACTATATATGAAAAGTCTATAACATTCTCAATGTGAAAAACTGAAAGCTTTTCTTCCAAAATCAGGAACAAGGCAAGAATGTTCACTCTTGCTACTTCTATTTAACATTTAATTGCTTTGGCTAGGACTTCAGTACTACAAAAAAATAAAAGGCATCCAAATTGTGAAGGAAGAAGTAAAATTATCCTTTTGTCAGTGACAAATCTAATATATAATAAATCCCAGAGACTCCATAAAGTATTGTTAGAACTTAAACAACTAAAACAAACTTACGGCAGTAAGTTTGCAGGATACAAAAACCAAGATACAAATATTAGTTTTGTTTCTATATACTAAGTGTCTTGAGATTAGGACAAAAATCCCATGTACAATAGCACCAAAAAGAACAAAACACTTAGGAATAAACTTATGAGGTGAAAGATTTAAATACTGAAAACTACAAAATATCATTGAAAGAAATTAAACAAGGCACAGACAAATGGAAAGACCTCTCATGTTCATGGATTGGAAGACTTATTAAAATGTCCACTCTACCCAAAGCAACTTACAGATTCAATGCACCTCTCTAAAAACCACAAAGACATTTTACAGAGATAGAAAAAGATTCTACAATTCACACAGAACTACAAAATGCCATGAATAGACCAATCCTGGGAAAGAAGAACAAAGCTGGAGTCAGCACACTTCTTGATCTCAAAATATATTAATAAGCTATAGTTAATCAAAATGGTATGGAACTGACATAAATATAGATATATAAACCAATAGAACAAAAAGAAAACCCAGAAATAAATCCACATGTATGATCAATTGATCCTTGACAAGGGTGTCAAGAATACACCCTTGCTCTTCAGCAAATAGTGTAGGGAAAACTGGGCACCGATATAAGAAGGGACTTGTATCCTTATCTTACAGCATATACAAAAATCAGCTCAAAATGGATTAAAGACTTAAACATAAAACCTGAAGCTATAAAATTCCTGAAAACATGGAGGAAAATCTTCATGACACTGGTCTTGGCAATGATTTCATAGACAGGACACTTAGAGGAAACAAAAGCAAGTCAACAAGTGGGACTACATCAGATTAAAAAGCTTCTGCACAACAAAGGAAATAGTCAACAATAAAAAGGCAACTATGGAATGGAAGAAAATATTTGCAAGCCATATATTTGATAGGGGGTTAATCTCTAAAACATAAGGAACTCCTATAACTCAATATAAAAACTAATAACCCCATTTTTATTTATTTTATTTTTTAAAGATTTTATTTATTTATTTGACAGAGAGAGAGACAGCCAGTGAGAGAGGGAACACAAGCAGGGGGAGTGGGAGAGGAAGAAGCAGGCTCCTAGCGGAGGAGCCTGATGTGGGGCTCGATCCCAGAACGCCGGGATCACGCCCTGAGCCGAAGGCAGACGCTTAACCCCTGTGCCACCCAGGCACCCCAATAACCCCATTTTAAAATGGGCTAAGGACTTGAATAGACATTTCCTCAAAGAAGACATTCAAATGTCAAACAAGTATATGAAAAAATGTTTGTTGTCACTAATTGTTAGGTGATACCTCATTATGGTTCTGATTTGCGCTTCCCTCACACCTGTCAGATTGGCTATTCTCAAAAAAAAGATAAGTTCTGGAGAAGAGCACACTGGAGAAATTGAAATTCCTGCATAGAACTACCATGATCTAGCACTTCTTGGTATATATCCAAAAGAATTGAAATCAGGATCTCGAAAAAATATTGGCACTCCCACATTTGTTGCAGCACTATTCACAATGACTAAGATGTGGAAAAAAGCCTAAAAGTCCATCAACACATGAACAGATAAAGAAAATGTGGTTTGCATATTTCATGAAATACTGGTCAGCCTTAAAAAAGACATTCTGCAATATGCAACAATATGAATGGACCTTGAGGATATTATGCTTTGAAATAAGCCAGACCCAGAAAGAGAAATACTGCAGGATTCCACTAATATGAAGTATATAAAATAGTCAAATTCATAAAATCAAGGACTAGAATTATGGTTACCAGGAATTGGGGGGGCAGGGAATGGGGAGTTATTAGGCATAAAGTTTTGGTTAAGATGAATCTGTACAAAAACTGTACCTATAATCAATAATGTATTATACACTAAAAATTTGTTAAGAACACTTAATATGAGAGCTATCCTCTTATCACAAGACAAACTAAGACAAAATTTAAAAAGCATCTTTCAAAATTAAAGTATTATGGAAAATTATAGTAGGCAAAGTCCATGGCAGAACCTGGTATAAACTAGTTTCCTTTTCAGATCTTTGAAAAATAACATTGAGGTCAGTCGTAGGTAGAGTATCACTCTTTATTATTTATAAATGTGTGGTAATTATTAAGAAGTAATCACATCATCATCAACATCATAATGGCTTCTTGATTATATAGTTAGTGATCTATTCTTCCTGTGGTTTAGGAACAATTGGGATTATTTCCATTTTAGAGTTAAGGAAACAGATCTGAGATCAGGGAAGTGTCATTCCAAAATTACAAGCTGGAAATCAATGCCTAGCTTCAGCCAATATGAAACACGTATGCAAAATAAGATCTATCA
The DNA here is from genome assembly GCF_002007445.2 of Ailuropoda melanoleuca. Taxonomy (NCBI): domain Eukaryota; kingdom Metazoa; phylum Chordata; class Mammalia; order Carnivora; family Ursidae; genus Ailuropoda; species Ailuropoda melanoleuca. The sequence goes on from NC_048225.1 coordinate 56,771,397, forward strand.
GATAATTTTGCTTGGTTAGGGTGGAGTTCCTGCCCTTCTAGGTCACAGTCAGGAATTGGTTGCAGCTGATACATTTTAATGAGGCTATCTTTATTAGAAGACACTGCAAGGAGAGGGTAGAGGTAAGCAGAAGCATATTAAAGACCAAGGCACAAGCAAGATCTACCTGAAGTCCTCAGTGTCTGGAGAGTTAAGCATAGTCCCTGGGAGGTATGATTTGTACCACAAAAGAGGAAGGGGCAAGGGCTGCAGGAAACTCCAGGGGTGGGAGCCCTGGGTTAGGGGAGTCCCCTTGTGTTAATCCCTAGAGAAGAGGCCAGAGCCTTCCATGAGCCCCTGAGGACCCTCTCAAGTGCAGCAGTTTCTGCTTCTACAACCTTTTCTGAGGAGATCAGAGGCTTGCAAAGATAAAGCCAGCTGCTCCCTTCCCAGCTCTCTCCTTCTCAAACTCAAACTCCACTAAAGTTGCATGAAGCTAATGGTCTGGGCCAAGAATTCTACCTCAGAATAAGAACTGGGAAGAGAGCTGGACTAAGGGAAACAAGAAAGAGGTGACAGGTGTGGAGAGTGAGAAAGAATAAGGGCACTCTCAATCTCCTCCTACAGCTATTCTTGGTCCTAGGCATCAGCTCCCTGCTCTCTCCCCAATTCCTTTATTGCCTCTATTTTGGCTCAACTGAGGACGTAGAAGTCCTAACAGTCCAACCCAAATATTTTGTCTACAAACTCCAGAAACTCCCTCCACTACAGAGGATGACTGTTTCTTTTCTATGCCAGACACTAGTTCACCTCCAAGAAGTTTGGCTGATTATTTCTTCATGGACCCTATCACTTCTCACCTATCATTGCTTCTCCCAAACTTGCCAGTGTCCCTGTCCCAATTAGGAGGCTTCTGCATTAGTCAAGAGAGAAAAAATGAGGCCTGAACTAGAAAGATACAAGGAGAGGTAAGAAATATATATTTTTGAATAATGATGTGTTCATTGAAACATGCTGGTTCAACCACTGTCTAATGGTCTCTTCTTTCTAGGGAATGAGTATTAAGGGAAAAGATAGGAGCCATTTATTTTGGCATTATTTTTTATAATAGTCTTTAAAATGACCTCTGCCACCGTGTAAGCTCTACAGGAAATCATTTTGCAATGCCATTTCAAAAATATGGAGACAAAATAATCTTTGCAATAAGAATATGGTTTTGGAAATTCAAGATTTTAAAACAAAGAAATAAGAGAAAACAAATGTGATTCTTTCCTGCTCTTTTTGAAACAGACCCACATGAGGTATTATGATAGAGACTGTACAATAGAGATTGATACAATAGAGACTTGTTTTAGAAGTGTGCTTAGATCATCACAACAGTGCAAACTTTGACTCTTGCTTAATGATCATCAGCAACGACTTTATAATGGTAATCACCTTCTCATGCTCCTCTGTAATAAAAACTCACATTCTGCTATATCCCCTATGAATTCAATCATTTTATACATCAATATTTATACTTGGAAATAAATTTTTAAATCTTGTAAACAAAATATGTGAGCATGTCTACAAATTTGAGTCTATATGCTTGAAATTCCATAGATAAAAATATCCATAATCTTCAAAATCTTCTACTATATTCCTAGACCAGGCAGACAGATACTTTGTAAAATTTTATTTTCCCCCCCATTTTTCCGAGTTCCAAGTTCTTCCAGAGTTGCAGATGGGGTAATCATCCTGGCCCCTTTTGAGTGGTACAAAGGGATACATTTCTTACAGGTTCTTCTCCCACAAGCCACATCCTTAAAGGACCTTAGGTCAGTGACTTTCTTTCTCTGGGTCTCAGTCTTTCAAATCCATCATTCTGATATCTTTTTAAGATATATTTATTGCAAGCATTAACTGAATATTTTCTGTGTATGGAGACCCATCTAAGCACTTTTGGGAGAAAAAATAGACAAGTTCTGTGGTCTACTGTGGACATTTTGGCTCTTGAAACAGTACAGACAGGTTAAAATATTCACTACCAAACGGGTTCCTGGGTTCTGGATAGTAGGGGAAGATAACTGGGTCCATTTATGCTCCTACTCTGAGATTCTGATTCTGACAGAGGTATGTTTTTGATGAGCTACAACAGAAATAGGGTTCATGCACTGTTGGATACCCTGTGTTTGGGGGAAGAAATGGGATAGAACAGATAACTTTCTTTGTGTGAGGAAGGGTGGTCAGGTCACAGGGTCATCAGTTATGCCCAGAAGGTAGAGAGTAAGCCAGAAGAATGTAGAGACTAAGAGGTAAAGTGAATTATGTTTGGTTTTGTGTATTTACTGAGGGTGAAGATGCAACAGGTATGTGAGAACATTAATCGTTTATAGAGTGTCTGTTACGTAGCAGGCACTGTCCTTGGCACTTCTGAAGGCATGCTAGTGAAAAATGAAAAAAGTTCCTGCTGTCGTAAGTTTGTTTCCTACAAAGCCAAGAGCTTAACCTGGCAAAGAAGTGCAAATATTAAAAACACATGGAAAAATCCTCTCCAATGAGATTTGGATTTTATTCTGATGCATGTAACCAAGCCTGGTGTAGCTTTCTTAGAATTTCTATCCTGACTCAATGTTAAATTAGGATATAGCCAACTATTCTGGGCTTGGATAGGATAGGGAGGTCTGAAAGTGAGATGACCTATTTTCCAGTAGTCTGGTTGTTCATGCTTCATTTGGTGAAATAGTTAACACTTACCATATATGCCAGAGGTTACGGTTATAGAAGTGAATAAGGCACAGTCTCTTCACTCCACAATATGCCTGGTATTTGTAGAAGGATAGAAACTGGAGAACAAAAACAGAAATCTGTACACTTGTTAGGCATTTTTTTTTCCAGTCGTGAGAGATAATAGTGGCTTGAATCATGTGGAGGTTAATTAGATTGGAGTAAGCAACTTTCTGGTTAATTGTGGAGGTTGACCCAATTGGACCTGTTGATAGACTGAATCAAGGATGATTTGATTTTAGGTTGAGCATCTGGTTGGAGAGGATATTATGTCCTGAGATATGGAATGCATATGAAAATTTATGCCTTGATAGTGGGTTGAGATATCTGTGACTGCTACATGGAGATATCAAATAGTTGGATACATTAGCCTGCTGTTTAGAGGGAAAGATAGGGAAATTTATATTCAAGGTTTTAGGATCTGATAACCAAATTAATGGTAAGTAAGTAGAACACCTAGAAAAAGGACTATGTTCAAAGATTGTTCCAAAGCAATATTTTCCTTTCTCTCCTATATTTTAAGGCTCCTTGTCACTGGATAATTCTGTTCCATTTAAAAACATGCCATTTCCCCCTTCCTTCTTAAAAACAATTGAACATTCACACATACACCCCCACAAACATGCATACAAACAAGCACAGGCACAAATAGCCTCTTTACTATACTTCCCTCTGCAGCCAGTGTCCCATTTACTGTTGGCCTTTGTAGCAAGCCTCCTCAGAAGGAGCCATATTAACTGACTTCAGTTCCTTCCCACACCGTCCCCCTCCCCAACTAACTCAATCAAAACAGGTGTTGTCTCCCTCTATTTTAGAAAAATTTCTTACCAAGGTATCTAACCACTGCATTTCTAAACATAAGGGCAGTTCTGTTTTGGAATTATTTGACTCACCAGTAGCATTAAACATGGTAATAGGTCCCTCCTCCTTGATGCATTAATTATATTCAATAGCCTATCAAGAAAGAGATATTCTGGAAACGTTGACAGGTTGCCATTCTCAGTCTCTTTTGCTGACTCTTCCTCAACTCCTTACCCCAACTCCTTTTCTACCCTGGTTCTTAATGTTGGGATTGAGCCCTTTGTTCTCTGTTCCTTATGAACACTTGCTATCTTGGTGATCTCAGTCTTATAGATATTATCTGTTCCCAATGATCCCAAGTTTACATCAGCAAGCAAAGTCTCTCAAACTCCAGTCTTATATAAACAAAAGTGTCAACACGTTCACTTAGATTTCTGATAGATCTCTTAAACAACATACCCAAAGTTAACATCTTGATCCCCTCCTCCACAACCTTCCCCCACCTCAGTTGAGAACAATTCCTTTTATTGGTGTTTAAGCCAAATCTCTCCCTGCCATCTTTGACTCCCTTTTCTCTCACAACCTGCATTTAATCTGTCAGAGTCCATGGCTCTTTTCTCAAATATATCCAAAATTGGATTGCTTCTCACCACTAACAGGGCCATCCTGCTTCTTAACTAACATTCTCCCTTCCCTAATCTCTGGAATAGCCCCCAAAGTCTTTTCTGCTTTTACCCTTACACTTTCATGTAATTCTCATCATAGAGGCTAGAAGAAACTTACAATTTGTCAAATATGTCATTTCGTTGCTCTAAAGATGTCTGAGAGAAATGAGCATTTGCCAAGTTCTACAAAGGGCCACAAGGCCCTGTGTGGTCCAGCCCCATCTTTATGGCCTCTATATATCTCTCACTCATTCACATCATCTAGCTACTTTGGCCTGGTAGCCAAGTTTTGAACATTAGGCATATTTCTGTCTTAGAACATTTTTTTCTGACTGTTCCCTTTGCTTAGAGTTTGTCACTAGGGGCTATTTCTCTGTATTTTTCATCTCTTACGCCTCACTTCCTCTCATTTGCCTTTTTGTTCTGGTGAATGCTGTGACAACCACAGGTATAGCCTTAGTGCAGGTATACCTGACTTCACCTTACTCAGCTGCATCTTGCCCCTGGACTTCTCTGTTCCATTTCACGAGGCAACTGAAGTAGACTGCTCAGCTACCCTGGTGCATGTGTGAACCTGAAGTACGAAGAAATTAACACCCTCCGGGTGAACTCTTGCCCTGGGTGGAGTGGAAACCAGTGGATAAATACACCCCTGTTTCATGTCTCGAGTATACAATTCTGAGGTGCCTTCTACATGGTTCTTCCTGTGGGACCGGACACAGTAGATCAACAATATTACCCAGCTCAGTAATGCACACCTGGATAGGATTCTTAGCTTTCCTGTTTCATTCTTTCATCCCATTCTTGCTCCTCATTATTTTCCCCCCAAAATTACCTGTATGGAACCTCTTCTACCTTTTAAAAAGAGACTAGAAACCAAGCTATTTTCTTACCTCATTCAATCTTGGCTCAAATTCCCTTCCCGATGAGGCCTAACCTGATCTCTTTATTTAAAATTTTATTTAAAATTTATTTATTTAAATTGCCACATTCTCCCTCTCCCACCTTCAGGATTTCTTCTCACCTTCCTTTTTAAAATAATATCTTCTATTATACTATGTAACTTACTAATTAAGTTATTATTCTTTTCAAACCTTTAGTAAATGTGTTCTATGAAGGCATCAGCCTGTTTCGTTTTTAGATTTATCCTTAACTTAGTAAAAATATTTACCCTTCCTGAAACTTATTGAATATATTTACTAAATGTTTTGTGAATATAAACTTGAACAGAGTTCACTGAGCCCTGAAGAAATTCAATATTCAATATTCAGAGGTAAGGCAGAAACAGGAGACTGAAATGACAAGCTAAGGAAGATGGAAATAGTAGCATCAATGTACCCAAGAGTAAAGAGGGTTTTAAAAAGGAGACCATTGTCAATTCAGATAAAAGTTGCTGACAAGTCAAATTGCGTGAAAGCAGGTAAGTTACAATGGCACCATCATTATGGAGGCCTTTGGTGGTGCTGATGAAAGCAGTTTCAGGGAAGTAATGAGAAAGGAATACAGATTGGAATGTTTGATTACTAAATGATATTTGACAGAAGGTTGATACAGAATATAAGCATTTTCTATATGTTTTCTGAGAAGAGAAGCAGAGATTTGAAGTAATAGGATGTAAGATCAAAGAAGGGAGAATATTAATTTTTTTAAGAGTGTAGTTCTATGGAGGAAGAGAAATATATATTTAAATGACAAATAAGGCTCAGCAAACACTAATTGAACAAAAGGATTTTATACATAATCCCATTTATTACCTTCCCCTAAAATCTCACATAAAAGCAGGGCATTGCTATTCCTCATCTATAAAGGGGGAAACCGGGGCTTGGAGATATGGGATTTGTGCAAGGTCACACAACTAGGATAAGTAAAAGTCACTTGATCCAAGAACTTCAGGTTTTAAAATTTTTTCTGTATTGCATGGAAAGAAATTAGTTTTTAATTTGGATATGCTGAGTGTGTGTTACTTATTAGGCATTCAGATAGGAGCAATACAGCCTAGTTATTTAGGACACTGGAATTGGAGAAAGCTAGAACTCAAACTCAGCTGCCTAACTTTTAACTATGATACCTTAGACATATTAAGTTTTTGGAAATTGATTTTTTAGATTGAAAAGAGACCAAGTTTTTTCAGAACTTACTTTGTTCAGTTATATGGGAAATGTTTTAAATATTATCTCAATGCTTACAAAAACCACATTACCTGGATCCCATAAGAGAAAAGAGATTGCATAAAAAGGGCAACTCCAATGCTTAATGATTTGAAAAAAGAGAAATGAACTAGAGGGAAAGATAAAAATTAAGAATAAAGGGCATTTGTTATGGAAGCCAGATATCAGTCTTGCTAAAGATGAGAGTTCTCCTCATTTCATCAAATGAAGAAGCTGGGAGATGAGTGGAGGGAGAGTCACATGAATATGGAGTTTAACATGAATTTAGATGGAGAACCAAAAGACACAGCTCCTTATTTTCTCAGGAAGCTGGAGGCAGGGCTGTACTTAGAGATTTGTGGAGGTGGAAAGGACCCGAAAGATATATTCCATGAACACAGAAAACACTACCTTTCTCCATTCCTTTATGTACATGTCTTGTGATATCAATTCTAATGATGTTTAATGTTCTATCTACTCAATGAAATTCAAAGTTTCTTGAGGAGAGAAAATATGGATTATGCCTATCCAAGTCTATGAGGATTACTAACTAATTTTGTTTAAGGTATTGCAATGGGAACAAGAGTGAATTCTCCTAAGAAGAAATATATATAATGGTGAAGGGGCCCTGTAAAAACGGACAAGGAAAATTTCTACAAACCATGACTGCCTCCAATATTACCACAACCCATCCAGCTTTCTTTTTGCTGGTAGGAATTCCAGGTTTGGAGCACCTGCATGTCTGGATCTCCATTCCATTCTGCTTTGCCTATACTCTGGCCCTGCTAGGCAACTGCACCCTCCTCTTCATTATTCAGGCTGATGCAGCCCTCCACGAGCCCATGTACTTCTTTCTGGCCATGTTGGCAGCCATTGATCGTCCTCTCTTCTACAACACTTCCCAAAATGTTAGCTATTTTTTGGTTCAGAGATCGGGAGATCAGCTTCTATGGCTGTCTGGTGCAGATGTTCTTTCTCCATTCCTTCTCTATCATGGAGTCAGCAGTGCTGCTGGCTATGGCCTTTGACCGCTATGTGGCCATCTGTAAGCCACTGCACTACACTACAGTGCTGACCGGGCCCCTTATCGCCAAGATTGGCATGGCTGCTGTGGCTCGGGCTGTGACACTAATGACTCCACTTCCCTTTCTGCTCAAACGCTTCCACTACTGCCGAGGCCCCATGATTGCCCACTGCTACTGTGAGCACATGGCTGTGGTAAGGCTGGCCTGTGGGGATACTCGCTTCAACAATATCTATGGCATTGCTGTGGCCATGTTTATAGTGGTGTTGGACCTGCTTGTTTGTTATCTTGTCTTATATCTTTATCCTTCGGGCGGTACTACAGCTTGCCTCTCAGGAAGCCCGCTACAAAGCCTTTGGGACATGTGTGTCTCATGTAGGTGCCATCTTGTCCACCTACACACCTGTGGTCATCTCCTCAGTCATGCACCGTGTGGCCCGCCGGGCTGCCCCTCATGTCCACATACTCCTTGCTATTTTCTATCTTCTTTTTCCACCCATGATCAACCCCATCATCTATGGTGTCAAGACCAAGCAGATTCGTGATCATGTGCTCAGTCTATTCCGGAGAAAGAATGTGTAGATGCATACTGTCTTCTTTACCTACCAGTTTAGTATTGAGTGGATGTTGGATTGAGGTGGAGAATAAACATCTTAAGTAGGAAAACTGTAATCTCCATGTTTGGCAATTCTCTAGTATGATAAAGAAAATAAAGTTTTATTCCTCACAGATCCAGTCAGATCAAACTTTGGCCTGTCTGATAGCAGAGATTTGACCTTCCTTTTCTCATAGACTCATCACATGATTAAGGAAAACAAAGCAGCTTCCAAAATGCTTTTGTCCTCTAGGTGAAAGACAACAGGAATATTGGCTGAGATTGGCACAAGAAGGTAAGGTTTTGGTGAACTCTTCATCTAGACTATGAATGAGGAATTGAACCACAGATTTTGTGACCCAAAGGCCAACACCACTTCTAGTACTAAAACTGCTTCCATATCTTTTCTAAATGGCATCCAGTCCTCTGCCACTCTATTAGCCTACTGCCACCCAATGTTACTGGCTCTACATTTGGATAGATCCACTTTAAACAAAAGGATATTTCTATTTATTTGAGAGAGAGAGAGAGAGAGAGAGAGGGAGAGAGAGGAAGCGGGGGGAGACGAGGGGCAGAGGGGGAGGGAGTCCCAAGCAGGCTCAGCACAGAGCCCAATGCTGGGCTCTATCCCACAATCCCAAGACCCTGAGACCATGACCTGAGTTGAAACTGAGTCGGATGCTTAACTGACTGTGCCACCCAGGAGCCCCTGAATAGCTACACTTCTAAGCAGACTTATTTCTTCCATTAAGTCAGTAGGAGTCAGCAAAGAAGTCCAAGGAACTAAGAGCCAATTCCTTTGTTGAACCTTAGCAAAGGAGTCTTCTGACATCTCTTTATGTAAATTTATATCACCTAACTTTTCATGTGCATATGTATTTTTTCTCAAAAAAAAAAAACCCTTAGTAATATTTATTGAATGAAGAGCTGAATACCATCTTTGAGCTACGTATAATGGAAACAAAGATTAATACCCTTTCCTCTTGAAGTTGAGACTTCTGAAGCTAAAGAAGTTAAAATATATAGTTGTAGTAGATTGTATTATTGTTCACAGATATTTACTCTCTCATCCCTCTATCATGAAAGCGGAATTTTCTCACTCTTGGAATGTTAAATCTTGCTATGCGACTTTCTTCAGCCAATAGATGTTGAGTGATCTTAAAATATTCCACAATAATCACAAACTTCAAAATGTGTTCTGGTAGCTTGGCGTAGTCTGTCTTGCTTTTTGCCTGTGTTAAAAGACCGAGCATGTCCCAGGACAGAATTTTTCCTTCAGCCTAGACCAAGATCCTCTGACTATTCCCTGAGCCTACCCAAACTCTTGTTTGGTATTCCTCAGTAGAGATGGGGCACTGTGCATGGTAGATTAGATTACTATTCAAAAAATAGTGTAAAACCTCACTGACTATGGGGTTGGCCATCTGCACCACTTTGGTCAATGGGGCATTAGCAGATGTGATGCAAGCAGAGACGTGAAATTTGCTTGTGCAATGGGGCTTGTCATCTTCTGACTCTGCTGCACCATAAGGATATACCCTGGTTAGCCCATTTGTCCAATGAGGAAGAAGAAAAAGTGAAGCAGAACTGCCTGATCAACTTGCAGCTTGAAGCAGAGCTTTACAACGAAACCCAACTTGGATCAGCAGATTCCCCAGCTGACTTGTGGATGGATAGGCAAATCCAGTTGATACCAGCAGAGTCATCTCAGCCAATCTCCAGATGTATGAGAGATACATTTTTGTTATATGCCACAGATTTTGTCAGTATTTTTTTCCCACAGTACATTCTGGAAACTATTTATCTGTCATTGTTTTTTAGTAAACTGAATACAGTAAATGGATTAAATAAGAATTTCCAGGCTGCAAGATCTAATTTTCCTAATATTTGGTGCAGAATTGACCTTGCCCTTCAGGTGATACTCCTACCCTCCACAGAGAGTGATTTTGTCCAACATATAAATCTAGGAGTATATGAAATCAATTACTATGTATTAAACAATGGTCTGCACGACTAGCTTTATTCACAATAGTCAAAGTGAGTTATTTCTTATCACGTATTAATACTATATGCTTAGATGGAGCATAGCAGTATAAGAACACATGCATGCTTTTTTTAGAGTTGAAATTTTACAGTTACATAAATGATACAAGAAGACTATGGACTCTGAGAAACAAACTGAGGACTTCAGAGGGGAGGGGGTGGGGAAATGGGATAGGCTGGTGATGGGTAGTAAGGAGGGCACGTATTGCATGGTGCACTGGGTGTTATACGCAACTAATGAATCATCGAACTTTACATCAGAAACCAGGGATATACTGTATGGTGACTAACATAATATAATAAAAATCATTTAAAAAAAAGAAGATATGGAAAATACGTACTAATTCAAACTTAATCATAACACTTCCAACAATTCTTGCACCCTAGTTCTGGGTCTTCTGGAATCTGAGTAATTGTCAGTAAGTTGCACCAACAATGCCTCTGCAATGAATCCTTGACCGATGCAGACATCAGTTTTAGCTAGGGTAGCCCCAAACCCATTGATAGCTTAGAATGGCCAATTGACAGAGTTAGAATGTAGATGAACATAAAAAAGAAGACAAGCTTCATCCAAAATTTTAACAAGCAATATTAGAAATAAGCACAATTCCTTGAGTATAATTTCAAGTAGTGTTTTGTTCAGGATGCTTATCGCTATTGTGCCTGTTATATCCTTTATTTTATTTTTTAATCTCTGATATCGTACATTTCATCTGATATTATAATTTTCATAGGTAAGTGTATATATTTTATCTCAGATATTGAAATTTTTTTCTTTGAAAGTTTGATTTAGGCATTTTTTATATCTTTGATGCCTCTAAACATGCTCAATCTTTCCTCTAGCCTCTTAAACAATTATAAATGTATTCTGTATATTCAATATCCTTATACACTATTTTTAACATCTGTACCTTTTTTTAAGGTGTTTTGATTTTTCTTATGTGTATTTCCTGATAATTTTTGATTGAATGCCAGATATGTTGAATTTTACTTTTGGGTACTGGATACTTCTGTATTATATATATATTCTTGAGCTTTATTCTGGGTCATGGTTAAGTTGTTGGAAACCATTTCATCCTTTAGGTTTTGCTTTTAGGCTTTGTTATTCAGGACCAGAGCTGCTTTTAGTTTAGGCTTAATTTGTTAACCACTACTGAGTAAAAGCATTTTTGAAAACAAACAAACAAACAAACAAACAAACAAACAAACAAACAAACTGATGACCCATGAGGATTTCCACTCTGGCTTGTGGGAACAGGAACTTTTCTCAGCCCGGTCTGAGAACTGGAGATTTTTCCCTTTAATGTTCTGGGGTGGTCTTTCCCTAAGTTTCAGGTAATTTCCTCCCAAGTAAGCACTGAATGGTACTCAGATGAGGACTGCAGATCTCCAGTGCATTTTCTCTCTTCTCTGGTATTCCAACGTATGAACTCTAACTCCCTTGTACATTTACGTTTGATATATTATTTGTGGTGCCACAGATGTGAAATTAGAAGTCAGATTCTTTAAGAGTATGTGATCACCTAAGTTGATAGAACAAATCAAAGAATATAGCCGGATCCTGGGTTTTTTTTTTTTTTTTAAGATTTATTTATTTTGAGAGTAAGAGTGAGCAGGGCAGGGAGGGGCAGAAGGAGAACGAGAGAGAGAATCTTAACCAGGCTGCATGCTCAGCATGCAGCCAAACACAGGGCTCAGTCTCATGACCCTGAGATCATGACCTGAGCCAAAACCAACAGTTGGTTGCTCAACAAACTGAGCTGCCCAGGTGAGCCTGGATCCCGGCATTTCTACTTCCATTGAATAGGACAAAGTAAAAAATGATATGAAGTCGTCCTCAGAACATTAAGAAATACAAAGTTGGATAAAAGAGCGGAGAAGTCATGAAGTGATAGAATGTCCATAAACTACAGAAGATGTTAAACTTGTACATATATCATCTTGTAGATTCCAAAATCCCTAATTGTCTAAAAAGGATGGTCTGCAAAATAGGAGCACAAAATGGCCTACTCAGGTAGAGGAAAATCTTAGAATTTCATTTGTTGCTATTTCCTTCAGCCTTTTAATATTTACATTATTGTAAGTTTTATAATATAAAATATAATGGTATGTGATAGTTAAGTTCATGTTTTATAGGTAATGTACACATATAAATATGATAATCAGTGTGTCTAATATTTGCATATGTGTAAGTATATACGCACACATGTAAATGATCAAATTTATAGTTTACTGACTTTGATTTTCTAGATCTACTCCAACCATTTGTACCTCTTTCTTGGGGAAGCATGTTCTGGTTTCTACTCTAATACTGGCATTAAATCCCTCCCTCTTCCCAGAAATGGCACTTGGTCTATGTTTCAAGTAGTTTTGACACCAAGTAGAGTTGAATTCTAAAATATTTCTATCACCACTCTTTGAAGAGATCCTTGCCCGCCTGTGTTTGGGAAGTGAGTTAGAGACAGAGAGAAGAGCCTTACTAGGACCAGACTGAAGAATGGTCCTTGATGCTTCTGTCTGGTCCTAGTCACTACCCTCACTGTAGTATCACCTCCACAAATGACATGACTCAAGTCCAGGGATCTGAGGAGCTCTCCCTTGGGCCGGATTCCAGTTTGCAAGATGTCTAGTCACTTTTGGTAGATGAATTCCTGTAATGCTGAGATCTCCCTCTGAGAATGTGGTTGGTTGGTCCTGGCTTTGTGTCCCTCCTTAGTTCTGAAGCTTTTTTGTGACACTGGCACTGTAAAAACACTTTTTTCAAGACAAATGCAATAATTTACAGAGAAAGGAGGATGATGTAAAGTTTGACTGTTAAAGGAGATCTTATCCTTATTTTAAACAGATGGGTATCAGCAATATCATCACAGGAAAGGGAGTATGTAGTTATATGAATGGAAGAAAGATGTTTGGATCCTGAATCATGAGAAATAGAAGTTTCTATCCTCATTCAATCACAGGAAATTGAGTCTGCTGCAAGATCCTTAATGGAATATTGCTCCCAAATCTGGTGCTCACAGGCATGTAAAAGGTTCCATTCCTGTCCTCCCTTGGTAAACAGACTGTTTTTTCAATTTAGGACCTACTAAAAGAGCTTAGGGGTCATTTGCTAAAATCTTATTTTATAGATGCCAACAAAATTCCCAAATTAGTAGGTAAAAATCTCATTCAAGGTAATAAAGCCATTGGTATTCTACTATATATGTTTTTTAAAATAGTCATAAAATGGTATAGCTTGATTTTATAGAACATTATTTTCACACAAAGTTAACTCAGAAACCTACAAGTTTAGGGAGGCTTGGGAAGATTCAGATTGGGGAAGCCTGCCAGTTGAGAAGATATTTCTTTTATGTAAGACTATATCGTTAACCCAGAAAGGGCGTTGAAAGATAATGAGGCACTCAACAGAGGGTGTGCCTGAATAAGAAAATATGGAAGAATTACCTCTACCAGTAGATTCTTGGTTTGGGCCTAGAAGCCTTAAAACAAGCTAATGTTCATAAATTTGTCTTTTAACTCTAGGAAGAACTTCTGAGGAGAGTTAAGACAGGAACAGGAATAGTATCTTTTCTGTTGATCCATGATTCAAAATAGAATTATTTGAAGCTGAACTGTCTAGAAACAGATGCCAGTAAGTGAACGTGATCTACTTTGAGGCAGCCTTAACCTACAGCAGCCAGCAGGACCTCTGATTAAACAAAATCACTCCATCGGATGACTCTTCTTTCTTGGTTATTTATTCATCTCAGCAGAAGATGGCCCAGCAGAGGGAGTGGTAGTACAGTGATAGCATGCTGGTGAAAGCAGATCTCAGACCCACTGGTGGAACCAAGTTTCAAATCCAGGTCAATGAACCTTCATGAAATTAAATGACTTATCCAAAGCCAGTTGCCTCACTTTCAAAATAGTGTAGTACCTATATCGGAGGGCTTGAGGATTTAATTAGTTAACCTATATAAAGTAACCTATATAATCAGATTCGTATCTGCCAAAAAAAAAGATGTTTAATAAGTGATAGTTGTGATGACATTAAATCCTATTTTAAGTGGCATGCTACTGCTTCCTTCTAGTTGTAGCCTTGTAATCTCTCAAGTGTAGGAAATATCTTAAAGCCATAGATCCTTTCCCCAGAGCACTGTGGTGCAATAACTCATGTCCCAAGTCTGTTTAACTTTTATCTTAGCTTGTAACTTTTTATACTAGTCCCAGAGTAAAACATTTGTCTATTAGTGAGCTATCCTAACCCTACAAATAAATTCTTATTGTCAACAGGAATGGTCAAAAAGATAAAATAAATTGTTGGAGAGTTTCTACCTGTACTTAAAAAGGTACATAGAGTAGTGCTGACTATGGATTTTCCTTCCTGCCTTAGACTGGATGAAGGTGGATAAACAGAGAAACCTGATGTATCAGTTATGGTTTGATCAGGGAGGCAGAACCACAGTGAATGATATGGAATAAGGGATTGATTATAAGGATTAGAGCTTTAGCAATTAGGGGAGCTGGCAAACTATAATGGAAGACTATGTGTCTGAAGTGGCCCTACAGTTCAGCAGGATCAACACTCAGGAAGAAAACCTGGATGTGGATTATAAGAGTAGACAGTAAAGATAAGCATCTCCCAAGGATGAACTGGAACCTATAGAGGAAGCTTAGAATTCACATCTCCCTCCTTGTCTCCAGCCTTTACAATGCAGGTGACTGGCAGAAGGAGCTGCCTTTCACCACGGAGCTGAACACATACTTGGCCCAGGATCTGTAGAAATGGAAGGTGATGTGGCAGGAGGTGAAGGAATTTTGAGCTTAGCTGCTACTCCGTGCCCACAAGGTGAGCCCACAGATCAGGGACAAAAAGGAGGGGTTACAGCAACACCTAGCACTCTACACACCTTTAGAAAATAATGGTTGCTGTTTCAGTTCTGTGTTCCAATCTCACAGAAATGGGCCCTCCAGCCAGCCCTAACCAGGAACCTCACAGGGAAAGGAATTCTGGGAAACAGTTCCAGCTTGGCCAGGAAGACACAGTACAATGCCCTAACATTAGATACATCTGAGAAACCTTGGACTAATCAAATTGAGAACAACATTAGCTCCTGAGTGAAAACTTACCTCCCTATTTAACTATATTATACATTTGTCTATCTAATTTGCTTGTAGCACACAGTGAGATGCTTATATCCCTTGAATGATTAGGTCTCAACTCAATTGTTTTCATATCCATCCAACTTTAACAAATCAGGACTGGACCAGAAAATATTCCTTGAAAAGGAGTCCATGTCAAGATTCTTACCCAATTGTGAGCAACATAATAAATTTTATATGTGGTTGGTGTTGGTTCCATTTGAATCCAGTGAGCAAGTGAGTTGGTTTCCCTCATTGTTGATGATAAAAGTTAACAACCATATTATCCCCCCAAGGAGGAGATCTGTGCTGGTCAGGCAAGATTTCCAGAAATATAGACCCTTAGCTCTTAGGCTTTTATTTCGAGATTTTGCAGAGTCACTTCTCAAGTTCAATTCTAGAATTCTCAATTCTAGAATCCAGTCTTAGACGAATATCAGGAGAGCCAGGGCTTTCTACTATGCCTTTTTGGCAGGACACAAGATTCTTGGCTTTTAAGTTCAAAAGCCTTGATCCAGAAAGATGGAAGATTTATAAGGGTATCTGATTGGCAGAACCGTTTTTTCTTTCCAGATTTAGATTAGGTTAGGCACAAAGACCCTGTGTGCCCAGCAGGAGGAAGGATATTGATTGGAATTATGCCTCCTACTGCATTAGCTGAGACTCCCAAGGCTCAGAATGGTGTGGAAGTGGATCCTAACCACTCTCGAGGCAAGTGAGACAGAGGTTGGCTGAAAGAAAGTAGGAGTGATCACTCTGGCTAGTTTGCACACAGCCCTGCTACTGGGGTGAAGGGATGAGAATTAGAAGGATACAGAGGAGACAATCCCTGCCAGAGTCCTGTGGGGATATGATTACAATCTCAGTGGATCAACAGTAATAGTGAAGCTAGTAGGAGATGGTCATCTCCCACAGTCACAATGTGAGGCAGCATAATAAATACAGCACAGGATGTATTTGGGGTCAGAGGACAGGTGAGGAATAAGGAAGGAGATGGCCCTCTCCTATGTGATTGCCGTGGTGGCAAACTTATAGGAACACACCCATTCCCTAGTGCAATTTTATTTTATTTTATTTTATTTTTTTATTATTTTATTTTAAAAATATATATGTTTAATAATTTTAATATTTTATTAATTACACATCGTGTAAATTATGTAATTATTTATTCTATAATTAATAACTGTTAACTGATTATTAATATTTACCTATACAATGGAGAATTTTATAAGGATTTTAGAAAGCCAAAATACGTGAAGCTTTTTTTTTTTTTAAATCAAAAACCAGGGATGTACTGTATGGTGACTAACATAATAAAAAAATATTATTATAAAAAAAGAAAACAATGTAAAAAAATAAAAAATAAATTAAAAAAAGCTTTCCTAGTGCAATTTAAAATTTAACACAAGGAAGAAGGTGACAGAAAAACTTCCAGGGGACTTTTAAAACCTGTATCAGACTAAACTACAAATTGGAATTGACTAAGTTCTATAGCTCAATATGATTTTAATTTTTACTCTAAGCTCCATTGTGGATGATGCAGGGGAAAATCTGAAGTGACATTTTTGTACAACTGAGCCTGTGACTATGGATTTTTTTTTACTTGTTATACAGGAGATGTTTAGAGGTATTTGGTCTTTTACCATCCCAAGACTAAATAAATGAGTGTCACTAGTTGAAAATCCTCGGATGAACATGAATGGGTGCTGGGGGCAGCTAAGGAGACCAGAGGAAAGCTGGCTCTGTTGATATGACTTTCTGCAGAGAAGCAAAGAACAGAGTTTTCTAGAGTTGAGGTTGGTACATTCATCAGTGAGAAACAATTGCAGATATTCTATAGCTTTCCAGGAACTTGTTTCAGTTATTTCTCTCCTGAGCCTTTCAGCGCACAATAAAATACTATTATTATTAAAAGGCAAGTTTTTTTTCATTTATGTGCCAGAAATTATGCAGATACTTTAGATTCATTATCTCATTACATCCTTATAATAAACCCAAGAGAAGCTACTATCACTATTCTCATTTATAAGAAAAGGAAACTGAGGCTTAGATTGTGAACACATCCAAAGTCTGAGAGTTATTGGTTCAGATCCATCTCTGCCCTTTATCTAAATCCAGAGCCCAAGTTCTTAACCACTTGTGTCACATGACAATTTACAAATAATTATAAGGATGCTCCCTCCCTCAACTTTACCCCAATCTTCACTTTCTCTATCAAGACTTACTTGCAGACCCAAGAGGTGCTGACAGTATTTTATTCCCACCTTGAGTGTGGATGAGAGAAAAAGAAGAGATTTGAAGGGGCAGAGACACCCCAATGTTTATAGCAGCAATGTCCAAAATCGCCAAAATATGTAAAGAACCTAGACATCCATCAACAGATGAATGGATAAAGAAGATGGGGGAGATATATATATATATGAAACTAGAGGGTTTTGTTTATTATGCTAAGTGAAGTAAGTCAGGGAAAGAAATACCATATAATTTCATTCATATGTGGAATTTAAGAAACAAAACAGAAGAACATAGGGGGCGAGAAGGAAAAATAAAGAGGAAAACAGAGAGGGAGGCAAACCATAATAGACTCTTAACTACAGGGAACAAACTGGGTTGCTGGAAGGGAAGTGGGTGGGAGGATGGGGTAACTGGGTGATGGGCATTAAGGAGGGGACTTAAAGTAATGAGCACTGGGTGTTGTATGCAACTGATGAATCATTGAACTCCACCTCTGAAACTAATACAGTACATGTTAAATTGAATTTAAATTAAAAGTTTAAAAAATAGTCATATTTGTGTGAAGGAGAAATGAGATATTGGCTTTGGAATAAGATGTTCAGTTATTGGATTGTCATGTCCCCATGCTGCATTCACCAGGGTACATTCCCTTCCATCTTCTTCTGAGCTTAGCCCCTTCATGAAAGTTCATGAAAGAGTCCAGACATGACTATGGTTGACAATACAATTAAATGCCCTACTGTAACTAAACTTATACCCTAAGTCTGATAGTTCTGGGTGTTGTCATGGGTGACTGTCCCTGGATGGAGTGGGAACACATGTCCACATAGTATTTCTCCTCTTTACTCCCAATCATTCAGTGACATAGGGGGATGAAGATGGAGATGGTTGGTATTTGGTTTTGGTCTGTGGTACACCCAGATGATCACCTAGAAACACCATACTGGGGGTATTTCTGAGGTTATTTGGCTAGAAAGTTCTTAGTAGTAACCCTACTAAATGCAATCCAAGCACAGAATAAAAGCCTTGAATCTCCGTATACACTCTCTGCTTTATGTAGTAGAAATCATGGACTTTAGGCAATATGCCAAAGAACTATCCCATGAAAAAGGTTCCTTGTCATTCCCTTCAGCGTTAGTGCCACTGATGGATTTGAACATTTTTCTATTCTTTTTTTTTTTTTTAAAGATTTTTATTTATTTATTCAACAGAGATAGAGACAGCCAGCGAGAGGGAACACCAGCAGGGGGAGTGGGAGAAGAAGAAGCAGGCTCATAGCAGAAGAGCCTGATGTGGGGCTCGATCCCATAACACCGGGATCACGCCCTGAGCCGAAGGCAGACACTTAACCGCTGTGCCACCCAGGTGCCCCTGAACATTTTTCTTTATTTTCTCCAAAGTCCAGGGCTATGGTCAGGAGATAGTTCTATAAAACTTTTAACTCTGGGGCTTCTATAGTATCTTTTCATCCACTCCTAATTAAAAAAAAAAAAACAAAAATAAAAACATCAGCAGGTAGATTATAATTGGCACCAAAATTTATGTTCAGAGAACATAACCTTTCTAAAATAAGTGAACTTGGGTTTGGCACTGGACTCTAGAGTCCTTGATAAGGAGAAGGGGAAATAACATCCCAAAACAGGGAAAAATTAATATGCCCCAACTAACCTTAGTTTTAGGTATAGGATTCTGAGGAAATAAAATATCACAAACTTTTTTCTAAAGTTAAGCTTAAATCCCTAGCTAGTTCCAAATTTGTTTTCCTTTAAACACTCTTTTGGATGATATGAGGCTTGAATACTACTGTGGCTTAACCTTTGGCTTCTTTGGATTATACTTTCAAAATATGAAGATTTCTTTTTAACCTAAGGTAAGGCACCTTAGATTTTGTAATGGTTTGTAAACGGAAGTTGAATGAGGATTTTAGATTTGAAGCCTAGAACGTTTTGGAACTAAAATGGATATACCATAATTCTGAATCGCTAGAATTAGGAGAAGTTGCTTTATTTTTCATGCTCTACTACAAAATTTTTGTAGGTTTCTAACCTGAAGTAATCATCTTGTTATAGAACTTCTGTGATCAATAAATAAAAAGGGTCAAATCATAACAAAATAAGTATGAACCAAGAATTTTCCAAAAAGATCTGAAGTTATTTCAAGGTTTGTATCTACCACTGCATCTCCACTTAATCTCATCACTTTTACTCCATTCTCTACCCAACTCCTTTCATGTCAGGAATCACACTCTCACTTTCTTCTCTCTTTGACATTTTATTATTTCAGTGTGGCTACTGTACTTCATGACCATTTCTGGATCTCCAAAACAAAATCTCCTACTGTCCTGTCTCCTCCTCCCTGCTCCCAGTTAATTATTGAGAGGAAATGTGGGATATTTCTTTCCATTTATTTAAATGGTGGAATACCCTGACTTGAGAACCTTAACTCTCATGGGCAGGAAGGTCCCAGTCCAAGTCCTATTAGATTAAGTTTTCTCACCTTCATATTGCCATCATCCTCAATGAAAAGTCTTTTCTGGGGCAAGCCAAAAAGATTGGAAAAGCTTGCCAATGTACTTGAGTTTTTCCCAGTATTTATTAACAATTTGTAAACTGTCTTCAAGAAGATGTTAGAGTATAATTTTATCTTCTACAAATTGTGCAAAACATTCTCAAAGAGAAACTAGAAATCCTTTATCAAAAATGTCAAAGAAATAATCCTACTTCTGTGGCCTTGCAATTAACTTTATGTCAAATATGAAAAAGGATACTGTATAAAAACTCACCCTGATTTCCCCATTCAGATGTTCCTCTCTCCACTTTGAGAAAATCCACAGTCAAGTGGAATATATTCTAGCATTCTTCTTAGACTTTTATTGCTGCACCTCAGGTAAGACCTATTGCATGGGTGGCTTCCCCAGTCAGAGTCTTTTCCTGTCATCATTATCTGCATGCCCCACAGATGCAGAACGGTCACTTGGGTTGAGTGCCTGCCTTGAGAATGTGGAGAAGTCTCTCTCGAATCTGTTTGGTGCGGACAGCATAGACAACTGGGTTGAGGATGGGTGGGATGAGGAGGTAAAAGTTGGCCAAAAGGATATGGATATGGGGAGGCACATGATGGCCAAAGCGGTGAGTGAGAGAAGAAACAGCAATGGGGATATAGAAGACAAGAATAGCACAAATGTGAGAACTACATGTCCCTAGGGTTTTAAGCCTAGCCTCAGGGGTAGCCAACCCCATTACAGCCCTGAAAATCATCACATAGGAGGCAGTGATAGCTAATGAATCCAGGATCAATACCAGGAAGCCAATTCCCATTCCATATAAGTTGTTGACTGTTGTGTCACCACATGCCAAAGTAACTATGGCCATGTGTTCACAATAGGCATGGGCAATGATTTGGGTCCGGTAAAGAGGCAGCCTCAGGCGAATCATCAGGGGCAGGGGTCCAATGTAGAGTACTCCACGGAGGAGGGCACCCAGGCCCAAACGACACACTGCTGCATGAGTGAGCACCAAGGTGTGGTGTAATGGGTCACAAATGGCCACATAGCGGTCAAAAGCCATGGCAAGGAAGATTCCTGACTCAACAGTGGCAAAGCAGTGGATGAAGAACATCTGGGTCAAGCAGGCGTCCAGGTCAATGTTGTGGGCACCAAACCAGAAGATGGCTAGTAGTTTGGGCATGGTAGAGGTTGACAGGACCAAGTCAATGACAGCCAACATACATAGGAAGAAGTACATGGGTTGGTGTAGGCTGCGTTCCACCTTTATCACTGCTAGGATGGTCACATTCCCCACTACAGCCACCAGGTACATCGAGCTGAAGGGAATGGAGAGCCAGATGTGCAGGGATTGCAGACCTGGAATGCCAGTAAGCCAGAAAGAACTAGGCACCAAGCAGGCATTAGTAGACATAAACATGTTTCAGGCAGTGGAGTATCCAGGAGATAGGAGCACTTAGATCATTACTCTTACGAGAGATCTTGTCTCTGATAACTGTAGACTACTAGATTCTTATTTTCATCCTGTGAAATTGGTGGAGCCTATAAATAAAGAATTCTGAATGTCTACTTGATATATTACAGATTTTATTAAAGAAACTGTGGGGTGCCTAGGTGGCTCAGTCAGTTAAATGTCTCCCTTTGGCTCAGGTCATGATCCCAGGCCTGAGCTGAAGGCAGATGCTTAACTGGTGGAGCCACCCAGGCACCCCAAGAGCACAGAATTTAATTCAGGTCCTGTCCTGTCTTAGCATTGCCAGCCTGTTGTTTCCCATAAGATTCTCAGCAATAGTCAGTCTCAGACTCCACATCCTCACCCTGGTGACTTTCTTCACACAGCCATGTTTTTGCTGAGAGGTTTCACCACCTTTTTGGTCTTTACCCAGGCAAATTTCCCTCATTCTTCAAGGCCCATCCCAGATTGTTACCTCTCTACAAAGCCTTCTGTGGGATCTGTAGTCTATACCAGAGTGGGTGAGTAGTTACTAAATTCCCAATGGTCTCAAACAAGCCCATACACATTTCAAATAGTCTTATAATTGCTATTTATATTTTAGACATTTCCATGGCAAATAAGCATAAAAAATGGCCCTATGTAACCTCAGGGATTCCTAATTCTAGCCCCTAACATAAGCTTTAACAAGTTTGGTTACTTCTTGGTCAGCCATTGATTAGGTGCTGAAAAGAAAAATGAGTTTTGTGAACTTTAAAATGTTCTACAAGTGTTCTCGTCACATCAACTCACAGAATTGCTGAAGTTGGTGAGTTAAGTACTTTAATATGCCAGTAAGTGGTCACATGTGAAGTCATTTCCTCGGAGCTCAAATGTGAGGCTTCTGTGGATTTACTGGGCAGACAGGAAAGGGAAAGACGTCCTGGAGGCTACACCACAGAGGCAGCTCAGGGCACAAGATTTGCCATCTAACAAACCAGATTTCCTATCCCAGACCTTTATCTTACTCTGGGCAAGAGCCTAACCTCTTGACCTCTCATTTTTCTCCATATAAAAGAGGGGGAGAATATCAACTACAAAGGATAATTATAAAGAATAAATGAAATTTGTATGAGGTTCTTGGCACATGGCAGCAACTTTCTCTCCCTTAATTCTTACTGTTCACTATGGGGAGCACATCCGAACTTTAGATTCTGCAAATTGGCATAGTTTCCTATGTTTTTCTGTTATATGGGACATCTTTGAGGAGGTCCCAAACGTCTAGGAATTATAGAGATGGGACAGGGATTTAAGGGAAAATCTAATTGCTAATAAATATGCAATTTTATCTCACACCAAGGAGAATGAAGTGTTGTCTAAAAATATTTTGATAGACCACCAATCCACAGCAGAAAGAGGCTCGATTACTTAATGTAAGTTAGGCTTCTTATCACAAAAGGAATTAATGTTCATAAGTTGGACTTAAGCCGAGATTTCTAACTAAGTTGTGACAGACCCAAATTTTGGGCTGGGACAAGCAGAGTATGAGTATATATAAAAAATAAATTCCACCAAGCTGATAACTGGCATCTTAAGGGGCAGTTTGAACTAGGTTGTAGCACTGGAATTGTGTCACTTCACTTAGAACATTCCAGAGAAACATTTTCTGTGTCAGCCTGCATAAAGCCTTCCCCACCTGGACCCTGGTGACCAGTGTCTGCAAGTCCTATAAGAAGCATCCTGGTAGGCCCGAGGCTCCTGAGAAAGAGGTTTTGTTACGGCAAAATAAATATGGATTAGCAGCAAGATAGACTTAGGTTCAAATAGTAACTGCTGTTTCTGGCTCTGATTTAGGGAGCGTATACTCTCTGCCTCTGCTTTCAATCCTGTTTCCTAGTGTGTGAAATGAAGGAAGTAATAGCTACTGTAGAGTTGCTTCATGTATTAAATGAACTGTTTATAAATGTGTACGTATGTGTGAGCATGCAGAAGGTGAAGTGTTAGGAAGCCTGGCCTCTGAAATAGGCACTATGTTCCCTCACTTATTCCTCCCCTCTGTTTGCCCTCTTCCACAGAACACAGACACATAGTACTGTTTCCATAGGACCTTGGTGACTCCATACCCTTCTTTCCTAACTATATAAATAGCTTTTTATTCTGATCTTTTTTTATAAAGATTTTATTGTTAAGTAATTTCTACAGTAGCTTTTTAAACATGGGTATAGTCGGTTGAAGAGACCTGCTATGGTACAAGGATCAACTCAGGAGAGAAGGTTGTCTGACTGTGGGGCAATAGACTGGAGGCCCAATAAGGCTAGAACAGTCTAATTTTTCCTCTTGTGTCTTGATTGGCAATGAGGCTCTTGCCTTGGGGTTTCTCCTTTTTCTTCATAACCCAGGCCAAACTGTGCTCTATTTATTCTACTTTTGACTAGACCCAGAAAAAAAGATAAGCCCTGGTTGAACCAGAAGACTAATGTAGTTTCTGGAACTTGGAGTTTGCTCCCAATGACTTTGACCCCCTCTCTGGAATGTACTTACCCATTGGGAGTGCTGTCCACAGAGCTCTAGGCTTTGTTCCTTACAGGGGTCGCCTCTTGTCTGGATGCTTGGACAAATTTAGTTTAGAGTCAAGGGGAGGCCATAGCCCTGATCTCTTCACTATTTTGTCCTGTGTCCTCTTTATCCAGGTGCTGAAAATAGCCAGTTATTTCCCAAGGGCTGTACAAATAAACCTGCGCCCTTCCCTCTGGATCTTCAGTCATCCTGCCTTGGGAGTAGTCTTCAACTCCTAATCCCACTCCACTCCTAGGAAGAGATTATAGACTTAACCTCTACTCCCCTGGCTGGGGTTCTTGACTGGCTCCAGGTCTCTGACTACGCAACCCCCAAGCCTGAGGTATTTTAAAGACTCCAAGGGGGACACTGGGAGAAAGTTCACAAAAGAAGGGTGGAAAACCACCAGATGTTGATACAATCCATATGGATATTTAAGTTATTGCTTATATTATTTTAAAAAAATTTCTAAGCTATGCCTAGAGTTTATATACTATGTATATTTCACCAACATTGTAATTTTTCCTCTGCTTTTTAAAAAAAGCATCTTTGCTTATAAACAAGATTTGTGGGGCACCTGGGTAGCTCAGCTGGTTAAGTGTCTGCCTTCAGCTCAGGTCATGATACCAGGGGTCCTGGGATTGAGCCCCTTGTTGGGCTCCCTGCTTCTCCCTCTGTCCACTCCCCCACCTGCTCATATTCTCTCTCTCAAAAAAATCTTAAAAAAAAACACAAACAAAACCAAGATTTGTAATCACAAATTACAATGTGTTTCCATACAATGTGTGGTTACTTTTTCACTTCCCAGAGTAGTGGGCTCGTTTCAGTTTTTATACGCCAAGTGGTACAGTTGTTATACGCCAAGTGGTACAGTTGTATCCTGTTCAACCTCAGGATAGGTTTCCAGAAGGTAGATTACTGACCATGGGGCAGGCCAAATGAATCCTGTTGTTAAACTGCTTTCCAAAAGCATTCTTCCAGTTTATGTTTAACCCAGTGTCACATGAGTTCATTTGCTACATTGCCCTTCAGTAATTTTTGAAATATCCATTTTTATAGATGAGCAAAGCAAAACCTTTTAAAATGTTTTTATTTCTACAGTTGAATATTTTTCTGTATTTAAATAATTTGTGGCCAATTTATTTTGAACAGTTTCTTTCCCCGTTTTTTCTACCACGTAATATTCTTAAATGAAGTGGGGAGAATGATTTAAATGATTTCAGAAAATATAGCAAAGTTGAAAATGTTCTCTGTTTCAAGTTTTTATTTAAATTCTAGTTAACATATAGTATAATATTAGTTTCAGGAGGATTTAGTGATTCATCACTTACATGTAACACCCAGTGTTCATCACAAGAGTCTTTAATACCCGCCACCCATTTAGCCTATCCCCCTGCCCGCCTCACCTCCACCAACCCTCAGTTTCTTCTCTATAGTTAAGAATCCCTTTCATGGTTTGCCTCTTTTCCCCCCATGTTCACCTGTTGTTTCTTAAATTCCACATGAGTGAAATCAAATGGTCTTTCTCTGACTTATTTCACTTAGCATAATATGTATACTCTAGCTCCATTCATGTTGTTGCAAATGGCACGATTACATTTTTTTTGAAAGCTGAGTAATATCTCATTATGTGTACACACACACACACACATACACACACACACACACACACACACACCCACCTTTATCCATTCATTAGTAGATGGACATTTGAGCTCTTTCCATGATTTAGCTATTATTGATAATGCTGCTATAAACACTGGGGTACATGTATCCCTTCAAATCTGTATTTTTGTATCTTTTGGGTAAAAACCTAGTAAGACAATTGCTGGATCATAGGGTAGTTCTATTTTTAACTTTTTGTGGAACTTCCATACTGTTTTCCAGAATGGTTGTACCAGTTTGCATTCCCACCGATAGTGTACGAGAGTTCCCTTTTTTCTGCATCCTTGCCAACAACTGTTGTTTCCTGTGTTGTTAAATTTAGCCATTCTGACAAGTGTGAGATAGTGTTTCATTGTAGTTTTGATTTGTAGTTCCCTGATGAGTGATGTTGAGTATCTTTTCATGTGTCTGTTAGCCATCTGCAGGTCTTTGGAAAAATATCTATTCATGTTTTTTGCTTATTTCTTAACTGGGTTGTTTTTTGGGTGTTGAGTTTGATAAGCTCTTTATAGATTTTGGATACTAACCCTTTATTATATATGCCATTTGAGAAACCGATTTTCCCATTACAAAAGTTGCCTTTTAGTTTTAATGATTGTTTCCTTCACTGTGTGAAGAAGCTTTTTATCTTGAAGTCACAGTAGCTCATTTTTGTTTTTGTTTCCCTTGCTTTTGGAGATGGGTCTAGCAAGAAGTTGCTATGGCCAATGTCAAAGAGGTTGTTGCCCGTGTTCTCTAGGATTTTGAAGGATTCCTGTCCCATAGTTAGGTCTTTCATCTGTTTTGAATTTATTTTTGTGTACAGTGTAAAAAGTGGTCCAATTTCATTCTTTTGTATGAGGCTGTCCAGTTTTCAACACCATTTGTTGAAGAAGAGACTGTCTTTTTTCTATTGAATATTCTTGCCTGCTTTGTTGAAGATTAGTTGACCACATAGTTGTGGGTTCATTTCTGGGTTTCGTATTCTGTTTCATTGATCTATGTGTCTGTTTTTGTGCCAGTATCATACTGTCTTGATGACTAGAGCTCTGTAATATATATAGCTTGAAGTTCAGAATTGTGATGCCCCCAGCTTCTTTGTTTTTCTTTTTCAAGGTTACTTTGGCTATTCACGATCCTTTTTGGTTTTCTAAAAATTTTAGGATTGTTTGTTCTAACTCTGTAAAAATGCTGTTGGACAACAGAACAATGAAACTAGGAGTTGGTTCCTTGAAAGAATAAAATTGATAAGCCCCTAGTCAGACTTATCGAAAAGAGTAATGGCCCAAATAAATAAAATCATGAATGAGAGAGGGGAGATCACAAAAAATACCATAGAAATACAAATAACTATGAGAGAATATTTTGAAAAATTATATGCTAGCAAATTGGGCAGTCTGGAAGAAATGGATAAATTACTAGAAACATAAGCACTACCACAACTGGAACAGGAAAGAATAGAAAACCTCAACAGACCCATAACCAGCAAAGAAATTGAAGCAGTAATAAAAAAAATTTCCCAACAAACAAAAGTCCAGGGCCATATGGCTTCCCAGGGAAATTCTACCAAATATTTAAAGAGTTAATACCTATTCTTACCAAGCTGTTCCAACAAATAGAAATGGAAAATTTCCAAACGCATTCTCTGAGGCCAGCATTATCTTGATTCCAAAACCAAAGACCTCACTAATTCTACAGGCCAATATCCCTAATCAACATGGATGCAAAAATTCTCAAAATACTAGGAAATCAAATCCAACAGTACATTAAAAGAATCATTTACCACAATCAAGTGGGATTTATTTGTGGGCTGCAAGGGTGGTTCAATATTCATGAATTGATCAACATGATACACATCATGTTACACAACATGATACACATCAATAAGAGAATAAGAACCAATGATCCTCTCAATAGATGCAGAAAAAAGCTTTTGACAAAATACAGCATCCATTCTTGATTAAAAAGTTTCTATACAAAGTTGTAATATGTATACACAAGAAGGTACCTTTACAACCACTGTTAGTAATTCATGACATCCCATCTTGATTATGAGAACGCTCAAGATTTCCTAATTTCTCCACACAATGTTTTCTCCACAATGTTCTTTTTCTTTATTTCATACCATATCATTACTGTCAGGCCCTGAACTCTTTATTTCAACCTCTTCACTTGCCTTATTGGCTCTTACTTTCCCTCTTATTATTCTCCTCTCTAGTACTCAGGTGCCATTATGAAAGTACAAAGTTGATTGTTCATTTTCTAAATGTTAACAAAACTTTGATTTTTTTTCCCCATCCAGCTCTACATTTAATTTTCCAACCATCTCTGGGAAGTATCTCCTTTAACACACATTAAGATCCCTCCCCCCAGGAGAGGATGGTCTCCTTGGTGAAGATTCAAATTAAATAATTGTTAACATCTTAGGCAAAACTGGAAAGAGATAGAAATTTGGATGTAGGAGAGAGGAATCAAATCTGATTTTAAAGTTCTTCCCCCACACCTCCCCTCACCAGGTTTGAGATCTAGCTTACATATTACATTTGTGTGACTTAAGGTGTATAATGTGATGATTTGGTACACGTGTATTTTCAGATATTTGCCACAGTAAGATTAGTTAACACATCCATCACCTCACATGATTACCATTTTTTGATGGTGAATACATTTAAGATCAACGTGCTTAGCAAATTTCAAGTATAGGATATTGTTAACTAGAGTTACCATGTTATACCTATACCAAGTATAGAATATTGTTAACTACAGTTACCATGTTATCCACAGAACCTATTTTTACAACCCAAAGTTTGAATCCTTTGATAACCATCTCATTTCCTTCAAACTCCAGTTGCTGGCAAACACCACTTTACTGTTGCTAGGAGTTTGGCCTTTTAGATTCCATACAGAAGTGAGATCATACAGTATTTGCCTTTCTCTGCCTGACTTATTTCACTTAGTATAAAGCCACAAAGGTCCATCCATGTTGTCAAGTGGCAGGGTTTATTTTTTATGGTTTCGTGGTTTATAACATTTTCTCTGACTGCTATGAGGTATTTATTCTTCAGTCGACTCTTATGAGGCATTTATGAGTGCGAAGTATCAAGCAGGAAGATATCACTCCTAGTATATGAAACTCCTATCACATGAGAAAAAGTACAGTAAGACTATTTTCCCAAGGAAGGGGGGTGGGGAAGATACTGAGGATGAGAGTGAGCCACCATTGGAACACAATCTGTGTGGCTCAGGGACATGTTCTCTTCTCTGCACCAGGTAGCCCCATGGGTGAAAATCTGCTTCTCTGAGTATCATCCATTAGTCCTAGATCAGCTGTTTCATTGATGGACTCCTTGTACAGGTCTAGAGTGATTTATTTGTCCCTACTTTGGATAACACTATAGTAAGTTTTCTTATTGTAGCATTAGGGAAGGAAGAATCTTCTGTCTTTCAGAACTGAACAAAGTTTTTGGTATATTTTGTATACCACTGTTGAATAATGGGCTAAATGTGTCATAAGAAAATAGATTAGGATGGCGAGATACCTGGGCTCTAGAACAGGTATGTGATTAAAAAGTAACAACAACAGAATAGGACACACAGTATGGAGTTTCCTGAAATGGTTAAAGATAGATCTATGTGATCCAGCAATTCTACTTCTGGGTGTACACACACAAAGTAAATGAAAACAGGTTAATAGAGATGCATATATTCCCATGTTTACTACAGAATTATTCACAATAGCCAAGATAATGGAGACAGACTAAGTGCCTATCAATGGATGAATGGATAAAGGTGTGATACACATACACACAGGAATATTATTCAGCCATGAGAAAGGAGAACATCCTGGCATTTGTAACAGTGTGAATGGATCTTGAGGACATTATTCTCAGTGAGGCAAATCAGAAAGAGAAAAACACTATATATGATACGTGGACTCTAAAAAAGCTACACTCATGAAAACAGTACAATATAGTTTGATAGTTACCAGAGAATGGGGGGGTGGTGAAGTAGATTAGATGGGTGTTTAAGAAGGTATAAACTTTCAAAGAGTAGTAAATAAGTCCTAGATATCTAATGCACAGTAGTGAATATGGACAATATTGTATTATAATCAAAGCTGCTAAGAGACTCGATCTTAATTATTCCAACCACTGAAGAAATTATGTGATATGACAGAAATAGTTATCACTACAATGGCAGTCATAGCAAAGCATATAAATGTATCAACATGTTGTTCACTATGACGTAATATGTAAACTTAAATTTCAATTAAAAATTGCGTTTTAAGTGCTGAGAGAAAGAACACTGTCAACCAAAAAATCTCCAAACTATTCTTTAAAAATGGAGGGGGAAAAAAAGACATTCCCAGATGAATGGAGAGATTCATTGCTAGCAGAGGTTAATTATAAATGTTGTCTTCAGGCTGAAAGAAAAGGATACCAGAGGGTAAATTAAGCATGTAAAAAAGAATGAAGAGCATTAGAAACAAGGGAAATTTCATGACAACTGTTATGTCTTCCTCACTTATTGACCTATTTATGTATATTATGTATACACCTAACAGAGCAGCAAAATGTAGGGGGGAAAAACTGAATTGAAGGGAAAAATAGTTGGAAATTTCAATAACATTCAATTTATATAACAGTGAGGATATAGAAAATTTGAATACCATCAACCAAATCAAGGTATTGACATTAATAGAACACTACAATTACAGTAGAATACACATCTTTCCAATCATGCATGGAACATTCTCCAGGATAAACCATATGGTATTCCATAAAACAAGTCAATAAATTTAGTACTGAAACTATATAAATATATTCTCTTATAACAATGGAATTAAGTTAGAAATCAACATTCAGGAAAGTGCAAATATATGCGTGTAAATTAAACTTCTGAATAATCCATGGCTCAAAGAAAAAAAGTCCTAAGTGAATTAGAAAACATTTTAAACTGAATGAAAATGAAAACATAACCTATCAAAATTTATGGGATGGAGCTAAAGCAGTGCTGTGAAGGAAATGTATAGTTTTAAGGGCCTAGGTATAAGGGAGAAAGATCTCAAGTGAAGAGTCTAGGCTTCCATCTTAAACTATAACAAGAGCAAACCAAACCCAAAGCAGGCCAAAGCAAGGAAATAAGGGTTGGAATGGCTATCCATGAAAGAAAACAGAGAAGTCAGAGGAAAAAAATAAAACCACAGGCTAGTTCATTTAAAAAGAACCATTGACCAGTCTTTAGTTAAGACTCAGGGAAAAAGAGACAAATACTAAAAGTCAGGAATGGAAGAGGGGATCTCATTGCTGACCCTGAATTTTGTGGGTATGGAGAGGGCATGATATTTAATGGCCCCTTAGAATTTTGGAAAAGTGAGACATAAGCTAGGGTTGGCATAATTCAACTTTGGAATGTGTATAGTACTTCTAATAAAGGACAGGCACAACTGATTACTAGAGAAGGAATCCATCTCCCCACCAGACATCTCTTTGGGTGAGACTATGAAAAGTTCTGAGATCTTTCTGGACAGAATGCAGTACAATTTATTCACTCCTGAGTTCTTACCAAGCCTCATCTACTTCCTAGATATTTTAAAAATCATTCTATTTCCCTTCAATCACACTGCTCTCTGGAATTGAGTATAGCTCCTAAGGAAACCACAAATGTTGAACAGCTTTATCCATCTTCCACATATCTAAAGACAAATGATGAAGCAAGTATAAGACAACTGCAATGAGGGGGGAAGTTATAATTTGGAGGAGAGGTGGTTACCAAATGATCGTTGATAGCCAGAAATAAGATGAATCAGTCTTCCCAGGCTGCCATAACAAAATACTGCAGACTAACATTTAGCTTAAAAATTCTCAGTTCTTGGGGCACCTGGGTGGCTCAGTGGGTTAAGCATCTGCCTTTATCTCAGGTCATGATCCCAGGGTCCTCTCCCTCTGCCACTCCCCCACCTTGTGCACACTCTGTCAAATAAATAAAATCTTTAAAAAAATTCTCAGTTTTGTAGGCTAGAAGTCTGATCATGGTATCAGCATGGTTGATCTACGGTAAGGGCTTTCCTGGATTTTAGGCCACCATTTCTTTGCTATGTCTTCATATGGCCTTTCTTTGGTTGTGTGTACATGAAGAGAAAGTGAGAGCTCTCTGGTGTCTACGGGCACTAATTCTATGGGATCAGGGCCCTACCCTTACAACCTCACTTAACCATAATCAATTTGTAGAGGGACCATCTCCAAGTAGCCATCCTAGGGCTTTATAATATTTGGGTGGGAAGAGACACATTCAGTCCACAAGTTACTCCATGGATGCCCATGAAAATTTTTGCCCATTTACCCAAAGAACTCACTCTGTTACCAGGAAAGTCATTTGTCAACCTAGCTGAAATCTTGCATACACTGGGAGATCTACCCTTGAACTTTGTCTTTCAACGCCATCCCTAAGAAAGACCTCAGAAGGAGTCCCCTCCTGGGGGCTATTTGGCCTCAGTATAATTCCTAAATTAGTTGTAGATAGAAACTTCAGAATTTCCTCAGATGTTGAACAATCACAGTGATCCCATTTCTTCACACTCTGGTTTTACATTTTAGTAACAATTTAACTCCTTTAAAGCCCAAATTGAAGTTGGCAGCCTATCAAATTATAAGGACTACTTTGGTTAATGATTACAAAAGTTATGTTGAGTACAAATCAGTGTTCTGAAGGAATGCAAACTCCATAGGCTTGTTATTAAGAGACAGAGACCATGGTTGTGGTACTGGCTTTCAAGATCAACAATAGACTGGAGTAGGGAGGCAGGAAGAGTTGTTTTATTTCTATAGGTCATATGTTCAATTTGGTGGGGTTTACAGCTGGCAGAAATTACTTGGGATACAGCAGCTAAAAATCAACTACAATTAAAGCCATCAGAGAACACAACATTACATCACTTTTTTTGAATCCAGATTTCTCTCTTTTTGCTCTTTCACCAAGCAAGTCTTCCTTGCCCTAACGTTATTCATGAGAGGAAGAATCTGGCCTACTCTTCAAATTTTGGATTTACCAGCTTCCCTAATTGTATAAGCCAATTCCTTAAGATTACCTCTACACACACACACACACACCCCCCTCCATTTCTGTTTTTCTAGAAACCCCTAAATTCAGCTTTTTGGAAACCAGAAGAACAGACCAGTAAAGATGAGTTTTCTAAATTGATTCTGGTGTCTAAAATTGGTACTCTAATCTGATTATATTTAAAAATATCACTATTTCCAGCAGTAAAGAATGAACAGTTCATGGCATGCTAGGGCAATAGAGATACATGAAGTATCACCATTGGATACTTGTAATCAAATACAGGAGACAAGGTTATAGGTGACTATGCAGGATAGCTTCAAACATTTGTCAAATTAATGAGTAGAATGTAATTGGCTGGTTATTCCTAATGTCACTAGACAAATGCGGGGCGGGGGGGAAGATGAGGTCAGATTTTTGAATTCCCAGCTCAAGAACTACATAAATGAGCTGAAAGTGTCTATGTGTGCCCTGTGGCCACAGGGCTGAGACTGCTATGAGAAAGCAAAACAAAAAAAACACCGAATATCATCCTGGGACTGGCTCAATTACAATGCAAGTTGAACTCAGTCGCTAAGAAAGTAAGGGTCTTGATTGGGAAGGAATGGGATCCTGAAAGTTGGAATGGGGATAAAGGAGAAGACCCTAATAAAGCTGGGACATTGAGCCCTTTCATTCTGATGAATCTTCTTTGCCAGTGGAAGTGGCCTCTCTACTTGTCTGAACGGGATTAATCCTAAATTGGCTGAGGAAACAGTAATAACTTCCCCTAAGGCAGTTGCCATTCAGGATAATGCAGGTTCTCCTTAGGATCCACTTCCACTCTACTTTTAGGCCTATTACTATACTCAAGTTCCAGAAAGAGTCCTAAAGATGGGGTATAAAGTGCCCCCTCTGAGAAAGAGCACTATACTCCAAAAGAACTCGATTTTTCTAATTCATACAGACAAATCCAGAGAATATGTGTGGAAATGGACATTAAGGGTGTTGGGTAATAGCTGAAGGAAGATAAAATGGGATCTGGTGAGACTTATTGAGGTAAGTCCAATAAGCAGAAATTTTAGACTTAACTTTTTAAGGGACCTCCACACTGTTTTCCACAGTGGCTGTACCAACTTGCATTCCCACCAACAATGTAGGAGGGATTCCCTTTCTCCACATCCTCTCCAACATTTGTTTCCTGCCTTGTCCAGTTTTGCCATTCTCACCGGCGTAAGGTGGTATCTCAGTGTGGTTTTGATTTGAATTTCCCTGATGGCTAATGATTTTGAACATTTTTCATGTGTCTGTTTTTCTAATTCATGTCTTCATTGGAAAAGTGTCTGTTCATATCTTCTGCCCATTTTTTGATTTGTTTATTTGTTTCTCGCGTATTGAGTTTGCGAAGTTCTTTGTAGATCTTGTATACCAGTCTTTCACCTGTAGTCTCATTTGCAAATATCTTCTCCCATTTCATGGGCTGCCTCTTAGTTTTTTTGACTGTTTCCTTGGCTGTGCAAAAGGTTTTTATCTTGATGAAGTCCCACAAGTTCATTTTTTCTTTTGTTTCTCTTGCCTTTGGAGATGTGTCATGAAAAAAGGCTGTGGCCAATGTCAAAGAGGTTGCAGCCTATGTTCTCCTCTAGGATTTTGATGCATTTCTGTCTCACATCGAGGTCTTTAATCCATTTGGAGTTTATCTTTGTGTATGGTGTGACAGAGTGGTCAAGTTTCATTCTTTTGCATGTAGCTGTCCAATTTTCCCAGCACCATTTATTGAAGAGACTGTCTTTTTTCCACTGGATGTTTTTTCTTGCTTTGTCAAAGATTAGTTGCTCAAGTTAAAAATTGAGCTACCCTATGATCCAGCAATTGCACTACTGGGTATTACCCCAAATATACAGATGTAGTGAAGAGAAGGGCCATATGCACCCCAATGTTCATAGCAGCATTGTCCACAATAACTAAATTGTGGAAGGAGCCGAGATGCCCTTCAACAGATGACTGGATTAAGAAGATGTGGTCCATATATACAATGGACCATCAAAAAGAACGATTTCTCAACATTTGCTGCAACATGGACGGGACTGGAGGAGATAATGCTAAGCGAAATAAGTCAAGCAGAGAAAGACAATTATCATATGGTTTCACTCATTTATGGAACATAAGAAGTAGGAAGATCAGTAGGAGAAGAAAGGGAAGAAGAAAGGGGGGGTAAACAGAAGGGGGAATGAACCATGAGAGACTGTGCACTCTCTGTGGACCGGGAAACAAACTGAGGGCTTCAGAGGGGAGGGGGTTGGGGGAATAGGAGAGGCTGGTGATGGGTAGTAAGAAAGGCACATATTGCATGGTACACTGGGTGTTATACGCAAGTAATGAATCATGGAACTTTACATCAAAAACTAGGGGTGTACTGTATGGTGACTAACATAATATAATAAAAAATATTATTGATAAAAAAAGAAACAGCTCTTAGTCTACCGTTGGGCCTTAGTAGAGGCTGAATGCTTGCACATGGGCCATTGGTTTACCACGTGACTGTAGATGCTTATCATAAACTGGGTCTTACCTGACCCACCAAGCCATGAAGGGAGTGTGAACAGCAGCACTCCATCAAATACAAATGGTATATACATGACCAGACCCAAGAAGGCCCTGAAGGTACAAATTAAATGAAGTGGTCCAAATATCCATGGTCCCCACCTCTGCTATACCTTTTCTTTCTATGCCTGCACCTAGGGCCTCTTGGAGAGTTCTTCCTCATGAAGAGGAAGACAAGACTTAGGGCCCACGTAAAGATGGTTCTGTAAAATGTGTGGGTGCAGCCTCAAAGTAGGGAGTATAGTGCTTGAAGCAGTCTCTGTGGGACATTCCTGAAGGATAGAGGTGAAGGGAAATCCCTGCAGTGGTCAGAACTTTGAGCACTTGGATTTCTTTTTCTTGGAAGGTGAAAGGGCCAGAGGCACAATTACATATTGGTTCATGGATTGTGGGCAATGGTTTGGGTGGATGGTCAGGGACTTGAAGAAACAGGATTAGGATAATTGGTAACAAGGAATTCTAGGGATGATAGACTTTTCTGAATGGGGGGGGGCAACAACAAAAAACCCCACAAAAAAACCAAACCAAGATATTTGTGTCCATGTGAATGTTCACCAAAGGGTGAACTTAGGAGCAGAGAATTTAATAATCAAGTGGATAGGATGACCTGTCCTATGCATATCAGTGAGCCTCTTTTCCCAGCCACCCTTGTCATTACCTAATGGGCTTATGAACAAAGTGGCCATGTGGCAGGAATGCACGGCCTCAGCATTATAGACTTCCACTCGCCAACACCAACCTGACTGTGGTCACTGCTGAATTCCTCACCTGCCAGTAGCAGAGACTAACACTAAGTCCCTGATATGGCACCATTCCCTGAAGTGATCAGCCAGCTACCTGGTGACATTGATTATACTGGACTGCTTCCATCATGGAAGTGGAAGCATTTTATTCATATTGGAGTATAACACTTAAATAAAATCTTTTAAAAAGTTAATATTAGAGAGAGAGAGGGTGAGAGAGAGGGAGGGAGAGAATATGAGCAGAAAGGTGGGACAGAGGGAGAAGCAGACTCCCCACTGAGCAGGGAGCCCGACTTGGGGCTTGATTCTAGGACCCTGGGATCACGACCTGAGCCGAAGGTAGATGCTTAATTGACTGAGCCACCCAGGCACCCCTGGAATAGACACTTACCCCTTCATATGATTTTGCCTTCCCTACACACAATGCTTCCACCAAACTACTATATGTGGACTTAGAATAACTCATTCCCAATCATAGTGTTCCACACAGTATTGCTTCTGATAGGAACTCCATTCACAGCAAATGAAATGTGGCAATGGACACAATGTTATGGAATCCGCAGGTATTACCATTTTTCCTCATCACCCTGAAGCAGCTGGCTTGATAAGATAGAGGAATGGCCTTTCGAAGACTCAGTTATAGCACCAGCTAGGGGCAATACATCACAGGGTTGCAAAAAGTTCTCCAGAAGGCTCCATGTGCTCTGAATTATCATCCAATATATGGTATTATTTCTCGCTTAGCCACTATTCACAGGTCTAGGAATTAAGAGGTAGAAATGGGAGTGGTACCACTATTACCCCTAATGAGTCATTAGCTAAGTTTTATGCTTTCTGTTTCTACAATCTTAGGCCCTGCAACTCCCTAGAGGTCTTAGTTCTAAAGAAAAGAATGCTTCTGAGGATGCAGTCATGAATCTGCTGAGGAGATATCAGGAGATAAACAGAAGGGGGAAGGAGCCTCCATAAGCTGGTACCTGGAAAGCGTTATAACACTGGATGGCAAAAACTGCACCTGGACTGGGCAAAAACTCTGAGCAGTAGCAGCCAGAAAAGGACTTTAGAGCAGCTCTCAGAGAGGATCCAGGAGCTGCAGGTGTGCGTGCATAAGCCCAGGGCCTCTCCTGGTTTTAGAAGCACCAAGGGCAGAGACATGCCTGGGTCTTGGGGTTGACCTCTGGGAGTCACTGTGGGCACACATCACTGTGGGGGGTGGGTGTAGTTTTCAGCGGCACATACAGAAACGGAACCTGTGTGTCCTGGAGGACTCAGTGAAGAGCAGACTGCGATTTCTCTGATCTGGGACAGAGGTTTGGGTGAAGCCATTTTTGCTCGGACCCTCAGAAGAGGTGCAGAAAGCTGCCAGAGAACAAAAGCTCAAAAAACAGGTTTCCACTGAGCCCAGTCCCCCAACAGGGGGCAGGGAAACTCCACCCAAGCAGGGTTGCCTGAGAAATAGTGTGGCAGGCCCCTCCCCCAAAAGACAGGCTGGAGGAACAAGAGGACAACAACCCCATGGTCCCATAAAATGGGTGCATCTTGCTTGGGTTGTGGTTGATATTTTGGACTCTGTACATTCCCTCAACCACCCCTCAACAGAATGACTAGGAGGAGGAACTCCCAACAAAGATAAGAACCAGAGACAATGGCCTCTGCCACAGACCTAATGGATATAGATGTAAGCAAGATGTCACAGATAGAATTCTAGGTAGCAATTATAAAGTTGATATCTAGGCTTGAGAAAACCATTATAATGCGACAATATAGAATCTAAGGGAAGAAATGAGATCTAATCAGGCAGAACTTAAAAAAAACTATGTATGAGATACAGTCTAAACTGGATTCTCTAACAGCCAGGGTAAATGAGGCAGAAGAATGAATTAGTGATCTAGAAGATAAGCTGATAGAAAGGAAGGAAGCTGAGGAGGATAGGGATAAACAGCTAGAAGCCCATGAGAACAGACTTAGATCAATGACACCATGAAACGTTCCAATGTCAGAATTATTGGGAAACCTGAGGGGTGGAGAGAGAGAGGACCATAAGGTATATTTGAGCAAATCATAGCCGAGAACTTCCCTAACCTGGGTAAGGAACAAGTATTTGTGTCCAAGAGGCAGAGAGGACCCCTCCCAAGATCAATAAAAACAGACCAACACCCTGGCATATAATAGTAATATTTGCAAATCTTAGAGCCAAGGAAGCTATCCTGAGAGCAGTTAGGGGGAAGAGATTTCTTATGAACAGAGGGAGGAACATCAGAATAACGTCAGACCTCCACAGAAACCTGGCAAGCCAGAAAGGGCTGGCAAGACATATTCAGGGTACTAAATGAAAAGAACATGCAGCCAAGAATACTCTATCCAGCCAGGCTGTCATTCAGAATGGATGGAGAACTTCCAGGACAGACAGAAACTGAAAAAATATGTGAACACTAAACCAGACCTGCAAGAAATGTTAAGGGGGATTCTATAAAAGAAGACAGACCCCAAGAGTAATCTAGACCAGAAATTTACAGAGGCAATCTATAGAAACAGGGA
Source organism: Ailuropoda melanoleuca (assembly GCF_002007445.2). NCBI lineage: Eukaryota > Metazoa > Chordata > Mammalia > Carnivora > Ursidae > Ailuropoda > Ailuropoda melanoleuca. The sequence continues at coordinate 56,809,831 of NC_048225.1, forward strand.
CTTTACAGGCAATATTATGGCATTGAATTCATATCTTTCAATAGTCACTCTCAATGTGAACGGCCTAAATGCTTCCATGAAATGGCACAGGGCTGCAGATTGAATAAAAAGACATGACCCACCCATATACAGTCTACAAGAAACTCATTTTGAACCTAAAGACACCTCCAGATTGAAAGTGAGGGGATGGAGAACAATTTTTCATGCCAACAGAACTCAAAAGAAAGCTGGGGTAAGAAATGCTCATATCGGGGCGCCTGGGTGGCACAGCGGTTAAGCGTCTGCCTTCGGCTCAGGGCGTGATCCCGGCGTTGCGGGATCGAGCCCCACGTCAGGCTCCTCCGCTATGAGCCTGCTTCTTCCTCTCCCACTCCCCCTGCTTGTGTTCCCTCTCTCGCTGGCTGTCTCTATCTCTGTCAAATAAATAAATAAAATCTTTAAAAAAAAAAAAAAAAAAAAGAAATGCTCATATCAGACAAATTAGATTTTAAGCTAAAGACTTTGGTAAGAGATGTAGAGAGACACTCATCCTTAAAGGGTCTTTCCAACAAGAAGATCTAATAATTGTAAATATCTATGCCCCCAACGCGGAAGCAGCCAACTACACAAGCCAACTAGTAACCAAAATAAAGAATGATATAGACAATAATACATTAATTGTAGGAGACCTCAACACTCCGTTCTCAGCGATGGACAGATCATCTAAGCAAAAGTTTAAAGAAACAAGAGCTTTGAATGACACATTGGACCAGATGAACGTCATAGATATATACAGAACATTCCACCCTAAAACAGAATACTCATTTTTCTCGAATGCACATGGAACTTTCTCCAGAATAGACCACATACTGGGTCACAAATCAGGTCTCAGCTGATACCAAAAGATTGAGATTATTCCCTGCATGTTATCAGACGGCAATGCTTTGAAACTGAAACTTAATCACAAGAAAAAAATTGGAAGAAACTCAAACACTTGGAAGTTAAAGAACATCATGCTAAAGAATGATTGGGTCAACCAGGAAATTAAAGAACTTAAACAATTCATGGAAACTAAGGAGAATGAAAACTCATTGGTTTAAAACCTATGGGATACTGCAAAGGCAGTTTTAGGGCAGAAATACATAGACGCCCAAGCCTCACTCAAAAAAGTAGAAAAATCTCGAATGCACAAGCTAATCTTACACCTAAAGGAACTGGATAAAGAACAGCAAATAAAACCTAAACCAAGCAGGAGAAGAGAAATAAGATTGGAGCAGAGATCAATGAAACAGAAACCAGAAAAACAGAACAGATCAACTAAACTAGAAGCTGGTTCTTTGAAAGAATTAAGATTTATGAACCTCTGGCCAGACTTATCCAGAAGAAAAGAGAAAGGACCTAAATTAATAAAATCATGAATGAAAGGGGAGAGATCATGACTAACACCAAGGAAATAGAATTATTAGAAATTATTACCAGCAACTATATGCCAACAAATTAAGCAACCTGGAAGAAATGGATGCTTTCCTGGAAACTTATAAACTACCAAGACTGAAACAGGAAGAAATAGACAATCTGAATAGACAAATAACCAGCAAGGAAATAGAAACAGTAGTAAAAAACCTCCCAAAAAACAAGAGTCCAGGGCCAGCTGGCTTCCCAGGAGAGTTCTACCAAACATTTAAAGAAGAAATAATACCTATTCCTCTGAAGTTGTTTCAAAAAAATAGAAACAGAAGGAAAACTTTCAAACTTGTTCTATGAGCCTGGCATTACCTTGACCCCAAAACCAGACAAAGACCCCACTAAAAAGGAGAATTATAGACCATATCCATGATGAACATGGATGCCAAAATTCTCACCAAAATACTAGCTAATAGGATCCAACAGTACATTAAGAGGGTTATCTATCACGACCAGGTGGGATTTATTCATGGGATGCGAGGGTGGTTCAGCATTCGCAAATCTCCCTGATAGAGCATGTTAATAAAAGACAAGAACCATATGATCCTCTCAATTGATACAGAAAAAGCATTTGACAAAATACGGCATCTTTCCTGATTAAAACTCTTCAGAGTATAGGGATAGAGGGAACATTCCTCAATATAAAAACCAACTATGAAAAGCTCACAGTGAATATCATTCTCAATGGGGAAAAGCTGAGAGCTTTTTCCTTAAGGCCAGGAACATGACAGGTCTGCCCACTCTCACCACTATTGTTCAACATAGTACTAGAAGTCCTAGCATCAGCAATCAGACAACAATAAGAAATTAAAGGCATCAAATTGGCAAAGAAGTCAAACTCTCTTCACAGATGGTAAGATACTTTATGTGGAAAACCCAAAATACTCCACCCCAAAATTACTAGAATTCATACAGCAATTCAGCAATGTGGCAGGATACAAAAATCAATGCACAGAAATCAGTTGCCTTTCTATACACTAACAATGTAACTAGAAAGAGAAATTAGGGAATTGATTATGTTTACAATAGCACCAAAAACCATAAGATACCTAGGAATAAACCTAACCAAAGAGGCAAAGTATCTATACTTTAGAAACTACAGAACACTCATGAAAGAAGTTGAGGAAGACACAAAGAGATGGAAAAAACATTCTACACTCATGGATTGCAAGAATAAACATTGTTAAAATGTCTATGCTGCCCAGAGCAATCAACACTTTCAATGCCATCTGTATTAAAATACCAATGGCATTTTTCAAAGAACTGGAACAAACAATCCTAAGATTTGTATGGAACCAGAAAAGACCCCAAATTGCCAAGGGAATGTTGAAAAGAAAAACAAAGCTGGGGGCATCACGCTACCAGATTTCAAGCTATATTACAAAGTGTGATCACCAAGACAGCATGGTACTGCCACAAAAACAGACACATAGATCAATGGAACAGAATAGAGAGCCCAGAATGGACCCTCTATGGTCAACTAATCTTCTACAAAGCAGGAAAAAATATTCAATAAAAAGAGACAGTCTCTTCAATAAATGGTGCTGGGAAAATTGGACTGCTACATACAAACTGGACGATTTCCTTACACCATACATAAAAATAAACTCAAAATGAGTGAAAGACCTCAATGTGAGACAAGAATCCATCAAAATCCTAGAGGAGAACATAGGCAGTAACCTCTTTGATATTGGCCACAGCAACTTCTTTCAAGACATGACTCCAAATGCAAGGGAAACAAAAGCAAAAATGAACTTTTGGGACTTCAAGATAAAAAGCTTCTGCACAGCAAAGGAAACAGTCATCAGAACTAAGAGGCAACCCATGGAATGGGAGAAGATATTTGCGAATGATGTATCAAAGGGCTGGTATCCAAGATTTATAAAGAACTTCTCAAACAACACCCAAAAATAATCAAGTCAAAAAATGGGCAGAAGACATGAACAGACACTTCTCCAAAGAAGACATACAAATGGCTGACACATGAAAAAATGTTCATCATTAGCCATCAGGAAAATTCAAATAATCAAAACCACATTGAGATACCACCTTATGCCAGTTAGAATGGCAAAAACTAACAAGGCAGGAAACAACAAATGCCGGCTAGGATGTGGAGAAAGGGAAACCCTCTTATACTGCTGGTGGGAATGCAAGTTGGTGCAGCCACTTTGGAAAATAGTATGGAGGTTCCTCAGAAAGTTAACAATAGAGCTACCATACAACCCAGCAATTGCACTACTAGGTATTTACCCCAAAGATACAGATATAGTGAAAAGAAGGGGCACATGCACTCTAATGTTCATAGCAGCAATGTCCCCAACAGTCACACTGTGGAAGGAGCCAAGATGTCCTTCAACAGACAAATGGATAAAGATGTGGTCCATATATACAATGGAATATTACTCCACTAACAGAAAGGATGAATACCCACCATTTGCATCGACAAGGAATCAAACTGGAGGGTATTATGCTAAGTGAAATAAGTCAAGCAGAGAAAGACAATTATCATATGGTTTCCCTCATATGTAGAGCATAAGGAATAGCACAGAGGAAAATAGGGGAAGGAAGGGAAAACTGAAGGGGGGCGGAAATCAGAGAGGGAGACAAACCATGAGAGAATATGGACTCTGGGAAACAGGATTTCAGAGGGGAGGTCGGTGGGGTGATGGTGTAGCCCGGTGATGGGTATTAAGGAGGGCATGTGATGTGATGAGCACTGGCTGCTATATGCAACTCATGAATCACTGAACACTACATCAAAAACTAATAATGTGCTGTATGGTGGCTAACAACGTAACTTATAAAAATAAATTAAGAAAAGGAAAGGAATGCTTCTACCTGGAGACAATGATTCCATTGAACTGAAATTTAAGACTGCCACCTGGCCATGTTGAGATCCTCATGTGTGAATCCAAAGGCAAAGAAGGGAGTTATTGTGTTGGCTGGGGTGATGGATCATTACTACCAAGTGGAAATTTGTACTTACTCCAAACTGGAGGTAAGAAATAATATGTCTGGATATACAGAAAAGTCCTTAGGGCATCTCTTGGTATTACCATTCCGTGATTAAGGTCAATGGAAAGCCACAACAACTGAGGCAGGAGTATAAAGGACCAAGATCCTTCAGGAATGCAGGTTTGGGTCACTCCACCAGGTAAGAACCATGACTAGCTGCCAAGAAGGCAAAGGTAATACAGAATCAATTATGGAAGAAAAAAGTTAAAAGTAACCAGCTCTAACCACACCAAGAAGGTAATCAATGTAGGCGGAGGGCATAACCATGGAACTACTGAAACCAGGGGATATAAAGGAATGGTCTCATTTTGTGGATTAGTATCAGCTTCCTAAAGAACCTTTACTAAAAGGCATTATAAGTGTAACTAGTTTGGGTGTTGCATCACTGGTTTTAATGCTGCAGAGTGAAGAACATGTCTGGGTTGATATAGGACCTGCAACTCAATGTTGATCAGATGACTGTACTTGATCCAGACATATTAGAGGCTATCCCTGAGGGAAACAGCCAGCCTGGTGGGCTGGATAAAGACCACCATAAAGTGTTTATCCTGAGAAGGGGGACTGCCAAACTCCCCTTGTAGAGTAACTAAGAGTAAGACACCCCAGATGAAGTAACTTATATGCTTATGTAAGCCGTGTGATTTGGCTTTAGGAGACTGGGATATTTCCCTTGCTGAATATGCTTATTACTGGAGTTATGGTAAATGCTGTGATTAAGGGGCCCCTTTGCATGGCCACCCAATGTAATTCAGTGGCTACAAAATTGAACAATAACTGCAGAAACCTTTTCCGATTTGCTCTCTGCTTCCCTGTATGGGACTGATACCAAGAAAATTAAAGTACTTAAGAGGAAAGACACAAAGGGGAGAGTAAGATCCCCTACTCAACAGAGTAGAAGTTTAGATGGTTGAGAAATAGGATGAATAAAGTGGACAACGGTGGAATTGAAACAAAGGTGTTGATGCAGCACTACTAAGGACAGAGTGGGCCAAAGGGACACCCTCTTTGTCTTCCAACATTGGAAGGGCCAAAGTCTGTCCTAACTTGCTCCAGTCTGGAGGAATTTAAAAGGAGAAAGCCAAAGATTCTGATTATGATTCTGATGAGAAACCTGACCAGGAAATGCCCAGGGCTATAATTAAGCAGATCAATCAAGGTATAAATTAAGGACGAGGCCAGGCTTCTGGCACATACCACCACCTGAGGATTCAAGGTTATCGGCACATGTGTAGATAAAATGGCAGATGGAGAAAAAAAATTTTTTTGTCACAGGAGGTCAATATATTGTGAATCTGAAACTGGTTGGTGAAGTCATAATGGGGCCTAAGATTAGATTGGAAGGAGGATATGGAAATACAACAGATGATAGGATTAAGGTGGAAGTTTAGATGAAAATTGGGATTCCTGAACAGACTCTTTGAGGTGGTCACATCTTTTCTTTTCTTTTTTTAGAGGGTCCTGGGACCGAGCCCTGCATCAGGCTGGGAGCCTGCTTCTCCCTCTCCCTCTGCCTGCCACTCCCTCTGCTTGTGCTCTCCCTCTGTCTCTCTCAAATAAATACATAAAATATTTAAGAAAAAGAGCAATGGGAGCATCCTTTGTTATAATATTTGGTCTCTTGTTTTCAGTTCAGAGTCATGAAGGTAAAACAGGTATCTTGTTAATCACAACAAGCTTCTTTCTACCAACTGGCTTTATGTTAGTGATGGGACTTTTCGGGGCTGGTTGCCAGGAGAGCCAACCTTAAATAGAGTGTGGGTTAGTCCTCTAGCCATGATAGCACTTCAAGTCTCCTTGGGAAGAGGAGTGCTGATCCTTCACAGTTTGCCACTTTGTTCAGTACTCAATTCTTGGGGAGGAGACTCATGAGTTATGCTTCCTTATTGTCACTTCTATTTGCATCAGAGTAAGCTCCAGGATTCTAATGTATTCTAGTTTTCCTTTGAATGATGGATACAGAGACTCTAAATCAATGGGATCTAGAAAAAAAGTCACAAGCCAGAGCAATTAGATATCCCAGGATACTTCTCCACCTTTAAGACGTTGGACAGCAACATGTCAGCTGAGTCTAGTCAGGATCAAAGATCAGGTGTCTGCAAAGTAGGATCTTTAGCCAGATCTTATGGCAATCCTGACTACCTTTAAGTGTGTGGGTTTCAATATTTGTCTTTAAAAAGTGTTTGGAGTGGATTAATAAGACCAAATTAAATGTGGTCTATAAGAAATCTACTTTAAATCTACTTTAAACATAAAGATGCAGATTGAAAGCATAGTAAGTCTTTTGCTATCCCTTTACTAATACTAGTCAAAAGAAAACTGGCTAGGATAATTCAAAGAGTTTAGAGCAAGGGAAAATTACTGGGATAAAGAGGAGCATTAAATAATGATAGAGGTTAATTCTCTAAGATGACAATCCTTAATGTGTATACACTTTACAGAACACCAACATATGCAAGGCTAGAACTGCAAGGAGAAATAGATGAATCCACAGTAGAGTTGGAGATTAACATCCCTCTATCAGTAAGTGATTAGATCCAGCAGGCAGAACATCAGGACACAGTTGAACTGAACAGCATTGTTAGTCAATCAGATGATATAATTATAGATGTCCATTAGATCCAACAGAATATTCTTTAAGCTCACATGGAACATTCACCGACACACCATATTCTGGGCCATACAAAGAACTAAGATTTAAAATCAACAGTCTGCTCATACCAAAATGGAATTAAACTAGAAATAAGGGCTGCTGGAAAACCTAATATTTAGTAGATTATATGCTTTTTATGAAGATGGGTCTCACTTGAGAATTATTTGAACTACATTAAAATGAAAATACAATTTACCAAATTTGAGGGATGTTATGAAAGCAGTGCTTAGAGAACAATTTATAGCACTGAATACATGTTAGAAGAAATGAGATCTAGAAAAGGATGTATGTCTATTTTTCCAAGACAGAAACAAAGAATGATTTAAGCCTAAAGCAAACAAAAGAAATTACAGCAGAAATTAATGAAATTTTAGTGCATAGAATGCAACTGATTTCTGTGCCCTGATTTTGTATCCTACCACATTGCTGAATTGCTGTATGAGATTGAAAAAGAAATTAAGGAATCAATCCCATTTACAGTTGTACCAAAAACCATAAGATACCTGGGAATAAACCTAACCAAAGAGGTAAAGGATCTGTACTCTAAAAATTAAAGACCTATGAAAGAAATTGAGGAAGACACAAAGAGATGGAAAAACTTTCCGTGCTCATGATTGGAAGAATAAACATTGTTAAAATGCTTATGCTGCCCAGAGCAATCTACACATTCAATGCAATCCCTATCAAAATACCATCTACATTTTTCACAGAGCTGGAACAAATAATCCCAGAATTTCTATGGCACCAGAAAAGACCCTCAATCACCAAGGGAATGTTAAAAAAGAAAACCAAAGCTGGGGCCGTCATGTCGCCTGACTTCAAGCTATATTACAAAGCTGTGATCATCAAGACAGCATGGTGCTGGCACAAAAACAGACACATAGATCAACGGAACAAAGTAGAGAACCCAGAAATGGAATTTCAACTCTATGGTCAACTATCCTCGACAAAGCAGGAAAGAATATCCAATGGAAAAAAGACAGCCTTCAATAAATGGTGCTGGGAAAATTGGACAGCCACATGAAGAATGAAACTGGATCATTCCCTTACACCTTACACAAAGATAAACTCAAATTGGATAAAAGACCTCAGTGTGAGACAGGAATCCATCAAAATCCCAGAGGAGAACATAGGCAGCAACCTCTTCAACCTTGGCTGCAGCAACTTCTTGTTAGACACGTCTCCAAAGGCAAAGGAAACAAAAACAAAAATGGACTTTTGGGACTTCAAGATAAAAAGCTTCTGCACAGCAAAGGAAACAGTCAACAAAACTGAAAGTTGGCCTATGGAATGGGAGAAGATGTTTGCAAAGAACATATCAAATAAAGGGCTAGTATCCAAGATTTATAAAGAACTTCTGAAACTCAACACCCAAAAACTAATTAATCCAGTCAAAAAAATGGGCAGAAGAACAGACACTTCTCCAAAGACAACATACAAATGGCTAACAGACACAGGAAAAAATGCTCTACATCACTTGGCATCAAGGAAATACAAATCAGAACCACAATGAGATACCACCTCACACCAGTCAGAATGGCTAAAATGAACAAGACAGGAAATGACAGATGTTGGCAAGGATGTAGAGAAAGGGGAACCCTCTTACACGGTTGGTGGGAATGCAAGTTGGTACAGCCACTTTGGAAAACAGTGTGGAGGTTCCTCAAGAAGTTAAAAATGGAGTCATCTTAATACCCAGCAATTGCACTACTGGGTATTTACCCCAAAGATGCAGATGTAGTGATAAAGGAACACCTGCACCCCAATGTTCATAGCAGCAATATCCACAATAGCAAACTGTGGAAAGAGCGAAAATGTCCTTCAACAGATGAATGGATAAAGATGTGGTTTATATATACAACGGAATACTACTCCACCATCAGAAAGAATGAATACCATTTACATCGACATGGATGGAACTGGAGGCTATTATGCTAAGTGAAATCAGAGAAAGACAATTATCGTATGGTCTCACTCATTGTGGAATCTAAGAAATAGCACCGAGGATCATAAGGGAAAGGAGGGAAAACTGAATGGGAAGAAATCAGAGGGAGACAAACCATGAGAGACTCTTAACTATGGGAAACAAACTGAGGGTTGCTGAAGGGGAGGTGGGTAGGGGAATGGGGTAACTGGGTGATTGGCATTAAAGAGGGCACGTGATGTGATGAACACTGGGTGTTATACACAACTGATGAATTATTGAACACTACATCTGAAACTAATGATGTACTATATGTTGGCTAATTGAGTTTAAATTAAGAAATCAATGAAATTGAAATCCGGAAGTCAATGGAGAACATCAACAAAACCAAGAGCTGGTTCTTTTAAAGAATTGGTAGAAGTGATAAACCTACAGCTAGGTCAAGGAAAAAAAGACAGCAATTACAAATAAAAGAAATAAAAGAGGGACCACAACCACTGATCCCACGTAGGATTAACAGTATTTTGAACAACTTTATGTTCATACATTCAGTAACCTAATGAAACAGACCAGTTCCTTGAAAGACAGTCTACCAAACTCAAAGGAGAAATAGAGGAAATTAAAGATGAGTCAATTAATAACTTTCTAAAATGAGACATCTGTTCCAGATGAGTTCACTGGGGAATATCTTGAGAACAGATAAAAAGTCCTCTGCAAGTCTAGTAAATCAAATCTGACAACGCATAAGCATATGCTTTGTGACCAACTGAGATTTGTTCTAGGTGTGCATGGCTGACTCAACATTTCAAAAAATTGCTGTAGTTTATCTCAACAGGCTAAAGAAAAAATCATGTCAACAGATGTAGACAAAGCATCTGGCATTCATAAACTATTAGCAAATTAGGACTGAAAAATGTATATTTTAAACCTATGGTGTATGAACCCAAAACTTTTGTATTTCACTGCTACCCATGTAAATTTCAGGGAAATTTAAAATTCTTTATCTATATTGAACATCAGTTAGCCTCTTTGTGCCTAAGTATCTTGATCCGAGAAGTGAGGATTCTAAGAGCTCTTATCTCAGAGGGTTGTTTTGGTGAAAAGCAGAAGGATTTGGGAAATGATAGAAGAACCAAAGTATAACATGAGAGAGAAGAGGAGTACTTGATACTGGCATAGGAACTTCATTTAATGACTTAAACATTAACTTCTAATTCTTATTGGTATAATACAACCCATCATTTGTCAAGTCATTCTGACACCTGAATGAACAGATATTCAATGTTATTTAGCCTAATCTCATGGTCTATGAAGACATAGATCTGAAGGGGATTCCCTCATCCAGCTGTACATCCATAGTTGCTTCAGGCTGTAAGAGAAACCTTCCACGTACAGGAAAACACAGAAAAGAGTAGATTAGCAAGGGTCCTGTGTGGGGACTGGTAGAGAGAAGCTAGAGATCAGATGGTTCAAGCTTAGAAAGTTTATTGGTGGAATCAGGGTTATACAGGGGACTTCAAAATAAGAAATGCTGTGGGAAAGCTCACAAGAAGTGTGAACCAGGTTTAGGGATATCTTGGTCAAGGACACATGTCTAGTTAGTGTCAGTACTGGCAGTCAACCAGACAGATGTGGGCTCATGTCTATGCTCCTAACCACTGTGGTAGACCAGTTCCCCCAGAGGTGAGCAGGAGTTCAAGTTCGATCCCAGGCTCTACCACTTATAAGATAGGAAGATTTTGGCAAAATTCTTTATCTATATTGAACATCAGTATTGCATTTATGTTTAAGAAAATTCACCTTCTGGGGCGCCTGGGTGGCACGGCGGTTAAGCGTCTGCCTTCGGCTCAGGGCGTGATCCCGGCGTTCTGGGATCGAGCCCCACGTCAGGCTCCTCTGCTGTGAGCCTGCTTCTTCCTCTCCCACTCCCCCTGCTTGTGTTCCCTCTCTCGCTGGCTGTCTCTATCTCTGTCGAATAAATAAATAAAATCTTTAAAAAAAAAAAAAAAAAGAAAATTCACCTTCAGACTTCAGAGATGAATTCACGCACTCAAATATTTATTCCCACATACTCCAACTGAGCAGCTGGCCTAACAAGGTTAAGAGTTCTTTTCTAGAATTGCACATGAAGAATGACTTATTTCAGAGCAAGAATAGTACAACTCATTGATAAATTGAATACTAGATTTCTGGTTTATAATCTTATTTTGGGTCCCTAGTATCCTTATGCTGGCCTGATCTCCATGGTCTCTTCACACCTTTGACCTCCATGGTAAACCAAATGCAGTAAGACAAGGCTCACTGGATGAAGACAAAGCCAAGTCAGCATGTACAAATGAAAGATTAAGGTACTTAACATCAGGCTTGAGGTTTTCCTTTGTGTTGTGCAGCCCAGACTGTCATGGTATCTCATCCTTGGGCCACGATGCCCTCTCCTGGACAGTGCTAGAATCAACAGAAACCGTGCTTACTTTTTTTTTTTTTTAATAATTTTTATTTTGTTATATTAGTCACCATACAGGAAACTGTGTTTACTTTTGATTCATCTGCTTTGAAGGCTGAATAGACATCTGACTCACTTAACATAGACTTAAGATATTAAATTATGGGGGAAGTTAATATCTTTAATGTTCTTTTACACAGCTCACATGCATACCTCTCTGTTAGAGGAAAAAGGTTTTCTTGAATTGGTTCATAAAGTCAAATTACTAAAGGAAGTGGCCTTATTATAACCTCTAAAATGATTCAATCTGATGCATTGATTTATTGAATACTTTTTTCTAAATATCATACAAGGTATCCAGGTACACAAATCACCGCTAACCTATTAAACTAAGTTTGAAGGCAGAGTTCAATTGGAGGTAGTATTTACTGAACCAAGTTTCAAAAGTTTGATATGAATCCCTATGGAATGACATTCCCACTTTACTTGGCTGAGGACATAACTCATGCACAGGCACAAAAGCAAGAAATACCCTGTATATTGCAGCACCTACAAGCAGCTTTACATAGAATGTCAAGTTTAAGGTTGGGAAACAGGTAGCAAGCTTCTAGAAGTCCCCAGCTTTTCCTGAGGTCCTGGAAAGTAGGATATACTGGGGAAAGGGAGTAGGGGTAACAATGAGAGCCTTTCTGTGTTGATTCTACTGCACTAGCCCCTGTCCTGACCATACTGGTTCCTGGTCTAAGGAGATAATTAGGAGGCTTATGAGAATTAATGCTTCCCAAAGACACAAAATAGCAGTAACAGTGATAACAATGTTGTTTATTAAGTACCTGACATGTTTTACTAGCCCCTTTCTATACAGTATCTCCATTACAAAGACTACCCAGAGATGATCATTCTTATTTAACACTTAGAGAAAAATCTTGTTCAAGGTCATGCAGTGGGTATGTGGCTGAACTGGCTTGCAAACTCAAGCCTTTGGAGCCTTCAACGCCATGTCTTGCCACATATCCTAAACTATCATGCCCGTCAACCTGTGAGCATCCCATAGGATACACCAAGAGATAAACCACTTTCTCAATTTGGCTTCTCTCCTGAGGAATTTGATATTAGGTTGGAAAGGTTAGGTTCAGAAAGATGTAAAGGAGATGCACTGCTCTACCCACAAGTCCTTGGAGTCCACTACTCACAATGTAAACCAGAGTGGGGAGAGAAAACACAGTATCTGATTTTTAGGGAATAGGCATTAGTTGGTCTTAAAGTTAGTTTGAGATACTATCATCCCCTCCAAATAGTCAAAGAATATCAAGCTTCATTAGAGATTTACAGCCAGACTGAGCTCTAATTCCAAGGAGATTTTTCATCCCTTCTTTAGAAAGGCCTTTGTGATTTCTATTTGGTGTCCTTAGAATAGCTGCAGACTCCAGGGAGGCCAGATACAACCAGCAAGAGCAGGACTTGGACCCAAGGGATCATGACTCAATTAGAAAGTCTATTTTCCCTAGACCTCTCTGGACCAACCCTGACATACTAGGCATAGCTGTGCTTAAGCTTAGGTTTTACATTAATTCTTCTGGGACAAAACCTGCTATTTTCCTTCTCCACTGAGGGAAGTGGGAAGGTTACAAGTCCAGATTGAATTCCCTCAACCCCTGAACAGAATGCTTATAAGTGCCAGACCTCAGAGACATTTGCGGAGCCCCAGGCTCTGGCTCTGAAGCTACCCAGCCCAGGTAAGAGCATCTTGTAAAGGGGAATCTAGAGAGCAACAGAGGTCATCAGGAAGGGTTCCAAGCCTATTAGGATGAACAGCCTTGGGACCCTTGAGCATCCTAATTGTTATTGTACTCCTGTAGAAATCTCCAAGCCCAGACTCTGAGGGATGGAATTCTCTTTCAAGCAGACTTGAAGGGTGGTATCCACACAGAGTCACACTCAAGGAGTCTGAAGAGGCCTCTAGTTCACCAACGCCAATACAAGACCCTCCAAAACACCTCCAGGTGCTTTAAATAGGCAATAGGTTATTCTCATTCGATGTAGCCAGGCACTGTGCTTGCACCGGGATTACACTAGAGAATACGATAGGCACACTCCCTACTTTTATGAAACAGATTCTGTTTGGGGAATCATGCATGTGAGCAGGCAGTTCAGAACACGATGCGTATATAGTACAAAGACAGGCACTGAGCAGACTGAGGGTTAGAGCAGGTTAAAGGGGACACCTAAACTATGGCAAGGTGCATATGTAAGGATTAGCTAGGTGAGGAAGAGGAATACACCATCCCAACATGAGGACAGAACATGGGTAATTCTCAGAAGCAAAAGAACATGCTACAGTTGGGAAGTGGAAAAATTCAGCCTTGTTGGAAGGTAGTGGGCAGGGTGAAGAATGATAACAGGCATGGTTGGTGTTGGCAGATGTATTTGCATAGAGCTCAGGTGGCCTGTTGTGACTCATACCCTCACAACCACTCTGAGCAGGAGCTGCAGTAGCCTCTTTCTGTCGTATTTAAAGTGTGAAGGTTGCTTCTGACTTGGGAGGCATAAACCAAGCAAGGTTAGGATCTTAGGGAAAGTCTGGGGGTTGGCAAAGTTAACCAAAGCTCAGCCCAACCCCATTTCACAGTGGAAGTGCATCTCTCCAGTCATGGGTACTTCTCCGCTGTGATGGGGTGTTTCTGGAGATGGATAGCAAGAGGAAGCTGCCACTGGGAAGACAGCTCTGTATGTTGTCAGGTACAGAAGGGCAAGAAATCAAATCCACTTTCAGGGCTTGAGGCCAGTCCAGAGGAATGAAGACATGTGGCTTGGCTCTAAGAAGGTTTATGATGTAGTAGAGGCCAGCCTGCTAGCTTTCAAGAGCAATCTCTTCTCAGTTTTAGAGTTCCCTAGGTATACTTAGCCTTGTATGCACCTTGGGTTGTGAGATTCTCTCCAACAGGCGGAGGTTCTCTGCCCAAACTCAGAAGGAAACTGCTCATCCAGGGTGTGACTCGGTAGGCTGGGATTCAAATGGCATCAGAAGCAAAGAGACTGTTGAAACCACTTCTGCACTAACACAGGAGAGGGTAACTGCTATGAGGGGGGAAGAGCATGGGAAGAGAAGACAAATTCACTTGGCAAGACCTGCCAGCTTTTCCATTCAAAGACTTTCTCTGCTGGAGTAAACAAGATTATTCTCCACATGATTACAACTTTGCTTAGTGTAACATCAGGTTATGAAGGCCAGTTGAGTAGAGGCAGGGGTGAAGGAGACAAGTCCTCTCTTATTTTAAGTCTAGAAGTTCTGGTAGAGGTCACTTAGCACTTGACTACCAGGAAGTTAGTTATCCTTCTTTTGCCTTTAGATCCATTTCAGTGAAGCTGTCAACTTTCAGATTACGTGTCCTGCTGAGGAAGCAGACAGCTTTGCAAAGACATACACTAAGTAAAGATTATGTACTACTGGGATCTGGTCTGACCCATACAAACCAGTGGCCTGGTGCAGGGGGCAATTGAAGGGACTATCTGCTGAGGGCTGGGAAGAGTTAAGGAAACTGATGAGGGGGTGGTGAAGCATCAGGACCAACCATGCACAGCATTACCTAACTCAGGCCTGACCACAAGAGGGAAGATGCTGTTGCTTTTGGTAGAACACCATGTCAGTGCTATATGTGCTTGGCAGGAAGGGAACTGGGGAACAAATTCCTGATCTCTAGACTCACTTTCCTATCTCATCTCCTGCTGATGCCTCATATGGGCTGGGCCACCTAGAGCAGCCCATAAACATCAGCTTCTAGGGACCTAGGACAAAGCTTCAGACGGACAAATGGAGAATAACTAGCACATGAGGCGCTAAAACCAAGACAGGCTCCATTTACCTGAGCTCACCTGGTCATTCCAATCACAGGCCGGTTCCTGTGTGCTCTTGTCTTGCCCAGCTCCACTGACTCAGCCTTCTTACCTTCCCTTTTTACGGCTATTGCTAACACTGTTCCCGTGTGTAGTGATCTAGGAGAACCTTGAGTTGTGGAGGAAACCCAGCTCATGGAGAGGAATTTTGTGGAATAAAGTCACTACTGTGGTGGCCATCCTCCCAGTTCCATGACTCCCTATAGAGATAGGCATTCCAAAGTTTTTTTTTTTTGAACTTTATTGGATGTATTTTTTGGTTTTGAACATTCCCCAACAACTAGAAAGAGCTAATGCTTAGTGTTAATGTATGTTAGACATTGCATTCTCCTTTAATCCTCATGCCTCCTCTAGGCCAAAACTGTTTAAAAGTTTTTTTTTTTTTT
>NC_048225.1:56826853-56941353 GCF_002007445.2 Ailuropoda melanoleuca
TTCCATACAAATTTAAGGACTATTTGTTCCAGTTCTTTGAAAAATGTCCTCGGTATTTTGATCGGGATAGCATTGAAAGTGTAGATTGCTCTGGGTAGTATGGACATTTTAACTATGTTAATTCTTCCAATCCATGAGCATGGAATATTTTTCCATCTTTTTATGTCTTCCTCAATATCTTTCAAAAGTGATCTATAGTTTCTAGGATATAGGTCCTTTACGTCTCTGGTTAAGTTAATTCCAAGGTAACGTATGGTTTTTGGTGTTATTGTAAATGGGATGGATTCCCTAATTTCTCTTTCTTCAGTCTCGTTATTCGTGTATAGAAATGCAACTGATTTCTGGGCATTGATTTTGTATCCTGCCACCTTACTGAATTGTTCTATAACTTCTAATAGTTTGGGAGTGGATTCCTTTGGGTTTTCCATATAGAGTATCATGTCATCTGCAAAGAGAGACAGTTTGACTTCTTCTTTGCCGATTTGGATACCTTTGATCCCTTTTTGTCTTCTGATTGCTGTTGCAAGGACTTCTAGTACTATGTTGAATAATAGTGGCGAGAGTGGGCATCCTTGTCGTGTTCCTGATCTTAAGGGAAAGGCTTCCAGCTTTTCCCCATTGAGAATAATGCTTGCAGTAGGCTTTTCATAGATGGCTTTTATGAGATTGAGAAATGTACCCTCTATTCCTACACTCTGAAGGGTTTTAATCAGGAAAGGATGCTGTATTTTGTCAAATGCTTTTTCTGCATCAATTGAGAGGATCATATGGTTCTTGAGTCTTTTCTTGTTGATATGATGTATCACATTGATTGATTTGCGAGTGTTGAACCATGCTTGCATCCCAGGTATGAATCCCACTTGGTCATGATGGATAATCCTTTTAATGTACTGTTGGATTCTATTAGCAAGGATCTTGTTGAGGATTTTGGCATCCATATTCATTAGAGAAATCGGTCTGTAATTCTCCTTTTTGAGGGGGTCTTTGCCTGGTTTGGGGATCAAGGTAATATTAGCCTCATTGTTGTCAAGTTAAGTCCTTCGTGTAACTAATAGGATAACATCACTTGTGTCAGCTCCTACTGCCTCAATCTGAAACCAGATCTGGAAAATCCCAAAGCCCAGACTACTACCTTCCCTCTATATTCAACCCTACAGGGCTCAAGATCTAGAAGACAAAGCTTCTTATAGGATTTTCCATGTCCTTGACATTCCTCTAATATAGATAGGAAACACATTCCAGTATGATCCTTTAGATCCTGGAAAACAAAACAAAACCCAAAAACTGTCTTTTTTTTCAAAATACTAATCTTTCAAGCCAGTTGCCCTGAATTCTGAGTAGAGCATTTCTTCTCCGGCCAAATACTCATCCTCTAGGCTTCTTGCCACTCAGTGCTTAATGTGTTTTCTTTCTTCCTAGGGATAACCCTCTTTGCTTCTACAGTCTCCTCTATTCAGCCTCCATGAAGGGAGAAGGCCCTTGCAAGGACCTGCCTCTGGGCAGACACACCAACTGAGCTACCTTCAGCAGCTTTCACCTTTCAGGAATCCCTTTGTTTCCATCCTCCAAAGTCCTCTTCTGCACTGGCCCATGTGTCTGCTTTGTGATTTTTGGTCTGCAGGTTTAGTGTTTCAGCTCATGTATTAGCAAATGCTGGCCTCTAGCTTAAAACTTTGATTTATCATAGAGCCTAGACAGTCCCAGGAGTTTGTATTTTTCAGCATCAACATGTCTTTTTTCAAGGAGCTCTCATCTTGAGACCTTCTAATACAATGATGGGAGATACCACATAGCCTACCTGCAGTTACAGAATTAAAAACTAGTACCAGTCTGCCTCAGGTCATTGTATTTATTGATGCAAGCACATTACTCTTTGAGAATCCTATTATAAATAGATACTCCTACATTCATTCAAATACATATTTAGCTTGTACTTGGCAAATTTTTGTCAATACCATAAACGTAGTAACGTGACATTTACACTAGGACTTTGTTCCATGGTTTCTTCAAAGAAAGTTTGTAGCATCTTATCAATGATCCTATTCTTTATTTTAGAACCCAAGAATAAAATATTCTTGTTTTTTTATTTCTAAAGAAAGTTTCTACTGCATTTTGGGCCACAAATGAGAAGGTTCATTTATGAATCATGCTCACTTCTCACAATGTCTGTTCAACACCCAGCTCCTTCCAGCTCACCGGCATCCCAGGGCTGGAGTCCCTGCATATGTGGCTTTCCATCCCCTTTGGCTCCATGTACCTGGTTGCCGTGGTGGGGAATGTCACCATTCTGGCTGTGGTAAAGGTGGAGCATAGCCTGCACCAGCCCATGTACTTCTTCCTGTGTATGCTGGCTGTCATCGACCTGATTCTGTCCACTTCTACTATGCCCAAACTGCTGGGAATCTTCTGGTTTGGTGTTGGGGACATTGGCCTGGATGCCTGCCTGGCCCAAATGTTCCTCATCCACTGCTTTGCACAGTCGAGTCAGGCATCTTCCTTGCCATGGCTTTTGACCGCTATGTGGCTATCTGCAACCCACTCCATCACACCACAGTGCTCACTCATACTGTTGTGGGACGTTTGGGGCTGGCTGCCCTCCTCCGGGGTGTACTGTACATTGGACCTCTGCCTTTGATGATCCGCCTGCGGCTACCCCTTTACAAAGCTCGGGTCATCTCCCACTCCTACTGTGAGCACATGGCCGTGGTCACCTTGGCATGTGGTGACAGCAGGATCAACAATATCTATGGGCTGAGCATTGGCTTTCTGGTCCTGATCCTGGACTCCATGGCCATAGCTGCCTCTTATGTGATGATTTTCCGGGCTGTGATGGGGCTGGCCACACCCGAGGCCCGGCTTAAAACCCTGGGGACATGTGGTTCTCACATCTGTGCCATTCTGATATTTTATGTTCCTATTGCTGTTTCTTCTCTCATTCACCGATTTGGTCACCAGGTACCTCCTCCAATCCACACTTTACTGGCCAACTTCTACCTCCTCATTCCTCCCATCCTCAATCCCATTGTCTACGCTGTCCGTACCAAGCAGATCCGTGAGCGGCTTCTCCAAATCCTAAAGATAAAAACTCAGATCAAATGACTGTTACTTCCTTCTCTCTCAAATAAGCACATGGAGATGGTATTGAAATATGGTGGGCAGCTTGCCAAATGGGAACTTCAAGCAGTCAGATGTTAGGCTGAGTGTTCTCTAGCTTTATAATTCCAAAGGAGTGCTAAGATAGGACAACTCTAATTCTGAGGGTAGGATTTTTTTGTTTTTTTGTTTTTGTTTTTTGTTTTTTTGCAATGACTAAAGGGTATTTGAGCTGTCAAGGTGAAATCATGAGGACATCAGTAATATAAATAGCAGTTAGTGTTTAATCGCCATTTATGTGAGTCTTACAGATATCCTAACATCTTAGGAGGTAGCTAGTGTTGTTCACATTTTACACATTGGAAATAGGACAGAATACTCTTGCTTTATAAACTGCATACAAAGTTCCTAAGATGAATAGATCAAGTTTTGGAGTTTATACTGCACTGTTATATAACGCACAGAAAACAGACTGAATAGAATGTTCTAAGTAAATACTCAAAAACTGAAGTCATTTCATTAAAGTGACCTTAGCAACAAGAAAACCATTTTTAGTTTAAGCCTTTAACAGAGATGCTGCTTAAAACTGCTTGTACTGAGAAAGCATAGAGTGTTCTAGAAGAACATGGCCTGGAAAAAAATGTCAGTTTAACGAGACAGTACTTCCCTGCAGGCCCACTCCCATCAAGTAGCCCGAAGCATGGGAGGGCTCCATGAGGAGGAGAGCCTCCTCTTCCCACAAGAACTTTCCTTGGTCCATCTGTAGGATCCCTGATTGTGATGCGTGGTCTTTTGAATCAATCACAAAATAAGGTGAAGTTATGAATTCTAGCATGTCTAGGAACATTGATCTTACCTTCTAAATTAAGTATTAGTTCAGTATCTACAAGACAACTAAGAGCTCTTTGCTAGTTAAGTAGCTACTGTTGAAAGTTACTAAGGTAATCCTTACAACCACACTGTACAGGCAGAAATTATCCCTGCCTTGCAGATGAGAAAAATTCACATTCCTAGAAGTGATAGAATTGATCAAGGTGACTCAGTTTATAAGAGTCAATGTCAGGAATTTGGCAGGTTTTTTTTTTTAAAGCTTGAAAGCTTCTAGTCCTTCTGACCCTCATTTTATTCAGCCATGGAAAAGCTGACAAGCCTCTTCCACAAGGACTGAATGGTTGTGTATTTAAGGTTCCTTATACAGCAGACACTATACTCCTTATTCCCACCTGGGAATGCACAGTTAAGTCTCCTCTCACAAGGGTAGAGAGGGATTCAATCCAAGTTTGATTATGAATCCCTAACTATAACTAGGCAGGAAGATGTTGTGTCTACTAGGCTTCAGGTATTCAACAAATAATCACAGAACTTAGTATAAAAGGAAGTAGTCAAGTACAAAGGAAAGATCACTACACTACAATCGGAAAAAAGGACTTCTCATTTTGCTTTGGCTATTCCCGTTAATTGCCTCACTATTGGGGTATCTAGAATGTGCGATTTTTTTTTAAGGATTCTGATTATGTTCATATTTCATCTACTATAACTTCAATCCCATCCCATCCTTCCATCATGGTGTTTAGTTTTCCTGAACCTTATGTCTGAGTCTGGGAAGAGTCAAATATTCTTCTCCATATGAATGGAAAAGCAATCAAAAGCATAGTCCTATTTTGTCCATTCCCAACACAGTCAGGGACCAAGAAAAGAGGTTTAGAGTTAGTGCCAAGTATGTGCTCACTGGCTCTCAGGGCCCTCTTGGAGTGCAAGAAAGGGCAAGGCCCAAAGACCCAGAACTACCTCTGAAGATCTAGCATTTAAGCACCAGGTTAAAAATTGGAATGTTAGAAACCTCATTATTCTCTTTCAGTGCAGAACATTTAAGTTTTCCGAAGGAGAATATACTCAATAGAGTTAGACAGACTTGGACCCAATTCATGGCACCTATCCTTTGGAATTGAGCCTAGCATGTGAATTTGCCTTTATACTCAAAAGACTGAATTCTGTCAGACTGGCTATAGAATACCATAGTCACTCAAATCTAAGGTCTTAATGTATTCTTTAAGATTGTATGTATTTATTGAGATAGAGAGCATGTGCAAACAGGGGGAGGGGCAGAGGTAGAGAATCTCAAGCCGACTCACCACTGAGCATGGAACCCAGTGCAGGGCTCAGTCCCATGACCTGGAGATCATGACCTGAGCAGAAATCAAGACTCAGACACTGAACCTACTGAGTGACCAGGTGCCCCTAAGGTCTTACGTATTTTAATATTGTGAAACCTGCATGTAGCTAAGAGGCATTCAGCTGGCTCCCTAACCAGAAAGACTAAGGGGTTTAGAGAATGTACCATAAACCATGGAGATCGTTGTGGCAACATCTAAATATGCCTCCCAGATCTCCTGTGGTTGGAGTGTGAGCGACTGAAGCCTTAGCTGTTGCCCTCTAAAATCCACTACCATGTTCTGCTGAAGTCACATTTCCTCATAAGCAGCTCATAGCCAATGACTAAGCATTACAAGGACCTAAGGTAGGCCCATTCCTGCAAGACAGAACCCTTCTGACAGGGAACTATGGCTCCAGGACCCCTCATTGGTCTTGCTGATGATTTGATAAGTGCAGTGAAGTCTGAGACCTTTCCTTCCTTAGCCTTCCTCAGTCTTCTATGGATGTCACACAGGCATTGTGATCTGATAACTTGTCCAGCATCTAGCTACCTCTGCACTTCCCTCATAGGCATAGCTTCCAGTAAATCTCACATATCTACTCCCATCTTGTGGTTCACTTCTTGGAGGACCATGAGTGGTCAGAGCAAGCAGAAGGTAAAATGGGGATGTGACTGGCTCACTAACTGCCTTAGTGAATGAGGAGGATGCCATCCCACTTAGTGCATAGGGCATAGGCAGTCCTTTACACAAGATGGTGGCTCAACTGCTAAATATTTTACTGGTGGCAAACTAAGAAAACACCCCAGCAGAGGGAAACACTGTTGCAGGTGTGATAACAAGCATTTGAAAAACATGGGGTACAGCTTACAAAGACCCTGGTATTTGGTTTTCCTGTTTCACTGGTACCTTGCAAAAGGATAGTAAGATAGAGGGCTATTAACAAGCAGTTAATGGTTAAGTGCAAGAGCCAGAGTGGTAACTTATGAAAAGGTCCTTATCTCCTGGGAGAATATACAGCTGAGTGCCTGGCCAAAGACAATTTTTGGGGGGCAGAGAGCACCAGAAGTGTGTGAATGCTCAGCCAAAGAACAATAGGATTCTCTATTGGAAAACCTGAGACAATAAAACATGGCATGGGGACAGCTGGATGCCTGCCCTTGATGTTGACACTGTTGATACCCCAGATTCTTGGGCTTTTGGAGGTGACCCACTTTCCCTAGTAAGGGGTAGCTTCTGTCAGGTACCAGGTATTCCCCTTGGAAGCCACCCTCACGTCTGTTCCTGGCTGCTGTGCTGATAATTAGAGTTACAGGGCAGCATACACTTTCTAGGGACAGGCAGGGCCTGATAACAGGGGGAGAAAGTAACTATATGCCAAAGGAATTCAGGATTAGCTAGCACATACTGACAAGAGACAATACTCCTGGAATGGTTTGGGGAATATATAATGGAATAAAGACTAGATGGAAAAAAAAATTCAACTTGGGGGGGTACTTTCGTGAGATGTGGGATGAATTACCGGTGTGAAGACCCTAGGAGTTAAGGCAAAATCACCGCTAGAGTTGTTCCTTTGAGCCTGAAAATGATGGCTGATGATTAGCTAAGAAAATGCTTAGGTTGTCCTGGAAGAAGGTTGAAATAGAGGAAAGTAGTCCTATTATAACAGATTGTTATGTAAGGACACAAGATCCATCAGAAAATTATGTTCAGTTAAAGGACAGAAGACAACATTCAAAGCCATCATAACTTGGTGAAATGTGCACCAACACCACTGAGAAGTTCAATGGTGGCTCTCTGTACACCAGGTTTGATGGCAGCAAAGGTAGACACTGGTGTAGGCTCATTAAGATCTATGGGAACAATGCAGCAAGAGGCCAAGGGGAAGCATTTGACCCTGAATCAGAAGGCTGAAATTACTCTAGGAACTTGTAAAGTCAAAGGGGTTTGTCCCTCAGGAAGCTGTAGAGCTGTTTGAGTGTATTGGGCCCCAAAGGCCAAAACACATGGGCAGCCAGCAAGGCTCTGCTTACCATCTACAAGAACAAAGCAAAATGGATAGAAGGTTGGGGATGGTCACTGCAATAGTCAAGCTCTTGCCCATTCTCAGACCTGTGCCAATTTTCAGATCTAGAACTCATTCCCCAAGAGGTACCTGGATCTCTAAGGGGAAAGACTCTGAAAAACCATGATCCCTTGAGATCTTCCCTAAAGGTAACTACGGCCAAGTGTTTAGGCTGTTTTATACTAGGCAGAGAATACCTAGACATTGAGGATTATTGAACAGTTTGAGTTGACATTGATACTGAGAAACAAAGCATAAATATGGCCCCTCCGTTAGAGTTGGGGCTATATTCTAGGTAGTAGAGCCCTGTTAGTGAAGGGTCTTGGACAAAGTTCAGGTCTCAGTATATCCTGGTTCCATAAGCTCACCCAGTGGTTATTTCTTCAGCCACTCAGTGACTGATTACAACTACCATACTAGAGTTGGAATAACTACCATACGGTGTTCCTAGCCTCTGAGGTAAAAGCTAGCACAGAGGGGAAGGTGAAAAATCTCCAAAAATTCTTCCCAAAGGTGTTTAAAAAAATCCTTCCCAGGTACATGGTAGAGAATTGGGCTAACTGTCAGATATATTGTTTTTTATTCCAGTTATAGGAGAAGACTGAAAACAGTTTCCATTCACATGGGATAGGCAATAGTCCTTAGTTTTCCTCAGGGACATGTTAACTCTTCCTTTCTGTGCCATAATACAGTCCTAAGAGGACTGGACATCCCATGGAATATCCCAATGACTCAACGATGATGAGTTCATTGGGTAAAATAAAGAGGTGGACGGCAGGTTCAGGCTGTGGTGCACACATCATTGCCACGTAAGCCTTAGGAACTGACAGACTCAGGTGTTAGAGGTGTCAGTAATGGGAAGAGGGGCAGAAGGAGGTTGTGTTTTTAATTGTTTTCCTGAAACTAGAAAGCAGAGTTGTCAGCTACACAATAAAAAGCCTCAATCCTAGTTGTAGGATGCTTATGGGTATCTCAGGTTCTTATAGGTAGCCCATACTCTTCAACCAGAATCTCTCAGACTCTCTACAAGTTTAGTTACTAGAAGACTTTCCCAGTTTGGAATGGGGCTTAATATTATCCTTGAAAGTTAACTTACCTGACATTAGGAAATATTCTGATCTAATCTGGCACAGTGACGCATTTTATTCATATTGGATTGCAAGGAATTCTGGGAAATGGTGTTGTAATTGGATCCCTTATTTCAGGGTCATACAGTTTCACAGAATTAAGCAAGCATCCACTGACATAACATTAACAGTTTGTAAAGAATTCTGAATATCGCATTGGAACAAGTTTGTGATTTGTATCTAATCACTTGACCTCCAGCCCCTGATTCGTTTTTAGATTCAGGATATGTAGTAAGCCCATGTTTTATTAAGGCTCTTGGCAAAACGCCACCTTTCCTGATATTTTTTTTCAAACTGACTCCCACCTTAACTGGTTTTACAGTCTAGAGTTTTGAAGATGCTACAGAGAATGCCAAGTACAGCTTAAAGTGCAGTATTTCCTCCAAAGACCTGTATGCTAGTTGCCCCAATGTTACCTAGAGATTGTGGAAGTGTGAACAAAGTGCCTCCCATAGGAGGACTTCACACTCATTTAAAAAAAATGTATTAGAGAGAGTGTGAGCGAGCAAGTGTGGTAAGGGGCAGGAAAGAAAGAAAGAAGCCTCAAGCACACTCCTCCCTGAATGTGGAGCCTGAGGTGGGATTTGATCCCAGGTCCCTGAGATCATGACCTATGCTGCAATCAAGGGGGGGGTGTTAAACAGAAAGGGGAATGAACCATGAGAGACTATGGACTCTGGGAAACAAACTGAGGGCTTCGGGGGGGTGGAGGAATGGGATAGGCTGGTGATGGGTATTAAGGAGGGCACGTATTGCATGGTGCACTGGGTGTTATATGCAAGTAATGAATCATGGAACTTTACATCAAAAACTAGGGATGTACTGTATGGTGGCTAACATAATATAATAAAAATATTATTTAAAAAAAAGTTGGATGCTTAACTGACTGAACTATCCAGGTACCTCAACATTTTAAATACATTATCTGTGCTCCTTAACACAGTGTGTTTACATATACAAGAGTTCCAAGTCTCATCCAATGTGAATTCTGCATGAAGACTACAGCAGATCACAATTGTCAAAATTCTGACAAGCTAACTATCAATGCACATTAGTTCACGTGCCAGTGTTACCCAATCCAACTAAAGGAACTAAAAGGACATTTTTATATTCCAAGTAGTTAAAGCTGTAGGTTTATTAGCAAATCTACATTTGGAGGAACGGTTCTGTAACATATATACATAGAGTGGGCTTCTTCCTATTAAGCATCTTTAGAAGTACGCAAAGCCTACTGCTATTTCAGCTGCTGGCACGGAGATTATTATGGCTTTGCCTAGTTATAACCCCAAACACCAGTCTAGGAGACAAACAGTACTTTCCATATCCTTAAAGCTTCTATTTCTAGAAAGGTAGAATTTTGTGATATACCCCATAGTTAAGAGCGGACTCCTGGGGCTCAATTGTTCTCTTGTCAGAAAACCAGTAGTTTGAAAACTAGCTTTAAAAGACTTGCTACGTCAACAAGGAACTTTACATAATTACATTCTTTGCAAGAGTTTGTGTTAAACTGAGTTCATAACACTGGATGTTTTTAAATATCACTTGTTAATGTAACTTGTTTGTTTATAGGAAAATCAAGATAGCAAAAGCCTAGAATATGAAGTTAACTGTAGCCACTGTGTTGTTTATCATGGCTGTGTCAACACTTCAAGGAAGAAGTTAGCCTATCCTTTTCCTTTGGAGCAGATCCCAGACTTCATACACACTTAGTAAGCTTGTTGAAAGTACAAGTTGAGCCCTATTGAGCTCACTTCACTGAGTCTTAGATGGGGTTGAGAAAAAAGAAAAATCAATGTTTTCAATAGATGCCATACGTGATTTTGGCCTAGCTGGTCCAGTTTTTGGTTATCAAAACTTATTTTCTAAGAAGGATACATAAGTTATACCCTTTATATGTATTTTTACAGTTCAGGTAGAAATAGCTATCTTTCAGAAAGTAGCCATAGTTGAACCTCTGAAAATAGCAATTACCTTAAAATGCATTTCAGTAGTGGGGTGCCCGAGTGGCTCTATATGTTAAGTGACTGACTTGATTTCCGTTCCTGAGATTGAGCTCCCTGTTGGGCACCACACTCAGCACAGCACCTGCTGGAGAGTCTCTCTCTCTTCCTCTCCCCCTGCCCTTCCTCCTGCTTGCACTCTAAATAAAGTCTTTAAAATGCACTTTAGTAAAAAGCTCTCACAGATGTCCTCATGTTGGCTTAATGAAAGCAAAACAATCCTTTTAAACTTACCTCAGTTACACGTGTTTAACAATAGTTAGGTTTGAAATTCAGTAAAAAATTTAACTTGAGAATCCTTACATGTGGGATTTCACAGCTAGCTCCTCATAATCTTAACAGTTCAAAAGCTCTCATTTTAGAATAATTTCTAAGAAATGAGTGAAGACTGGACCTTACCCAAATTGAGGGCTGGTCTTTTCTCTGGGATCTTGGCAAGTCATGCACAATGTGCCTTTAACAGGTGGTGGGTGGGACACTTTGGACCACAATAGATAGTCTACCAATGTGGTTTAGGCTGGGGGCTTTGGATCACACTTAACTTGATCTCAGGAAGAGCAGGAGACTGAATTTGGCCATATGGGCAGTCAGTCGGATCTGTGACCAAGCCCCAATAAAATCTCTGGACGCAAGTTTCAGGCGAGCATCCCTGGATGGAAAGTACTCTGTGTATAGTCACACAGTTGCCAGGAAAGTCAGTGCTGTCTCACTCCAGTGGAGAGGGCAACTGGAAGGTCTGTGCATAGCACTTTTCTGGATTCTGCCCAAGCAGATTTTAAGCTTTTCATCCTAAGGAAGTGGCCACCAGTAGAACAGCTTTTAGTGAGTCCTTCTGGTGAATTACCAAACAGGAGGGTGGTCTGGGAGATCTGTGAACATGCAATGGGTGTTAGAAGTGAGGGTGGTTTCGTGGACCCTTAACTCTAGTTGAATCAAAAAGGGGCCTAAAGACCACTCTCATTTCAGAAATTCACTCCAATCAGATTAAGTTACCCATTTAAATGCCAAATTAAGTACATTAGTTTTTCTTAACCCCAGTCATCAACCCCAGATTCTTCCACTGGGGATCCTTTGGGTGATTTCCTTTAATGTTCATGAGGGTGTAATCACCTCAGTGAAAATTTCACATTAAAGAGACTAAAGATGTACGTTCTCAGTTTCTTTAGGTTCTAATGTAACTCCAATTAAGACTAGAGTTACTCTCTCAAGTATTGTGATCTGATGCACATTTGTGGTCTTAAGTGTTCATTTTGATAGGAAAAGGCTTGGCTTTCTATTTGGAAAAATGAAATTCAGAGATATACCTGTACTGAGAAGGAAAGGACCTCTTCCATTTCTTCCAGTTGGCCTGCTTGCCTCTGATATTTGGCCTTTCTATTTTCACATGCCCTGAGCAAGGTGCTAAAGAGGCAGACTTTAGTTGATTGGTGTCATTTTCCATCAGGTGTTTAATACCCGCTGGAAGCATGGTCAGTGATTAAATAAAGATGGAGATGCCTAACGCGGTAAGGCTTCAGTTTATATAAAGACCTTTGTTAGGTTAGAAATTTTGTGATATTTTATCTCTGCTTCTGGAGTAATCTATTTGACTATTAAATATCACAATCTAGCTGTCACCTATTTTAATGAGGTTACAGACTTTAAGTTACTAATTACCTTCTACATATTCAAGTCTAGCAGTCATCATGCTTCATTTCATGTTAAAAGCTAGTTGCATGAAAATTCTGACAAAGTTCTGAATTCCTAGGTAAGTGCTGAATGTGTGTGTGTGCATGTGTTTAAAAACAAAGTCTCAGGATGTCTGGGTGGCTCAGTTGGTTGAGTGTCCGACTCTTGATTTCAGCTCAGGTCATGATCTCAGGGTTGTGAAATCAAGCTCCTTGTTAGTCTCCCTGCTCAGGAAAGTGAGATTCTCTTTCTCACTCTCTTGCTCTCTCCTTCTGCCCGTCTCCCCACTTGCTCGCTCTAAAATAAAACCTTAGGGGCACCTGGGTGGCTCAGTCATTGAGCATCTGCCTTCAGCTCAGGGCATGATCCTGGTGTTCTGGCAGCGAACCCCACATCGGGCACCTCCGCTGGGAGCCTGCTTCTTCCTCTCCCACTCCCCCTGCCTGTGTTTCCTCTCTTGCTGGCTGTCTCTATGTCAAATAAATAAAATAAAAATCTTTAAAAATAAAATAAAACCTTAAGAAATTAGAATATCTTATTCATCATTTAATCATCTATTGAGATTTGATCTTTCTAAATAAGGTATTACATAATAAAACAAAACAGAAGTTTCAGAGTAGTATCATAGGAATTTACCCAATCCCCACAGTCACCATTATTCTCAGAGTCAACTGGAAAATTGTTTCCTTTTGAAGCTTAAACATAGAGTTTACAGCCAACTGATCTGTTTTCATCTTTGAAATCAAGTTAGATTTACCAATAAGGAGACAATCTTTCCTGATAACCAAGGTTAGTAACTGAGCCAGATTAAGCATAGGAGGCCTAAGACTATAGGAAGTGGAAAAAGCAGGAGTCAAGAATCCTGATCAAGGACTAGGCAGAAGACTCAGTCGATTCATTTCTTCATTAGGTATGCAAGGGGGTATATATGCAGGATAATGTAGGTGAACTCGGGGAAATCAAGTGGATGGCAGAGATTAAGGGTCCAGGAGAATAAAATTTCAGTTGAGAGTCTAACACACTCCATCAAGGGTAAGTTTGAGAAGAATGCTACAACAGACCATCAGAATTCAAGGTCTCTTCCCAAGAGGAGCATATCTCCTCCACGGAAGAAGGGCATGCATCCCCCAATCCCTACTTCATGATAGGGATAACTAGAGCAGACTTGAATGAAACCCATCCCCCAACACTGGAGCCCAGTGATACATAGGGCATTGCATAATATCCTGAAGTTCAAAGGGCCCATTTAACATTTCTAGAAGTTTGGCCACAAGTTTGTCTTTTCTTAGGGGGCAGTCTTTTTAGGGGATGCAGTCTCCCCAAATGAAAAGGTTTAGGTTAGCTGCTTTTACATCCCAAAATGGGCCTACAGATGAAGGTGCTGATGACAAATGGGAACACCCCACTGTTGAGTCATCATTTGGGATAGTGGGGAAGCTTCAATAGATCTCTGCACCCCACTGAGAACACCAGTTCCTAGAGAGTTTTCCTGAACTTTACACTAGACTACTGAACTACATAAAAGTTAGTACTGAATAGCTCAAAAATACACTTGGATTACTTCATTGAGGAAAGCAATTTCACAGGGGAAGGGATTAACACAGGGGAAGGGAAGGAAAAATAAAATCAAAGGGAGGCAATCCAGAAAAGACTCTTAACTACAGAGAAGACTGAGGGTTGCTGGAGGGGAGGTGGGTGGGGGGATGGGGTAACTGGGTGATGGACATTAAGGAGGGCACTTGATGTAATGAGCACTGGGTGTTATATGCACTGAATCAATTACTACATCTACCTCAGACTACTATGTTAACTTCAATATAAAATCTAAAAACAGTGGGAAAATGAAGGATTAGTGTGGAATATGACCTGTATTCCTTTAATGCCCTTTGAAAGACAGGAGACTAAGATTGTGCTTAGTTATTAATTTTAGTAATTATTTGCCTGTCTGGACCATGCTTCTTTAAATGTATACCACTCCTGAATTGAACACATGGGTGATGGCTCAAACAGGTGAGCTCACAAGGTTTATCATTGGGAGATCAAATCTGGGTAGTGAGCCTAGGGGAGCAGGAGAATTTCAGCTTGCTACTCACTCACCTGCTCAACTGCTATGCATCCTGACATGGGGGTTTCATTTTGGGGAATAAATGCTCATGCGACAAACAAATTTCGTGGCATGAAACTTCAGAGGCCACTCCTTTCCCGTTTACATGGTTAGATAGTCCTACCAACAGAAGACTGACTTCCATAAATATCAAGCTAGTTGATCACAGTTCAAGAAAACCCAGCTTTTTGTTCAGCTGTCCTATTTGGAGTGTTTCACCTTCTGTCTTAACCCATGAGTTTGAAATCCTGGGTAGGGGCTCTCATTGTCTTTGCTTTAAAGGCCATCTGTACTCTTAGATATTTTTCTGTCAGGACTCATTTAATAAACTTTTACTAAGCATTTATTATGTATCAAGAAGTCTGCACAGTTTTGGAAATAGAATAAAGAAAAGGTCCCAAGCTTCATGAAGCTTTCATTCAGGAGGTAGAAAGACATTTCACAAGTAAAAAACATTGAGATAGTCAAACTCTGATAAGTATACCACGGACAGTAAGGGGACTGGATACAATAGAAGAGGATACCATAGATGAAGAAAGAATTGTTTGGAAGAACATTTCTCAATGAGAGACTCCTCTGCAGGAAAAGATGGTTGGAGAACACTTTAGGCTAAGGGAGCAGTCTGTGCAAAATTTCAGCAGCCAGAGAGGATGAGAATTTGCCAATATGGCTCCTAGGTTGCAAAGATCTACTTTGCAGACTCTCTTCTCTTCCATTTCACAATCTTGAAAATTTATTTAACTTTACTAAGCCTCAGAATCCCTGTCTTCGTTGCAGAATTTTTAATGGTGTTACGTAAGTTAGACAAGACACCTAACAGGGTCTCTAGCATATAACAGGTATTAAGTAAATGATTACTCATTGTCATCACCATTAGAAAAATAAAAATTTAAAAGAAATGGGAGGAAAATGGTTTCTTTCCTTGCCATAAAAAGTTCTTCACCTGTAGCCTGAGATATCTTGGACTAATGTCATTTCAGAAGTCAAGAAACATTCATACTTCTAATATTCAGCTGAGAATGTTCTTGTTTTAGGATTTCTCCAACCAACTCAGAAACAAGATAAGAGATGGAAAGTTCTCCAGGAGATTACCAACCAAGGGCTCAAACCAAGGGTTTGGGTATTGTTCTGCCAGCTCCCAAGGCAGAGATTTATTGCCCATCAAAAAAAACCTCAACAAAATGGCTTAGGGTACCTCAATAGTGGGAAAAAAATGTCACTGGTAAACATAAGCTTGCTGAATCTTCAGGTAAAACTAGTATCAACAGAAGAACATCAAAGCAAATCCTGAAGGAATGCCAGTAGAATGTGTGAGGAGATTAAGGGACAGGGACTGAATTTCTGCTTCAGAATTATCAGGTTTGGTTAATGTTGCCAAGCGGACCCAAACTGAAGCCTTATGTCAGGGACTAAATAAAAGGCCCCAGGAGAAAGTGGGGTGGGGAGAGGGAGATGGCTGGTTTCTGAGCACAACAGAGGCCAGGACTAGTCATCACTCTTGTCACCGAACCCTATCCATGGTCCTACCATTAACTGTCCTGAAACACCATCTGCCTGTGGGTATTTGTCCATTTAAGCTGAGGAGATGGGAAAGAAGGGGCAGGAAGGGTCTAGTTTATGGATAGAGAAGTAAGGCCTTCTGTAGACCAAGGAGTCCATTACTTTGATAATTCAAACTGGCAGAGACCATATTTAGTCCTCTTTGAGGAGCTTTATAAGGCTCTATACTAAAAGACCAACCCGAGGCCAAGCCACTAGCTTGAAAATAAAGCACAAGAAGTACTATTATTTTTCTTTACCCATAAAGGGCATCATGGATATTTTCTCTTCCCAGTCATACAAGGACAAATCTATTTGAGTTAGGGTTTTGAAAAATCAGACTTCCGAATGTTATTTCATGAAATATATCGAGATTCTGATTGGGCTAGACTCCAGGAGCATAAGAAAGTTGCAGTTGAGGTCTAAGACAGAGGAGATTTGCAGATATCCCTTTGTTAAGTGTAGTAGATACTGATTGCCACCCAAGACTTTCCTTGTGTTGGACTTACTGCCCCAACTGTGACCAAGCAGACTTTGGCTGCTGGCCTCTCCAGCCTAACTTCAAGGCCACATCTCTTTTAGGGCACCCCAGTGACTGAAGGGGTGAAACATTATGGTTAATGTGGCCCAACTTAGGATAAAACTGAGAGGCCATTCTAGAAACAGCTCCTTGATGAGTTGGTCAAGGCTACAACTGGATCTGCATCATAGCTTCATTTTTTTTCTCTGCCGTCTTTTCCCTCCCTTTCACGGGGTACTCCTTAAATATCCTGCACAACCCAAACATTGGGTACTGGGAAAGATTCAAGAAAGTACATACTTAAGGTAAGATGTTAGAGTTGTAACACCTGCTGCCTGTCTGGTAACGAAGACCCCCCATCCCTGTTGTAGAAGTGCAGATAATCCCCGGTAGCAGTCTGATCAGTAAGACTTACTTACTGATGGTGTATTGGGATGATATGTTGGTGATAAGTAATACAATTAATTGGTATGGCATTGCAGGCACTTGTCAAAGGTGTTCTATTAACATGTGTTCCATATCTACCTAGGATGAAAATGGGAGAACTACTCCGTCTGTACAAAAAAAAGATGGTCAGGAGGCTAAGGGTAGTTTACGCAATCAATATTCATAATCCTGTGCCTTGTGTTTAGACTTGGAACTTACTGATTGAATGTTTCCCCTCCTGGGAGGATAAACTCGGAAGAACCTTGGGTAGAGTGCATAGTGCAGATTCCACACTTCTAAGTGACCTACGGCCATTTTTTCAGATCATTGCCAATGGAAAAAAGAGAACCATTAGAGAATGTTTGGCACAAGTCCTAGGTAACATCGATAGCCAGAAACCCAGAGATAAGTTATGGTTCCCCTGCCAGAATGGAGGCATCAGAGAGCCAGGTACTGACCAGGATTCCTGGTCAGTAGCCAGTTTGTAGTGGGTCCTCTGGCCTGGGATGCATCTGTGATCATTCACCTTACCTCAATGTATAGTCAGAATGGATATCCGCATCTATTCAGGAGCGTGGCCTGGGAATCAACAGGTAGAGTGGAGAAAGCCAGAGAGAAGCCTTTGAACCTCCCCTTTCTCTGCATAAGATAGTCAGTGAAGATATCGTGTAGTTGAAGGGATAAATTTAGTGACACTTTAAAATGACCTAAATCATGCAGGGGTGGTAGTCTCCATCATATCCCCATCTAACTCTTCAGTATGGCATCCAAAACAGCAAGATCCTAGAGAATAAGCCTACAGACTATTAGCCCCAATTAAGCTGTGTTGCCAGATGTGTTCTGTTAGAGCACATTACCACCCTCAGGTACATGGCACACAGCTTTTGATTTGGTGGATGCTTTTCTAGAGCCTAAGGGGCTCAGATACATTTTTCATTCACCTGAAATGTACACTGGGCACATGGGTAATTTTGCCTAAAGCTAGTTAACTTTCACTTTGTCACACTATAGCTCAGTTCTGCAGCTGTGGTTTTCCAGTGTTCTGTGAAGATGAAAGGGTTCTATAATCTGTGTTCAATTTAGTAGCCACTAGCCACACATGGCTATTAAGCACTTGAAATGTAGCTTGTTGGAGGCCTTAGGTTACACACACTTTAGAGCATGGGAAATGAATGCTAAGAAACTATCAAGTAGATCTAGGAGTCAAACTTAAGTATTTCAAGCCAAAGATGGACCGCTGCTGCACAATCATTCCACTCAAGAGTAACCTTGAACAATGGAGAGGAGTAAATCCTCCCAATGGGTACAGCTTCAGCCAGTGCTCCTGGTTATCCATTCTACATAAGAGTCTTCATCGTGAGGTTTAAATACATACATACATACATATATACTAATGGGCAATGGCCAATGGCTTGACTCCTAGCCAGAGGCTTGGAAGGAGAACTGAAGACAGGGTGGATGGGCATATGGGTATAGATCAAAGTATCTTTGTAGAACACATGAACATCCATGAGAAAGCATCTATCAGAAAGAGTGTTAGTCAACTAGATACTATATGAATATCCTGCAATATTTAGCAGTTCTGAAATTGGTACCTCATTTTATACCACTATAGGCCAGAAGAACAGTGTTGCCAGAAGGGTTTAGATGGTTGCCAACTACCACATTAGATCTAAGGCCAAATGAAAGTTCATGACATTGCTATTGTGTCTCCAAAGCTTGGGTCACAGACAAGTCTATAGAAGGCCCAGCTAGAAACCACAGGGGTGACAAATTCTATAGATTTGAAAAATAAACCACAGCTTAATATATAGCTGATAGGTTCATCAGAAAACACACGACCAGCAGAAAAAGCATCTCAAAGGTCAACATTCAACTCATGATAAAAACCCTCAACAAAGTGGATTGGGGGGGAACATACCTCTTCATAAAAAGGCCATATAAGAACACAGAGCTAATATCTTATTCAGTGCTGAAAAATAGCTTTTCCTCTAAGATCAGGAACAAGACAAGGATGTCCACTCTTACCACTTACTTCACGTTGTACTCTCCCCAACAAGGACCAATTTGTTGGGTAGGAAAATGGGAGAACGTTCCATTTCCTGAGCCATAAGTTTAGTGACTTATTTTCTTGAAGATAGGGAGCTTAAGTTTATGCCTTTTACACAGTTACTCTGTGTATACTCCCCAAATACTGGGTTTGTTCTTCGGTTTTTAGTCCTCGGTTCTCCTTTGATGCTGTGAATTCAGACAATGAAGTAATTTGCCTAGTTCAAGCACCCATAATGGGAAGGAATCTTCCTAACTTATCTTGGTCAAGAGGCTTCATCCAAGAGAAGCCTCCACAATAAGAACACACTGCCCCTGAAATAGTTCAGTAACTGGGGTAGAAAAGTGTAAGTATAAGATAAAACATAAGAAGCTACCCTTACCTTCTGGGGTAAGGGAGAGTCTGGAGGAAAAGAGCATTTCCTAGGGCCAGAAGCCCCACTTCTTCAGACCTTGGACTGAATGGGCAGCCATACATTCCCAAGGCTTTGAGTCTCACATGTACAGAAGCCTAGAAACTTCAATACAGGTGTTTTAAGGATTGGTAGATGGAATTATTTTTGCCAACAGCTTAGTTCTTACCTTTTTTTTTCTTCTTACCTCTTCTAAGCCAGGATTGCATTTTCATGGTTTAACCTTTAAAAAAAAAATCAACTAAGCTTCATGTGCTCTAGAAATCAATGGTGTGAGGTATGGGGCTCCAAATTTCTAGAGTTATGCACAAGTAGGCAGCATTATGTTAGTTGGTCCAAGTTGGATTTGAGAGGCTTTTAGGAACAAAGGAATCAAACATCGCTAGCCTGAATATATAAAAAACAATTGTTGTTTAGGAAGTAGTTATAAGCCATGTTAGAAACAGTATTCTATTACCTAGCTGGTCTCCCTTAGAGAGAACTAGAATGGAATTACAATTGGTTTTAAGCTCAATAGTTGAAAAAAACTTAGAGCTTTGGACAGGAGAGCAGGAGAACACCCCTGTTCCCTGTCTTTTCTGCTTTCTCCCATGAGGGTTTGTCTTCTTTCACAGAAATGAACATTTCTGGTCCTTCCTGGACTTACTCCTTCCCAAAAGGAAAAGATTTGATTGTACATTAATAAAGTTGATGCTCTATTCTGATCTGGTTGCTTGTGCCTGTTCCATTGTTAATGACAACCTCAGGAAGGGGAAGTTTTGTATTTTGGGAGGGCTGATAACATCTATTCCCACCTGTTTAGAGAAACGAGTTACTGTGTACAGCACTCACAATGTCTGCTCAGCTGTTTGATTTCATCTGTTCCTTTCAGGTTATGAAGCACAGTGAGCTTGGACTGGCAGAGGGGAGAGGCTGCTTTGCTCCATTCTCAAGTAGCAGGAATCACAGGATCCTAAGATATGTCCAATCAAGGGCCAACCCAGCCTGACACAGAAGACTGAGTTACACTAGATCCAGATCAGCTTGCCAAAGAAGGTTGCTGCATGTGAGGAGAGTCTAATGCTTCTGGATCGACAGTCTCATTAGTAATGTTAAAAGGCATAGGCTGGTGATGGGTAGTAAGGAGGGCACATATTGCATGGCGCACTGGGTGTTACACGCAACTAATGAATCATCGAACTTTACATCAAAAACCAGGGATGTACTGTATGGTGACTAACATAGTATAATAAAAAACATTAAAAAAAGGCATTTGTGAGCTGACTTAGGGATGAGGGGGTTCTGGAATTTCTTAGATACAGTTATGAATCTTTGTTCTGGAATTGGAGTCTGATGACATAGGTCAACCCTCAAAAATTCATGAAGAGTTAACTTTTCATGCACTTCAAGGAAAAATACTTGGGATCCCGTAGCTAAGAGAACCCATAATCAGATGGAAAGGCTGACGAGCAGGATGCCAATTTGGGTGCATAATTAAGTTCCTTAAACATTTCATTTCTCCTGATCCAATTCACCCTATAAATTTTAGCTAACCAATTTAGTTCAGTTCTACAAGATGGTTTGATTTTCCTGCTAAATGGAGTATAGGCTCCCTACTACATTGTGGCTGTTATAGTTTTGAGTTACTTCCTGAGGGGGAAAGAAATTCTTGGAAACATAGGCTTTTAAGCCTCCACTACTGCATCACACTCCCAACTACATAGCATAACCCTTTCCTCAAGGGACAGAGTAGCTGTATCTCAGACCTTCCCGGACCTTCCCTCCTAGCCCAAACTCAGTGCTGCCCAGCTACCCCATCAAACATGGTATGATTCTTGACCTGCATCCACTCTATCTAGGGGATCCTCTCGTTTCTGGTCTTTTGGTAAGACTCTCCTGCACTGGTTTTCACTTAGTGAATTTATTGACATTCTGCTACTAGAATGTTTCAGCTATTGGTCATACACAGGTGAACATGTTCTTACAGGTTTAAGTTAGTCTGGCAGGAGAAAGGGCCTCAAAACAGAAAAAACATGGTTCAAGCAAGATTCCTCCAAGAGATAGCTGATAGCTAAGTGATAGAAGACATAACTACACCTAGAAGAAATCTTCCAGACTGAAGAAACTGGAAGTGTGAAGATATGGAAGGACAGATTTGTATTTCCCCATGAAATAGAGTTTGTGTGGATAAACTGTAGAAGTGCTAGGTTTCCCAAGTTACATTCCCAAGGAATGTAACTACATTCCTTCTCCTATAGGTAAACAATTAAGGCCTGTAAGCCAATATTTTAGTGCCTGCTCTCAATTAGATACTCAAAGCTTTTTTCATTTGTTTACTCCCTTAGTTTTCATGACCACCTTGTAGTCTAAGTACCATTAACCTGATTTTACAGGGACTGAGGAGCAGAGGTTAGTTTCAGAGGACACACAAGTCCTAAGTCGTAGAGCCGTGAACCAAGCCAAGTAGTCTGACATCAGAATCCAGGCTTCCAACAAATACACTCAATTGCCTCACCATAGGAATTGAAGTATTGGTTTGATTGATTGAATTGTAGTATGGGAACTAGATCTAAAGCCATTCACTATTTGTCCACTTCTCAATCCAAGGGGATAGTTTAATGGGCTGAGCAAATACTAGCACACTTCGTAAAGAAGTCACCTTTCACCTACAGGCTACAGATGGCACCAGGATTAGAGATAACTACTTAGAACAACATGGACAAGTACTTGAGTTTTGCAATCACCATGAAGCCGATGGATCCATGAGCATCCCTTGTGAAAGGGCCAGTGAGAGGTGGAGAGGAGTTAGACGGGTTTCTTCCAAGACTGCTCCCTTCATGGGGTATATAGGTCAGGCTTCATGGATATGGAGATTAAGCGGTCATCCTCTCATTGATCCAGCAGTAGAGGCAAGCAGGAATGTGATTCCCATAGTACACCAGAGTTTGTGGCTTCAGAAAACTAAAGACTGTTAACCAAAGTTCCAATTTCAGGAACCGAATGCAAAGTTCTAAAGGAACCTGGCTAAGTCTGAAGATGGCAAGGATAAGAAATCTTTTTGAATATTAGTCAGCCATCGGTGAGGAAGGCGACTGCTTACAAGACCTACTGCCAGAAGGATGGGTGTTTGTGGCTTGTTATTTGATAACCAAGTGATAAAGAATATGCATGATTAAAGTTATTGCAGGAGAGATTACAAATATGACCAAGCAACAAGTAACAGCAGCTAGAAGGAAAAAATCATGTACTGTATTGGTATTAACCATGTTTCCTCCAACACACCCCCACTTTACGGCTGTTAATGCCACCAGCTCTATAAAAAGCTTGGAATAAGGCAGGTAATCATAAGTCTGCTTAGAGGTACAGGGAGGAGAAAAGTAATTTG
The DNA here is from genome assembly GCF_002007445.2 of Ailuropoda melanoleuca. NCBI lineage: Eukaryota > Metazoa > Chordata > Mammalia > Carnivora > Ursidae > Ailuropoda > Ailuropoda melanoleuca. The sequence continues at coordinate 56,849,375 of NC_048225.1, forward strand.
CATTATGATTTTTTTCTCCTACTCTAGTTGAATATAGCCTGAAATCAAACATTTTTGAAGGTGGATGAAAACTGGTTCATGAAAGATGCATGTACTGCTGTCATTAGTAAGGACTACAGGAAATTCTGGTACTCCATTGAAGAAAGGACTTCAGTGTAGGTCTGTGTGAAGGGAGTCTGGGCTTGCCTGTTCCCAAAAGGAACTGCTTCCTATCTCCAACTACTCAAGTGAAATCTTGGTACCAACGCAGGAATGCAAACCCTGGAGAAGCCTTTGATGGGGGCTTGAGATTGTCTGACGAAACTCCACAATGAGAGCTGAAGATGCAGTCACCATGGCATGTTTTTTTTTTTTTTTTCTAAGAATGACCATTATCCCTGCTCTGACCTGGACTGTGGTCACAAAACCAAATAGCGCAAGTGTAAGACTGCTTTAAAAAACATCCTAAATTGAATCCAGTTCAGGGGCCATCAACTAAGGACTGTAAATGAAAAGCTCCCAGGTGATCTGAGTAGTCTTCAGCCGAAAACATTACTCAGGTACAGAAATCTAGTGAACACCAGTGGACCATCAGCCTTCAGTTCCTAAGGGACAAAGTCCTATATAAGACCAAAGCTACACTGTTAGCGAAACAGGAAACAGAAAGATCTCCACTGGGATGTAACGTCATGTCTCTAAGTGCCAGCTCCTAAGATGTCTTAGGTTGAGCAACGCCTCCAACAGCACTGCTGCATTTCCCCAGGGGAGTCCTTGAAGCTACCAAAAGCTATGGAGCCCTACGACAAGGAGCACCTTCTCCTGGACCCAGCAGGCCTCCATTGCCCCTGCTCTCATCTTCCCTGCTCCAAACAACTCCAAACAACTTTGATCCAGGTTTTTACCATCTTCCTTCCCTCAAAATGTCAGCTGCCGCTCTCCACCACTCTAATTGGCATTGTTAGGGGGTAGTTGGTCTGCTGTGGGACAACTTTTTTTTTCTTTGGTGTCGGACATCTTTAGATTCAATACTCTGAGTTACTAGGAAACAGATCCTAAGATATCCCTAGCATGAGTCACAAGCAGGAGTTTTCATTTTACACTGGATCAACATAAGCTCTCCAGGGGAAGGCAGCCACAGGTGAGGCTATCCAGCTCCGCTGGGTTGACAGTCTGGTTAATAAGTGGTGAACAGCACTTGAGTTTTGGAATTAAGGACACAGCTCATTCCCCAGACAGGAGTAACTGCTTATACACTTCAAGGAAAAAGAAACCTTTAAGTTCCCTGTAAGGGACAGACAAAGGATAGGAAAGGGCCCTTAGACTTCCCCCCTCAGGAGGTTCTGAATGTATTGCACGGCTGCTTCTGCTCGTAGCCGGAGCATGAGGGAATGAGCAAAGTGTCTAGGATCAGCATCACAATCCCATCTACGGGTCCAGTTCCACCCCCCAGACAACTCATGTTCATTCCAGGGATATGGCTGCTTCAGTCAGTATTAGGAGATTAAGTAGAGACCCTTCAGGCTGAGCAACATCTGAATACAAAACCCTAGGAGAAAATGCGGTTCTCAAGCAGAGATTCTTGAAGTATCCATAGGTTTAACATGAGGAAGTAGGAAAGGGAACTCCTGGGTCTAGGATCGCACGAAAACGCTTACGACCAGACTTAACTGTTATGATCTACACTCCTCTAAAATCCAACGGCAGGAGAAGATTGAAAAGAGACCACCTGAGACAAAGAATCTCAAGGACTTGAACGGATAGCAGCAGAGAAAGTACCCAAGAGGGATCATGCGCTTCCAGAAGAAAGTAGGTAGGAAGTCAGGAGTTTGAACGGGAGAGCTGAACAGGAATAAGAGGACTACCCCCCAGTAAAAGCCATTCCCCTAGAGCCTGCCTCTCCAATTCCAGCAAGACAAAAACGAATCAGAAGCTAAATTAACACCAAAGTGTTTCTCAGGTTCAAGTTACCTGATTAAGAGGAAAGGTAGAAAGGATAAGGTATGTTCGACTAACAGCCCTGGGGTCCTGAGGAAAGGCTTTTAAAAAATGTATCTCAGACAAGGCAAACGTCCTATAAAATGCTCTGCACCTTATGAGTCATTCCTTGAAGATTTGGTTGGCCTGGAGGAAGAAAGTAGCTATAAAGTAAACCTGCTGAAGGCACCAGGAGGACAATGGGCTCAGACATGGCTTACTTCTGACATGGGGTATTTTGAGCCACAATAGGAATGGTAACAGCCAGTAACACTATCAAGGACGGGGGAGGTTAGCTTTAAGAAGAGATCACACCAAAGTTAGAACCAAAGCTTGAGCCAACTAAAGAAGGTCCTTCCTGCAACCTTGCATCGTAAAAGGCAGCAAATCCAAGTTCAGAAATACCCTTCCTAATAAAAGCGGGGTTAATTCTCTCATCCCAACCAGTAGCTAGCATCAACCTCGAGAGTTCTTTTGGAGTTCTTCCCAGGTTTTCCAACAAGCCCACAACGGCACAGTAAAGGAAGCCTGGATAGGAAAATGAGCTCCACCTGGACTAAGAGGTAGCTTCTAGTATTTGATCAGCTCAAAACGTTTCTCTCCACCAGGTACCAAGTTTCGCTCTTCCGTTAGTGAAAGGAAAGGAAGTGCTGTTTACTGCCTAAGTCTCAACTAAATTTTGTGATTTAGTGAGATAAAGAGAACTAAGTCTGCGGGTCTCATTCATCTTGCCTGTCTTTCCCACAGCCAGACAGCAGGAAATTCCCGGTCACTCAAAGAAGGCAGAAACAGAAAATCAGAGAGAAATAGACACTGGCAGAAAAGAGAAACTAACTTTGAAAGATCCGGCTTCCTCTCCTGCCACTCACCGCCAACCCTCGCTTTAGCCAGCAGCATACACATCCTGGTGGACTGTGGAAGTCTCGCTTAAATAGAAGGTGAGAGGACAAAATTGGTCAGAGATGGAAGCTGGACATGATTGGTCAGGCTGGAGCCAATGAGCTTCCTGGGTCTTTTTAACCTTAAGTGCCAGCCCAGGATTGATGCTATTTTTTTAATTGGGACAGCCTCTGAGCATGTACACCTGAATGATAATTAAGTCTCCAGTATTTATTATCAGGATTCACGAGGGGAAAAAAAAAGTTGCAACTGTCAGGAATCAGAAATGGGATAGAATCCGAAATTTGATAGTAAAACAACAACAACAACCTCAGCAAATAGTACACCATTCCGCCTGAAAAACAATAAATATTATTTCCTTATTACTACAGAGGAACCAAATCATGTCACTTTCTGTGTGAATAGAAACCATTGCCTATGTCCTCCTTTTTAGGGTCTTTTCTTTTTAGGGTCTTTTCTTAGTGGCCCCAACCCTCTTCCTCCAGAAACATGTTTGGACAAAACAAGAATGTGTAACTAGTGGCCACTTAGTGGTCTCAAGCAGATGGCTGCACTTGATTTCAAAACCTACTTTTCGTTTTTTTAAATTTATTTTATTTTATTTTGTTTTATTTTATTTTGTTATGTTAGTCACCATACAGTACATCATTAGTTTTTGATGTAGTGTTCCATGTTCATTGTTTGTGTATAACACCCAGCACTCCATGCAATATGTGCCCTCCTTAATACCCACTGTATTGCATGGAACACTGGGTGTTATATGCAAAACCCACTTTTCATGTCTGAGAATATTTCTCATCAATCCATCTGCATCCTCAGCACTGAGCTTAGGAAAATTGGTGAAATCTCTAATGAGGTTAGCAGGAGTACAATTATTATCCTTACCCGGATGAAATCACCTTAGTAAAAGTGTCCTTATGCTGGCAGGAGACTATTCATAAGTGTATGAATCTTCTCTCCAGCAGCTGTACCAGCAGCATCACCTTAGACATGTTAGAAGGTGAATTCTTAGTCTTCTGAGCAGAAACTCTTGGGGTCGCACTCAGCCATGTGTGGTTGAACAAACCCTCCACGGGGCTGCAATGTATACTACAGTCGGACAGCCACTGCTCTGTACAGTTCAGTCAGAATCCGGGGGCCTGTGTTGCTTTTCTAAACATCAAGCGTACCTTTTGTAGAGCTCTCTGGGTGGTTTCCATGTACATTCAAGGTTGTCAACCACTGCCTTCATCATGCATGATGGATTCAGTGACCATCTCCATGCAAACCAAAGGTGATGACCGAATCTTTAATTCTGCTCCTCAGGCCAATATATCCAACTGATTTATAGAGAATTAATCACATGTAGGGCTAGGTGCTAAGTGCTTTACAATTTAGCAGTTCATTTAATCCCTGTGATGTAGCTATTTTCATATCTTTTTATAATTGAACTGAAGCTTTTAGCTATTAAATAACCCAGTCAAAATGAAACATTGAATAAGTGGCCAAGCCCAGATTCAGGAGCATGACTTGCTTGATGACCACTGTACGATTATTGTGCATGCTACTTCCCAGCAGTTCATCACTAAACAGAATCAGCAATCCAGAAATGTGACATGATTGAGTGACAGAGTAGATTCAGAATAATTTAGAGCCATCTGGAAATTATAGAGGAGCTAGGATTCACACAGAGTATAGAAAATCCTGAAAGGAGGCTGTCACAGAATATAAGCACAATTCTAGGTTTGGGGGATGAAAGTTGTGTCAAGAAAAGCCCTTCTCCTCTATGGACCACTTCCATTTCCAGTTTTACAGTAAAGGTTTTGAATTATACTAATCCTAAGGTTTACTTACTAGCACTGTTTCGTTTATTTTTTTTTTAAGATTATCTAACTTCCTAGTCAGAAAAGGAGAAGGCAAGCAATGCAGCAGCATTGCAGAATTGCTGGTTAAATAAATTATTAAATCCACAAATGATAAGTGGGTACTCAAATATCTCTTATGAATCAAAAGCTCTAGTAGGTATAGACAAAAGGGATATGAAAGAGTAAGTTACTGATTTGATGGAAACCCAAATGAGGAACATTATTGCACAATGTAAGCTAAGTATTGGAGACTCCAGAATTCATTTTGTGGAGGTAACATGATTTTGCACCCAAATGAGAATACTAATAGCATAGAAAGGAAATAAAATTATATACCATTCACTTATAAAAAAACACAAAAATCTTTTGAAAATCAGCAGGTCAAACCAAATGTGCATTAAACTGATAATGTACAAATAACCAAGAAATTCTAACCCAAAAATGCAAAAATAGGTTAACAGTATTTTTCTAAGCATTCCTGGCAGTTTTCAGACTAGAAAACAGAAATAGCAGGTGTGGTTACATGAGGTTATTTTAAATCTGTGAGTTATTTTTCCTAGGATGCAGAGACTTATCAGAGGTTAGGTGTCCATTCAGAGAAGAGGTAGATGCATAATATTTCAAAAAGGTTCCTATGGGGGTGTGGAGGGGTCCCAGCTGCCAGGGACCCTACTAGCAGCACTTAGAATCCCCCATATATGGAAGCCTAAACCCTGTTGCACATGCCCTTTTAGATTGGGGAATTATGTCACCACTCAAGAAAAGTTTAAAAAGTAACAAACCCTAATTTTATGTGTACCCTTTAAGGGGATGTTTACAGGAATCAGCTCCTCTGTCTTCTTGAACCAAACTCCATGTCAATTAGGCAACATTTTCATTCAGGGCTAGAAAGAAGAGTTAGTGCCCATGAATCTTCAAATAATATTTCCACCTCCAGCTTCTTTCATTCTTGAAAGACTATTTCCTTTCAATTACATTAATAGAATTAACACAAAATTAGTATTTATTTAAGTTATTTAACAAATCTTTAACTCTCTATTGCATGCTAGGAATTTCGCTGGGGAAAGGGAGCAAAGCAGAAAGACACAGTACCTGCTTGTACAGAGGACTATTCTAGAGCAGCAGTTTAAGAAAAGCATTTTTGCCTGGGTTCCACTGGAAGGACAGCCTGAGTCACAAGCTTATTTACTAGTGCTTCACTAGGGTTGTAATTTCAGGGAAGCAAGAGAGAGGAAAGGGGGAAATGATTTAGACAGGATAGGCAAGTCAGTATAATAGTGTTTCACAAAGCCGGTCACCATTTTGTAACGAGTGTGACTGAATGTTACCATCATGGTACCATCTTGTCATTTTAGAAAATCTACCCAGAGTAAGGAGAGGTGGAGGAGAGTTTATCTGCTAATTTCCATATCCTGTTAAAAAATAAAGGAGTTAATGGGTCTTACTTCTGCATTACCCCTATGTGAGGACCAAGTAGATTTTATAGGATCTTTTGACAGTGTCAACAAGAAAAATTAGAGGTGGGAAGTGAGAGATAAGTTCTTTTGGGCAAGGACTGTCTGCTAGGGCACACATGAACTTGATCAGGCTCCACACAGAGAAGTTGCCACAGCAGTGGCTGGAATGAAACAAGCAGACAAATTTCCAGGGGACGGATGAGGATGAGAGGACCCCAAATGGTGTATACGAAGAGTTAGATATATTGCACTCTTCGCACCATGCGTATTTACCCATGCCCACTATATCCTGCTCCTCTATCACGAAATAGCTAAACAGAAATCCTGAGAACAACTGGAGGAGTTTGAGTATGAAGTGAGTACTGTGGTTATGTGGGAGAGTGTCCTCATGCTTAGGAGATGAATATTGGAGTAGAGGCACACTGTCCTCATATGTGTATCAGGTGTATGTGTAAGATATGGTTTATATATACACACATATATACACTCATATATCTATCCATGTGTGCATTTAAAACAAATATGGCAAAATGTTAATAATTATTTACTCTAGGTGGTGGTTTATAGATATTCATTGTACTATTTCAATGTTTATGCATATTTAAAATGTTTTATGGAGTGGAAAAAATTGTCCTACCACTCAGTTAACTTTGCTTTCATGATTGTTTGTCTGAAAATGAATGACATTACTTTTAGAGACAGATGCCATTGAAGTCAACTTGTGAGAAAATCCAGTATTCGGTTACCCACTGTTATCCTATCCCTGAAGCCGTGTCCATTTTAAATGGTTCCAAACATGCAGTTCATCACTAGATTCTGGGGCTCTATACTTAGCACTTGATTTGGAAAGGCTCATACTAATAGGGTCAGGGGAAAGTATACTGTAAGAAGGATCAACCCTCTGTACTAGTTACCTATTGCTGTATAACAAATTACCCCATTTAAATTTAATATTTATTCTGAATTGAAATCAGGATTTTCAAGAGATATGAGCACCCCTATATTCCCTGCAGTACTATTCACAATAGTAAAGATATGGAAACAACTTAAGTGTCCATCAACAGATGAATGGAAGAAGAAAATATGTATATACTTAGAATAGAATATTATTCTGCCTTAACTACCATTTGTGATAGCATGGATCAACCTAGAGAACATTATGCTAAGTGAAATAAGAGATGCACAGAAGGATAAATACTGCGTTATTCCACTTACTTGGGGTATCTAAAATAGGCAAACTCATAGAAGCAGAGAATAGAATTGTGGTTTCCAGGGGCTGGGGGAAGGAGAAATGGAGAACTGGTGCTGGATGGATATAAAGTTTCAGTTATGCATGATGAAAAAGTTCTAGAAATATGCTGTACAATATAGTACTCATAGTTAACAACAAGGTATACTTCCCTTTAATGTATGTTAAGAGAACAGTTCTGATGTTAAGTGTTCTTTACCACATACACATGCATCTCGGGAAATTTCTGGAGGTGATGGATATGTTTAGTATCTTGATTGTGATGATGGTATCACAGGTGTATGTACATGTCCAAACTGAAGAAAATGTATACATTAAATATATGCAGATATTTGTATATCAATTATAGCTCAATGAAGCTTAAAAAATGTAGGCTTAGTAGCTTAAAATGAACATTTATCATGCCACAGCTTCTGTGGTCAGAAATCTGGGCATGACTGAGCTGGATGGTCTGCAGTCAAGGTACCATCCAGGCCTTAGTCATCTCAAGGCTCAGCTAAGGGATGATCCATTTCCAAGTTCACTCACCTGGCTCAGCCTCTCGTCCTCTTTGGCTGCTTGCTGGAGGAGACATCAGTTTCTTGCCACATGGACATGTCCACAGGGCTTTTCACAACCTGGAAGATTATCTTGATTCCTCAAAAAAGAGGGCTCTGAGAGGTAGAAAGTGAGAAGGTCAGAAAGATGGAAGTCTTTTGGTGACCTCATCTTGGAAGTGATATTTCAATGCTTTTGGCACATTCCATTTGTTAGAAATAAGTCACTAGGTCCTTCCACTCTCAAGGGGAAGTAATTACACAAAAGTGTGAATACCAGGGAAGTAGGGATCACTGGGGCCCATTTTAGAGGCTGCTTATCACATCCACCTGCTTAAACCTATCACATCCTCCTGCTTAAAACGATCTAGAGTCAACTCAGAGTAAAGACACACAACCAGTATTAGTTAACTTTTTTTTTTTAAGCAGGCTCTACTCCCAACATGGAGCCCAATGAGGGGCTTGAACTGGTGACCCTAAGATCAAGACCTAAGCTGAGATCAAGAGTCAGACGCTTAACCGACGAAGCCACCCAGGCAACTTTTAATTAACTTTTCCTATTCCAAAAAAACAAAAGTACCTTTTAATATAGCAAAAGAGGAAAAAAAGGGAAGCATATGGTGCCAAATACTAAGAGCTCCCACTGGAATTGTGCCCACAGCAGCTAGGAGGGCAATCTTGTGGGCCTTGTTTTCAGCCTGCCATCTTGTAATCCTGGTTGTGTCTACTTTATATGGCTATTCCTGCCATCAACTATCTTGGACTCTGAGAGTTTTTCATGCTGAATGTTTATCATGGAATATGCTCAGGACAAACGCCTGGTGTGAACTGTGCCAAGGGAGAAGGTGAATTACAACAGTTTCATCAGACTTCTCAGCTGATCCTGTGAGGAACTTTAGAGTGGAGATGGCCCTGTACACTTGTCCTGAATTGGGCAAGGGGGACAAATCCTTATACCCAGGATCAACCAGATATTGGATACAATCATTGCATTAGAAAGGTGCATAATTTGGGGTGATGCAGCATCCTTTGGCTGAAGGTAATTTCTGGAAAGGAATGTAGCTGTGAGCCTTCAGTGGTCAACACTCCCAGCTACTGAGTGAAATGCTTCAACCCTGAAGGGCGATCTGTGTGGTGCTATTCAGTCTATAACTAGGGAATGTTCATAACTGATTAGTCTTCTGAGGGGACTTGGAGGTGGGTGAGGAAATAAACTCTCACAATTTTCCTGGTTGGGGAACGGACTCTCCCACTATTGCTCCCATGCTTAATATCATATTTCTTCTTGGTTAAAAAATCATGAAACAGATAGGATAAAAATAACGTAATTTTTGAAGATAATATTAAGACCGAAGAAATAGACAAAAATCCCAGAGAACAATGTAAACAAACATTATAAGAAAAATACAGTCACCTCAATTTTGTTACTTTTCAGATACAAAATAAATAAATGAGATACAGCTATTAGAACTAAAATATGAGAAACACAAAATTCAGAAAATAAAATTAAATACTTAATTTGTTTTGTATTTATTGGTTAACTTCTTTTTAATTTAAATTCAATTACCCAACATATGACACATCATCAGTTTCAGATGTAGTGTTCAATAATTCATCAGTTGTGTATACCACCCACTGCTCATCACATCACATGCCCTTCTTAATGCCCATCACCTGGCTACCCCATCCCCCCACCCACTTCCCCTTCCGCAGTTCTCAGTTTGTTTCCCAGTCAAGAGTCTCCCATGGTTTGTCTCCCTCTCTGATTTCTTCCCAGTTTTCCCTCCCTTCCCCTATAATCCTCTGCACTATTTGTTATATTCCATGAATGAAGCCATATGATAATTCCCTTTCTCTGATTGACTTATTTCGCTTAGCATAATAGCCTCCAGTTCCATCCACATTGATGTAAATGGTAGGTATTCATCCTTTCTGATGGCAGAGTAATATTCCATTGTATATATAAGCCACATCACCTTTATCCATTCATCTGTTGAAGGACATCTCAGCTCCTTTCACAGTTTGGCTATTGTGGACATTGCTGCTATGAACATTGGGGTACAGGTGCCCCTTCGGATCACTACATCTGTATCTTTGGGGAAAATACCCAGTAGTACAATTGGTGGGTATTAGGGTAGCTCTATTTTTAACTTTTTAAAAAATACAGTTTTCCAGGGGTGCTGTACCAGCTTGCATTCTCACCAACAGTGTAAGAGGGTTCCCCTTTCTCCACATTCTCCCCAGTATCTGTTAATTTTAGCCATTCTAACTGGTGTGAGGTGCTTTCTCATTGTGGTTTTGATTTGTATTTCCCTGATGCCAAGTGATGTTGAGCACTTTTTCATGGTCTGTTGGCCATTTTGATGTCTTCTTTGGAGAAATTTCTGTTCATGTCTTCTGCCCATTTCTTGATTGGATTATTTGTTCTTTGGGTGCTGAGTTTGATAAGTTCTTTATAGATTTTGGAAAATAGCCCTTTATCTGATATGTCATTTTCAAATATCTTCTCCCATTCTATAGGTTGCTTTTTAGTTTTGTTGACTGTTTCCTTGCTGCGCAGAAGCTTTTTATCTTGATGAAGTCCCAATAATTCATTTTTGCTTTTGTTTCCTTGCCTTCAGAGACATCTCTAGCAAGAAGTTCCCGCGGCTGAGGTTGAAGAGGTTGCTGCCTCTGTTCTCCTCTAGGATTTTGATGGATTCCTGTCTCACATTTAGGTCTTTCATCCATTTTGAGTTTATTTTTGTGTATGGTGTAAGAGAATAGTCCAGTCTCATTCTTCTGCATGTGGCTGTCCAATTTTCCCAGCACCATTTATTGAAGAGATGGTCTTTTTTCCATTGGATATTCTTTCCTTTGTTGAATATTAGTTGATCATAAGTCAATGGAACAGAATAGAGAACCCAGAAATGGACCCTCAACTCTATGGTCAACTATTGGTTAACTTTATAGCAATGGAAACCTTAAGGAAGGATCCATGTAAGGAGTTGTAAATAATAGATTCTCATAGCAGGAGCCAAAGACCTTTAGTAATTGATGTCTCTATCTCTATCCTGACCTCAAGACTTATTAAACTGATCCAACTCTATGGAGGATTATTCTGCTGTTTGGAAAATTCTGCTTTTCTTTTTTTTTTTTTTAAGATTTTATTTATGTGACAGAGATAGAGACAGCCAGCAAGAGAGGGAACACAAGCAGGGGGAGTGGGAGAGGAAGAAGCAGGCTCATAGCGGAGTAGCCTGACACGGGGCTCCATCCCATAACGCCGGGATCACGCCCTGAGCCGAAGGCAGACGCTTAACCGCTGTGCCACCCAGGTGCCCCTCTGCTTCATTTCTATACAAAGAGACAGTTTTGTGAAGAAGCAACTGAAATCTTGTAGGTCCTTCATTAGATGGTATTGTGGCTGGTTCCTCATGGCACAAACAGAAATTCTTCTGTTGGAAGATATAACAGGGTTCTAATGAATAGTATCTCAAGCAAAAAGGGCTGTGTGATTTAAACGGGATTGTTTATCAATACTTACTTGCCTGCATACACGAATCCACACACAAACACTCCTGCACATATACACCTGACATTTGCCCTTACGCTTAGGCTGCATGTCCAAATAAAGCTTTGGCCTCATGAATTGTAGACAAAACTCCCTAGTTCCTCCAACATAACTTCTGAGGTTTCAGTGCCTGCAGTCAGTGAAGATTTCCACTAATGCCTAAAATCCAACTACCTGTTGACTAAACCCTGTCTTCCTTTCATGTTCTACTTTCTTGTCTAGTGTCCTAGGCCAGTTGAGTATCAGATTTTCATTTTTAAAAAGACTGTAGAGTAATATTCCATTGTACATATACCACATCTTCATCCATTCATCTATTGATGGACACTTGGGCTGCTTCCATGGTTTGGCTATTGTAAATAATTGTACAATAAACATAGGGGTTCATATATCTTTTTGAATTAATGATTTCATTTTCTTTAGTTAAATATCCAGTAGTGTTATTACTGGATGATATGGCAATTCCATATTTAACATTTTGAGGAACCTCCATACTGTTTTCCACAGTGGCTGTACCAGTTTGCATTCCCACCAACAGTGCACGAGTGTTCTTTTTTTTCCCGCATCCTTGCCAACACTTGTTATTTCTTGTTTTTGATTGTGGCCATTTTTTAAATTATCAGCTAGAGCACTGGCCTCTAAATTCTCCTTCCTGGCGCCATTCTGGGACTTAATGCCATACCCATGATGTGATTTTTAAAAAGGAGTGGTCCATACTAGAGCTTCTCAAATGTTAATATGCATGTAAATCACCTGGGAGGTCTTGTTAAAATGCAGACTCTGATTAAATGAGTCTGAAGTGAGAGTGCCTGGGTGGCTCAGTCAGTTAAGCATCTGCCTTTGGTTCAGGTCATGATCCTGGGGATTGAGTCCCATGTCAGCCTCCTGGCTCAGTAGGGGGGTCTGCTTCTCCCTCTGCTCCTCACCCTGCTCTCATGCTCTCTCTCTCTTTCTCTCAAATAAATAAATAAAAACTTTAAAAAATTAAATTAAAAATGAGTCTGAAGCGAAAGACAAAATTTTGCATTTCTAACAAGCTTCCAGGTCTGAGGATCATACTTTGAGTAGCAAGAGTTTAATAGACCCTGATTATTTCTTATAAAGACTCTTATACATGGAAATTTTAAAGCTCTTTATTAAACAACTCTGGGTGGAAAGGAAGAACTAAACAAATGTAGAATTTCAAAAAATGGTATACACTGAAGATACTTCACATTAGAATATATGTAATAAAAGCAGAAGTCAAAGAAAAAAAACTTTACTTATTTTTAAAAAATTTTTATTTTCTTCAGACTGATAGAGAGAGAGAGAGGGAAAGAGAGTCAGGTGTTGGGACAGAGGGAGAGGGAGAGAATCTTAAGCAGGCTCTATGCCCAGCACGGAGCCCAACATAGAGCTCAATCTCACAACCCTGAGATCATGACCTGAGCTGAAATCAAGAGTCAGACTCTTAACTGACTGAACCACCTAGGTGCTCCAAATACCTATTTTAATAAAATAAGAAATAAAACTAAATTTACAAGGTTAGAACAAATTAAGCTAAAAAAAGCAAAAAGAAAATAGATTAGTGAATAAGTAAATAACATATATAATTTTAAAATAATGAATAAATAAAAGTTCTGGTTATTTAATACAATAAACACAGCAGAATAAATCATCTGAGATAGGGACACTGAAGGACTCCATAAAAAATCTGCATTTTGCTCCTTTTCCTGCTTCTGTTCTTGCTAGGACCTGCACCCCTACTTTACACATACAAGAAATATATGTCCTACTTGTAAGGGACAAAGAGTTAATGATTTCTTTGGAATCTTCCAGCACAACAGATAACATCTAAGGAGTAGCCATCATATGCATATTCCAGACCACTGGCACTAGACATCTTGACGTTCAGACCCCCTGGCTCCAACAAATAAATGGCTTATGAAAGACACTTGGACCTTTGTCCTGTTCTAACTGGTTTCTGGATGCCTGAGAGGACACACCATCCGCAATAAAAACCCCGACCCCAAGCAAAGATGAGACTCTCTCTTTCCTTTCTGAGTCTCCGAGGCACTCTGTCTGTGTCTACACACTCTCTATATCTTCAGTAAACTGCTCTCATGCCCTCTGGGCTCGTGTTTGATTTTTTTTTTTAAAATTTTATTTTATTATATTGTGTTAATCACCGTACAGTACATCCCCAGATTCCGATGTAAAGTTTGATGCTTCATTAGTTGCGTATAACACCCAGTGCACCATGCAATACGTGCCCTCCCTACTACCCATCACCAGGCTATCCCCTTCCCCCACCCCCTCCCCTCTGAAGTCCTCAGTTTGCCTCTCACAGTCCATAGTCTCTCATGTTTCATTCCCCCCTCTGATTACCCCCCTTTTCTTTATCCCTTTCTTCCCCTACCGATCCTCCTAGTTCTTATGTTCCATAGATGAGAGAAATCATATGATAATTGTCTTTCTCTGCTTGACTTATTTCACTTAGCATTATCTCCTCCAGTGCCGTCCATGTTGCAGCAAATGTTGAGAATTCGTTCTTTCTGATAGCTGAGTAATATTCCATTGTATATATGGACCACAGCTTCTTAATCCAGTCATCTGTTGAAGGGCATCTCGGCTCCTTCCATGATTTGGCTATTGTGGACAATGCAGCTATGAACATTGGGGTGCATATGGCCCTTCTCTTTACTACGTCTGTATCTTTGGGGTAAACACCCAGTAGTGCAATGGCTGGGTCATAGGGTAGTTCAATTTTTAACTTTTTAAGGGACCTCCACACTGTTTTCCAGAGTGGCTGTACCAACTTGCATTCCCACCAACAATGTAGGAGGGATCCCCTTTCTCCACATCCTCTCCAACAATTGTTGTTTCTTGCCTTGTCTATCTTTGCCATTCTAACTGGCGTAAGGTGGTATCTCAGTGTGGTTTTGATTTGAATTTCCCTGATGGCTAATGATTTTGAACATTTTTTCATGTGTCTGTTAGCCATTTGTATGTCTTCATTGGAAAAGTGTCTGTTCATATCTTCTGCCCATTTTATGATTTGTTTATTTGTTTCTCGTGTATTGAGTTTGAGAAGTTCTTTGTAGATCTTGGATACCAGTCCTTTATCTGTGGTGTCCTTTGCAAATATATTCTCCCATTCCGTGGGCTGTCTCTTAGTTTTTTTGACTGTTTCCTTGGCTGTGCAGAAGCTCTTTATCCTGATAAAGTCCCATAAGTTCATTTTATCTTTTATTTCTCTTGCCTTTGGCGATGTGTCGTGAAAAAGGTTGCTCTGGCCGATGTCATAGAAGTTGTTGCCTATGTTCTCCTCTAGAATTTTGATGGATTCCTGTCTCACATTGAGGTCTTTCATCCATTTGGAGTTTATTTTTGTGTATGGTGTGAGAGAGTGGTCAAGTTTCATTCTTTTGCATGTAGCTGTCCAATTTTCCCAGCACCATTTATTGAAGAGACTGTCTTTTTTCCACCGGATGTTTTTTCCTGCTTTATCAAAGATTAGTTGCCCAAAGAGCCGAGGGTCCATTTCTGGGTTCTCTATTCTGTTCCATTGGTCGATGTGTCTGTTTTTGTGCCAGTACCATGCTGTCTTTGTGATCGTGTTTGATTTCTACCCTGTGTGTAGCCAAGGATTCTCTTGGCTAGTTCTATGGGACCCCCTCTGGGTCCTTGGACTCAGCCTGCCTACATCATAGCTAATCTAATCAAGGATAAAAGGCATAGCTCAAATATATAAAACAAAAAATGACAAGAGGAAATAACCACTGAAGCTGATTAAATAAAAATGACTAGAGAACACATTGCACAATTCTATGCACATAAATTAGAAAACCTTAACGAAATTGATATAGTACAATGCAGTACATTCCACCAAAATTGGTCTCGTAGAAAGCACAGATCTGCACTAAAAAATAAATAAATATATAAATAAATAAAGTTAAGAATTACTCCTGATACCGAACCAGGCCCTTGGGCTCTCTAAACAATAGAAATTGGTAAGAGGCCAAATGGGAGTTTCATGCAAGGCTTTTTTGGGTTTATGCTAGCCCACAGGGGAGGCAGCACAAAGGAAAGAATCCTCGGGTTGATTTCCCAAGGAGCGGTCAGGGAGAGTTATTTAAAGAAACGCAGGTGGGAAAAGGGTGATGTCTAAGCCTGAAGAGGTGGGTATTTATTAGCACCTGTGTGCTTAAAGGTCATGCTCCTCATGTGTTGCATGTCTAATTAACATGTTAAATCTTCACCCCTGGGCGTATGGTTAGTGTAATAATGATGGGAAAACGTTGGTGAAAGTTCAGCACTGGGGTCCATCTTGGGGCCGACTGGTTTAGTCGGTTTCACCAGTCTTTGTAGTCCAGTTCCTCCTTTCTGTAAGCCTGGTCCTTTCAGCAAGCATCCTGCCCCCACAGTCCTGCAACATATGCTACTCAAGGGCATGGAGTTTTAGCTACCCTGGAAGATACACTACTCAAGGACATAGAGCTTCAGGCACCAAGGAATGCTGGACTTGGTGGTTAGGGTTGAGAGGACCCGAGTCCAGTCCCTGCTCTCACTTCCACAAAACAAAAGCAAAACACAAAACCCCACTAGATTCAGATAATTTTATAGGAGATGAACAGAAACAAAAGAGAGAGAAATTGTAGAGAAAGAAAAACATATTTTTCCTTACAAAATATTACATTGATGGCTGTACCTGATAAAAGTTGCACAAAAAACGAAAACTAAAGACTAACTCCCTTCTAAGTATTGATATAAAATTCTAATTAAATTATCAGCAATGCAGGATTCTTTTACTACACCAATTCTTCTGCTTTATTCCTTTTTAGGCTATGTGTGACAGCTTTGTTCAATAATTAGTTTCATGTAATCCTGGGTATTCTTCCATATTATGCAGGCTATGACATTCTGAAAGTAGGAGAAAAAAGATGTTGACAACACTTGCCTCTACATAGACTACTTTTTGTTTATATTATTCTGACACCTTGGGTCTTCGCCCTTTTGGGAGTGCTGCTTCTCCCTCTTGGAACTCTTCTGAGTGGGACTGGGTGTGGAGACCTGAAAGCCACCCCTTGTTTCTGAGGATCCATTACTGCCACTGATGCCTCAGCAGGAGCCAGGGTGAACCCCAGGAGAAAGCAGTCCATTTGTCCCCGTGGCCACTGGGGCAGCTTAGCTGCCTCATCTCATGTTGGGGCTACTTGCGTTAGCATCCCTTTTGCCTCCTGCATTTCACTGCCCACCTGCTTTTCCTACCTATATTCCACATTGCTGTTTAGGTTTACAGTCCAGCCTGTTCTCTGAATTATCCTGTAGACAATGGGGACCCACAGGTTTTAAATTTTTCAGCACAGCAGTTTTGAGGACTAGCTTCCTTGCAGGCGTGAAGACTGGACCTTCTAATAGATGCTAAACCTAGTAAATTGAACTTAAACCACCCTGTGTCATCATTAGGCATATGCTGGGTCAGGCTGAGAAAGGCATGGAGCACCCTTCCTCCAGTCAAAGGCAACAGAATGCCTCTCACCGTTCATGTTACTGAGAACTCTGTCTCTGATGAGGAATTGGGGAGCTGGGAGCCTGTAGCATTGTCTCTTGATTTTTTGTATTTCCAACATCTCTATATCTTTTGCCATTAACAAAAAGAGAGAGAGAAATTATAACTTGTGCCTGTTGGCTTCTCTTTTTCTTTCTGCTTGGCTTCTTTCTTCTCATTCCTGTCCCTTGATGATGCCTAGGTAGAAGTCATGGCCTTTAAAGCATGTTCCATTCACCCCTCTAGCCTCATTTATTTTCATTCTCTTTCAAGTACCCTGCACTTTATCTTCTCCGGTTTATTCTTCTTGGAGAATATTTTGTCTTTTCCTATTTTTGTGCTGAGATCCATGCCCTTCCCCTGGTTTGAAAAGTTTATCTTCCTTGGTCTACCTTACACTCATTCCCTTCTCTGTTCAAATAAGACTTTATAACACAGTGTCATGAGATGTATTTAGCTAGTGAAGTCTACCCCAAGACCCCAGGCAGAACTGAGGAACAGCGGACTTTGAGAGATTAAGTATACTATCAGTGTGAAGAATTCTACAACAAAGTAAAATGAATTATGACTGCTAGAATTTGAATCCTGATTCTCTGGCTTAGAAGCTTTGTGACCTTCTATGAACTTCAATGTCATCTATAAAATGTAGATGTGATGATGGGAGCTGCTTTAGAGGGTTGTGAAAATGGAAGGAGAGATCATCTTTATAAGTAGCTAGCAGGGCACTTTGCACAAAGCAGGCTTTAACAAATCTAACTCATTGCGGGCCTTTTGTTTTCTTTTAAGGATTCACTCTATACTCTCTTAGGTATCCTCTGAGCATTTGAAGAAACAAAGACTCTTCATCCGCTAAGCATCTGTTTTCTTCTGTAATCTGGAAAGCCCCAGAGACCGGAACACAGAGAGAAAAAAACCAGTCTCTGGAGTAGTTGCAGTATTTGGCTGTTGGCAAAGGCCAAGGGAAACTGCGGTGTCCAGGGGAAAAGACAAATGATAGAAAATCTAAAGGGGAAAAGAGGACTCCAACGGGAGATCTTTGAAAGTGATAACACTCCTCATTGTGTCTCTATGTTGTTCATCTTTGATTTTATGTTGCTCTTCCCGCTCCTCCTGAAGGGAAGGGTACTGAATAAATCCCTCTTCTTTTGAGTGAAAGAAATGTGGACACATCAGAAGAAGCTGAATAGAGAATACAACAGGAATGTGGGTAACTGACCTGGGGACTGGGTGTTGGGCTGATGGAGTTTCAAGACCAGGTCACCCTGGAAAGGAGGGTGTAAGTCCTCCATCACACTGTAAATGGCTGGCCAGGTCTGGTGGGTAGTGCTGATATGAAGATCACCTCTTGGAAATGATGAGAGGATGGCGGTAGAAAGAGGGAACAGGGAACACTTTGCTTTGCTTCAAAGCTGAGAAAGGAAGTTAAGTCCAACCTTTCAATAAAGGAGAGACAGTTTTCAGGGTCCAAAGGGAGTTTTGAGAAAAGAAACTGAGCAGCAGGACTGATTGGAAGTTTATTTGGTTGTAGAGGGGAGGCATAGGGTTATCATAAACACAAAGGCACCATTGAAGTAAATTATGCATTAACCGCTTTTACCTTTAAGACAATTTTGATTTGAATTGTGTATTTCCCATCTTTAAATGGGAATGAAAAATCCTCACATATCCTCTATTTAGTTACTGAAGTTTGACTTGTGTAAACTTTTCTTTAGTGACTGGCCCTCCAGGTTTTCATGTACATGTCTACAGGACTGAAGGAAGAGGCAGATTTTGGGCTGGAAATATCTTAGGAGAGCTTGACCAGAGTTTTCGGAACAATGCACCTCAACAATCAGGAAGTCATTGTGTCTGTATGTTGCTATGTGGGTGTGTTCATGTGCTAACTTTATAAAAATTTATCAAGCTATACATTTGAATCTGTGCATTTTAGTTTATATGGTTTACTTCAAACAAAAAGTTAACAAATGTGGGAGCAGACAGTAATGTTAAATGTTTTGGATAGGTCAAGTAAAATAAAGAATTAAAAGAAATTACCGGATTGGCTACACATCATTGATGGGGACTACCTTTGATCTTAGCAAGAAAATTTTCAGTAGCAATAAAAAGTGAAATAAGAATGAAAAAAGACGACTAACCTGTCCTGTTGTTTGAGAAGACTAATAGATTATATATAAACCTCCAGTTGTGCTAATTAAAAAAAAAGATATGAGGACAATAAAACCCTCAAGGGAATGAAAGATTTGACCAGCTAGAAGTTGTGAGGGCTGGAGAGAGGAGGGATGAGCAGGGTACCAGCTGAGATTGCCCGCAGAAGAAAGGTGGATGTAGGGCAGTGCTCCAGGGGAGAAGGAAGGTCCTGGATCAGAGGTGAGTGGGATGGTGGGGGGAGGCATTCCATTCTGGTTCCTCAGGTTCCTCTTTGGCTCTTTAAGCAATGATGGGTCAACTCTGAGTTTGTGGCATCCAGAAAACACATGACAGTCTTAAGGATATGCTGAATTATGTTTTTTCCCCACTCTTTACTACCATTCCACTTCAAAAAGCTTTCCATTGTCTTCTCATTGTCTATCACTAAAGATGTCTCACTCAGTGGTTATACACAGCAAAGTTCTTTTAATCCAACCATGAAGCAGAGCTCAGTACTTTATTCAATCCGTCCCATTATAAGGTATTTCTATGTTTAGAGATTTTTGTTGTTGGTGGTGATGGTTTGTCTGTTTCAATAAAGACCAGTTTGCAATCATCCCAGAAATTTGGATTTTTAGAAAACTTCTGAGGACTCCCATCAAGCCTGGTGATGGTAGCTGGGTGTGAGGTCAATTAGTGCTGGGAGTAAATGGAAGGAGCAAATATATGTTCCATGGTTAGGACTGGGAACCAGGTGAGTGTCTATCTAGTGCTTGGTTAACAGAAAACATGTCTACTGCAGTCTGGGATCCTGCGGCCAGTCCCTTCCATCAATCTGACATACCCATTTAGGGATATACCCCTGATGAGAAATTAAAAGGGAAGGTGGGGATCATAAATATTTCCAGACAGTTTATTACCTCCTTTGGTAATATTGTTCTCTCATGGTAAGTGGTAATCTCTAAGTGGTAATCTTCTCTTATTTTCCTGAATCCATCAATCATTTCTTCAAGGATGTTTCATTCATCTATTGTCAAGGCACTATACCGAGGACAAAAAATGTGATATGTTCAATTTAAGAAGTTCATTGTTTCATTCAATAATTATTAAGTATCAGGAACTGAACGTACAAAGATAGAAGACAAACTCCTCTGTTTTCTCACTCATTCTGTGGAAACTATTCGCTATGAGCACACAGATCTTTTAATGGATTTGTGTACCACAGCTTTGGGTCACACGCTTGGTATAAGGCCATGAAAAAGACACACATAGTTGACTAAATACAACAAAGTCATAGGTAGAGTATTAGGATTGCCAGTTTAGGTCCTTCAGAGGTCAACATGGGAGATTCCATGAAAGCTCAAAAAAAAAAGATACATAATTTAGCCTCAGCATGGGATGGGGAAGAGGGTAGAGAAGGCTCCCCAAAGAGGTAAGCCATGAGCTGATACCTTAACAATGAACAGAAATTAGGAAGGCAAAGAATCCTGAGGAAGATGGAACAGGATAAATTTGTCAGATGTCAGTTTTCTGATCCTGTAGTCCACAGAATTGAAAATACCACCAGGTGTCCCTAGCACTATACAGCTGGGAAAAGTCTTAGAGGATTGCATCCATTTCTTACATCGTTTTATGTGTTAACAGGAAAGCAGTCTCATCTGTGATGCTGGGGATACCCTATAACCACACAATGGAAACCCCTGCTACCTTCTTCCTTGTGGGTATCCCAGGTTTGCAGTCTTCACATCTTTGGCTGGCTATTTCACTGAGTGCCATGTATATCATATCTCTGTTAGGAAACACACTCATAATGACTGTAATCTGGATAGATTTCACTCTACAAGAGCCCATGTATTGCTTTCTGTATGTTCTGGCTGCTGTGGACATTGTTATGGCCTCCTCTGTGGTACCCAAGATGGTGAGCATCTTCTTCTCAGGAAATGGCTCTATCAGCTTTAATGCCTGTTTCACTCAGATGTATATTGTCCATGCAGCCACATCTGTGGAGACAGGGCTATTGCTGGCCATGGCTTTTGACCGCTATGTAGCCATCTGTAAGCCCCTACACTACAAGAGAATTCTCACACCTCAACTGATGCTGGCAATGAGTATGGCCATCACCATTAGAGCTGTCATATTTATGACTCCATTGAGTTGGATGTTAAGTCATCTGCCTTTCTGTGGTTCCAATGTGGTTCTCCATTCCTACTGTGAGCACATAGCTGTAGCCAAGTTGGCATGTGCTGACCCTATGCCCAGTAGTCTCTACAGTGTGATTGGCTCATCCATTATTGTGGGTTCTGATGTGGCCTTCATTGCTGCCTCCTATCAACTAATTCTCCGGGCAGTATGTGGTCTCTCCTCAAAGAATGCTCAGCTGAAAGCATTAAGCACATGTGGCTCTCACGTGGGGGTTATGGCTCTGTACTACTTACCTGGGATGGCATCCATCTATGTGACCTGGCTAGGGAAGGCTATGGTGCCACTCCACACTCAAGTACTGTTAGCTGATTTGTATGTGGTCATCCCACCCACCTTAAACCCCATCATTTATGGCCTGAGGACCAAACAAATACAGAAGCGAACATGGAGCTTGCTAATGCACTGCCTCTTTGACTACTCTAAACTGGGTTCATAAACACACATTCTGTTCAGATCTTGAGCAATCAAGATGACTCAAGATCAAGCATTCAAAGATGCCTTAGAAATCTGTAGAGCTGGTTTGGTTTGCCTAGCACCATAGAGAGTTCTAAGATGAAGCTGCAAAGTGCATTCTTGTCTAATTTTCCAATTTCTAGCAAGAATGTATATGAAATGATTAATTTTCTGACATTTTTAATGATTTCAATCAACTAGTATCTGTATAAGAGATAAGTCTGGGCAAAGAATATAGATTTGGGATTTTTCTTTCCTTAGCTTCTGACCCTTATTTTCAACTGAGTATCCACCATCCCCCACAGAAAAAACCAACTGTTTGGTCCCCACACACCTGCCTGATTTTCTCAGAATTTCATTTACTCATGTGATTATTATGGAAGCAACTGTTAATATATAACCCTGCCTTCTGGCCCAGTGATGAATCCACTCAACTTGGGTCATGTGCTTATACCTGGACCAGAGTCCTTCTCTACTCAAACTGAAGCCCAGTTTATCTGAGGAGATATAAACTTGGGATCACTGACTGTGGTCATTTTCTAACACATGAACTTGGAAAGAGAAATATGTTCCACAGCAAGATAAGCAGATTAGCAAGATGGGATGAAGAAATGGAGTCTCTGGTTTTCTGATTCCAATTTATTCTGGACACCCAGGTACATCTCTGTTATTCAATTCTGTAAGATACCTCTATATCCTTTTAAATTATCCCCTACTGTTAAGCTAGTTGGACTCAGTGTACTAATCACCAGCCTTTTGCTATGAAGCAACAGAAGCTAAGGCAATGCGAGTTTGATTGTGGACATCTTTCTCTTTGCTTCCCACTATGGTTCTGTATAACTTAACTATAAGGCATAAAAGAAAGATCAACTATAAAATAGGTCTTTCTTCATCTGCACACCACCATGGAAGTGTGCTCCAGGATGAGCAGGTTAATAGAAAACAGTATCAATAACGAAGCTGAAATGTCCCTATTCTTCTCCAGGTCACCAGACATATATTTGGCCTTTGTTTTTATTTCCCCTTTCAGAAAGTCTTAAACTGAATAACCAGCATATGTTAAAAGAAAAAGATTTCAAATGTAAAAGATATGTATATTTGATTCTGGTACATCTGAAAATCTTAATAAAAGATAATTTCCTAAGAGTGTTGATAACAAATTATTATATCTGAGTATTACTATTTCCTTGCTATTGATGGAGGGTACAATGTTAATTCATAGAGGATATTAAAGATTAAAGAAAATAATGAATAGAAACCACATAACACAACATCTGACATATTGTCTGTACTTAAAAATATACCCAATAAATTTCTAATTCCACACTTTTAAGTAGTTCAAGGCACTACTGAAAGCGTATTCCCGTGTAGGTCCCGTGTATTCCCGTGTATCACTCAGGTGATAGCTGTTTCAAACACTCAGCTTAACAACTTGGCATCTATACTTTTTGCTAGTATTAAATTACTCACCTACCTAGAATGTATTCTATTTCTGAGTGCCATGAAGTAGGAATCAACTTCTAAAAACCTAATGGTGATGCATTGAGTTCCCAAAGAGTAGGAAAAAGAAACTCCTCCTCAACATAAAAACAAATCAACATCATGAGGTAGTCATGCGCATTTGATAAGATTTCCATTTTGAAAAATCACATTGTTGTTTCCCTATAAGCAACCCAAAAAATTGACTATGTTCATCAAATGCAAGAATATTAGATACATTAAAGAATCTGATGTAAAGCAACGAAGGCATAGTTCAGCCTGGCACTCAAAACAGAAATTTCTTCCCACCATTTCCCTCAGAAGTCTGTCCTTCTCTGTATTTCATTCACACTGGTATTCCCTGAAACTAGCTGGGACCCACACTTCCAAAGTGGACTAGTTCCCTGCAATGGCTACCCCAAAATAGAAAATCCTGTGCTTCTCCTGATAGATCAGTCATGACTCCTGCCCTCTTACACTAAGCAATATATGCCATTTGACTAGTGCCTGGGACCCACACAGAGTCTTAGTGTTTGGATCTTGAGAGATTAAAATCAATCCTGCTTGACAAATGGGAGACTGGATTTCCTGTGGGGAGTCAAGGATTTTCCCTGTCTCTCTGCAGGACTATCTATTTTCCCCTTTCATAGTCTTTTACCTCAAGGCTCAGGCATTGCACCCCTTGTTTCTCTGCTAGTAAAATAAGGATGGGCAAAGCTCATCCCTGCCTTGCAGTAAATGATGTCACCAAGATGGAGGAGATACCCTAGGCATTCGAGGGAGTGGTGCAGACACTCTACCCTCTTCATGACCACCTGCTGTCTCCCTTTCTGGACCACTTTTGTGATTATCCATAGAATCATTTCTTTCTTTTTTTTTTTTTTAACAGAACCATAATTAAGTACCATCCAGTTGTTCATGCCCCTATGAGACAAGAGCTTATTTTTGATTCTAGGTGTATGAAGGAAAGTTCTCTCTTTTAAATATTTACGCACGCACGCACGCACACTCACACGCACACACACACTGCTAGATTGGGCTACGATGGTGAACCAGAGAAATAAGTTTCTTGTCTTCATGGGGTTCTTAGAAAGGAAGTATAAGCAACTCCCCTACTGAAAAGGGTTTTCATATACCTAAGAACTTCAAGATTCTTGCCTGGTCTTAAAAATCAGACAGTATGAAATAAACAAGGTTAAACACCTTGTACTTCTCACAAGTAATCACAGCACCCAAATCAGCTTATAAATGCTAAAGAAAAACCAAAACCCTCCCTAAAACTGCATGTTACCAATGAAGTCATTCCACACTATTCATTTCACTCTAGGTTTAAATGAATTTATTACCGAATAATCCTTTTTCCAAGAGACTTCCAGGATTTGTCCTAATAAAACCATAGTAAAAAAACACCACTGGTTCAGTCCTTAGTCTCTTCTGCTAAGTGCCCATGGACATAACTGGAAGAACTTCCTAAAAATTGATTTCTCAAGTCTATAAACAATTCCCCAGGGAGTCCCCCTATACAAAGGCACATGGTCCCTTTAATGTAGGTCAGCTCAATCCTTTGCCAAGACCAGGTGTGTGACTTACCAGTTCATTCCTCTCCAAGCAGAGAATGGAAACTTCTCCCCTTCCACTAATGCTCTAGGAGCAACTTGGAAGCATGGTGGGCAGAATGAGTTTATTTCTCCATTTTAGCCTGTTTTACCTCCTCCTTACATGAATAACCAATACAATTAAAGTAGAAAGACAATTTTTCCTATTCTTTATTACAGGAATTACTTTGCTTCTGCCTATACCTGACCTAGTAACTATTTTGCTGTCCAATCCTGACTCAACAGTCACTATCTTCAAGCTTAAACTACATCAGAAGTTGTGTACTATGGCGTCATGGCAATGACACGTGATGACACATCAGAGCCCCTTGCAATAGGCAAGGCCAATGGTTTCCACATGTTTGCCTTGCAATTTGTCCCCAGGCACAAGCATTCCCACATCACACTCTTAAGCCCTGTAAGGAATTATTTTTGGCACATATAACCATCACTCTAAGGTCAACAGCCCAGATATAGAGTTTTAATTCCCTTTCATTATAATGTATGGCTCCCAAGCTGGCTTTTTATGCCTTTTCCTTCTTCTGTTATAGATTTAGAGAAGAGAAAGGCAGAATATTATGCAGTTACCAGAGCCATGAAGATTCCCTTGGTGACAAAAAGATCCAAACTTTAGCCCAACTAGCTCGTGGGTGAGCCTTCTTCCCAGTGCATATGTTTAAAATTTTTCTTTTTATTATTTCCATTCTCTACCCTGATGTCATAGTCCCCATTCTAATCCCAACACAAACACATACAACAGATGCACAACATATCACTGTGGCCCAGAGCCTGCCACTGGCAAGGGCACCTTTCTGTCTAAAGGGCTGAGACTGTCGGGAGAGGCTCTACGAAACAAAGGCACTGCCACACAGATGCTGGCTCTAAGAGGGCGAGGCGGGGAGGCTACCGCAGGCGAAATCCGTGGCCTGCCTTCCTCCATCCCTGAGAAAGGGACAAAAATACGGGATGGATCTGAGATTTTCACAACAATCCTGTGACGTAGGAGAGTCTATAATTACCATACCCATTTTTCCATTGAGGACACCTAAAACCCTTCAAACACAGGATGTTTCAGACCCAACTGTAATGAATGATATGCAGACAGGTGACCTGAGAAGCAAGTTTGTCCATCTTGTTTCATTTGAATGTGGGAAATACTTTATAAGCTTTACAATCTCTTTTCAACAGTTTCGTGAGAAGTAACTTACTGCATTTAAGGCCACTTCAGTTTCTTCATCCATAAAGTGAACACAAGAACAAGGCTCACAGGTTTTCTGATCCTGACACTTGGAGGAAAGGGCAGGACCAGGACATAGGTCTCCTTAGAGTCTGAGATACAGTGATTTTCCCAGCTTATGCTCAGAGAGGAGATGCACACTGGGGTGGCCTAGGCAATGTTGCAAGGCATTTCTCTAGTTGGGGGGGGGGGTCAGAGAGTTGGGGTCAAATATGGGTTGCTCGGTAGCAGCAAACCTCAGGCAGAGTGTCCTCTGGTATCAGCGTGGCAACCAGCTCTGGACACGAACAATTATCTTGTGGCTTTTTGGTAAACCCTATGCAAAGGGTTTCCTATAGACTGGATCTCCTTCATCATCCTCGCCTGACTCAATTATGGCACCCACAGGGACTGGGGAAGAGGAGCACGAGCTACAGAAAGACAGAGTCCTGACTCTGACACCAACACGTTATCTCACAACTGCTCCGATCCTCGTCCTCAGCCCTGTCGTGCTTCCCTCACAGGCCTGCCATGCTCATTTGACTGAGCCTCAGCTTTCTTTACGTAACTAGTTTAGGGAGAGACCTTGGCCGAGTAGCAACAGCCTACTGGGTCAGGCGGAGGACTCCCTGGATCCTAGACTCAGCTTAGTTCAAGGGGATCCTTGATGGTGGCGACACCCTCCATGACCCTTGTGGGCCAGGTGAAACTCCAAGGCCTCTGGCTAGGATGGTGGCCCTCTTAGTCCTCCCCGTCCAGGGAGCAGATGGCCAGAGGAGCCGTGTTGTTCGCTCCAATGCTGTAGCAAGGACTGAAGTAGGGCAGGAGACGCCCAGGGAAGGGATAGTGGGGGAAAGTGAAGATGTGGGAGCCGTTGTCAGTCACATTGTAGAAAGAGATATCATGGGCCTCATAATCCAGGAAGACCCCCACCCGGCGGGGAGGGACTGGCAAGGATAGGAGGGGGTACTCATCGGTGCCTGCTCGGTACTCATTTCCCTTCCGCAGCCTGATCACCCAGAATCCATAGTGGGGAGATAAATAGACCACCTCCTTCCGGTCCACATTTTCCTTACACACTCCCAGGCCCCATTCTGACCTGTCTCCCACTTCCACCTCCCAGTAGTGCCGGCCTGAGGAGATGCATTGGCTGCCCAGGACGATATTGTAGCGGTAAAATCTCTCAGGATTGTCAGGCAGTTTCTGCTTGGTGTCTCCATAGCGCACGCATTTTCTGTCCTCAGACACAACCAGGCGAGAATAAGCGGTGTCTGGATCCAGGCGCACGTCAGCTGGGGAAAAAGATCCTTGTTGGTGACACTGACATGCAGCAGAGGGTGTGGGTGTGGTCTCTCTGATAAACACAGCCACAGGCTTCTCAGAGATAAGCAGGACTGGGGAGAGCTGGGGCATCCAGAGGGCACTGAACCATTTTCATTCTCTAGGAGGGGTCCTTCCCACCGCCCACCATAACCTCTCCTAGCATTCATTACCTGCATACGTCTTCAAAATCTCTCTTAGCCCCAGCACACGGCAATCTGTCTTTAGGTCCAGGGAGACTGGTTCTGGCCTCCGCAGACTCCAACAGTTGCTCCTGGCAGAGAAGGGGTAAGCCTTGGGGCCAGAAGTCCTGTTTCTGCCATATGGGCCTTCCCTTACTATAGGAAAGAGGGGCTTCGCCAGAGTCAGTCAGTGGGGTGCCCCTCCCCAGGGACACTAGGCAAAGCAGAGATGTGATGATTATTTGGCTGAGCCTGAAAGGTTTGTGGTGCAGAGAAAATACTCGCATTCCTGGGCTGGGGGAGGGGCAGATGTGCATTTGGCACAGGGAGAAGAAGCAGTGTGCCACAGAGGAGGAAGGCAAATACTCGGGCTGGAGCACGACTAGAGACATCTGCAGTCTTCCTTTCTTGGGGAATCTACCTGAGACTACGTATTTTATAACTCTACCTGAAATTCGTATCGGTAATACTTGAAATGAATTTGACGGAGTATAAAGAAGGAAAAAGAGTGATAAACAAAGCTTCTTTAGCAAATACAATGAAAGACGCTGCACCAGTGGCCACTCTTCTGTAGTGGGTCTATGTTCCTTCCCCACTTCTGCCTCTGGCCAGGCCCCACTATTCCTTACAGGGCTGCTTAGGGGCTCCAAGGATGGGAACATACCTGTTTAAGACTTCCTGAATACCCTAGAAGGAGAAAAAAAAAAAAAAGGAGCTCATGAATATGTGCTATTCCTCAGAGGGACCAGACAACACTTAGCCCCAGGACAGGGTTTCTCTGAGGGAAAAGGAGGCAGAGAGCAAGGCTCGACGGCTTGATTTCAGGCTCCACCTTGACTCCCAGGCCAGAGGAGAGGGATGGGTATTATGCCAGAGCTGCCTGAGTGCTGTCCCACCTACAAGGCGACAAAAGGTCATGCCAGGGTTAGAGCAGCAGGCATAGTGGAGGGGGCGGTATATGGGATCCACGTCTAGTGGGCAGAGTGCCAACAGGCCCCACTGAAGACTAGCTAATTCTCTCCTGGAGTCCCACACCATCTTCAGCTCTCCTTCAGAGTTCCCGGAACAACCCACCACTTACATGCAGCATCCAGCGGACAGGCCTCTGAGACCTCTCCTCCAGCTCAGCAATCAGCCTCCACAGCACTCGGCTCTGCTGGATGAGCTCACTGTGATTCTGCTCCAGTTTCTGCATGGTCTCCCCCTCTTCCTGCTCGAGGCTGGCCAGAGCTGCGGCTGCTTCCACCTCCAGTCGCCGACCTGGTGGCTGCTTTTTCTTTAGTAACCGCCGGTATTTCTCAAACTCCCACATGATACTCTGCTTTCGGGTTTCCACCTGTATCTGTAGAGCCAAGACCAGAAATAAGCACTGATTCTGTACTTGTAAGGGCCCCCCAGGACGGAGGGCACTGGCACATGCATACACACACTCTGGAATGTGTGGGTACCAACTGTGTATCAGGCACTGCAGAAGCCCAGATAAAGGAGACTGTTTTGCCTACCTCTCTGCTCTCAGAGCTCCAGCACATGCTTCTGGGTCCCTATCACTACTCTTACTGACCCTAGTAGGGCCGAGGATATTATCTTGGTACTATATGCTCTAAGTTATTCTCTATTTTCAGAATAATATATTTCATTTTCAGAATAATGGCCAGAAGAATTACACTTAGGCCTCTAAGGCAGGGTAAGTTAACTATGCTGTGAGTTTTGCTCCTTATTGATATCATATCAATTCACTATGCTTTATTAGACTGGCTCGATGTTACCTTCTGTGGAACAACAGTTCTGATGATTTGGTAGTCCTCAAATTTATTACAGGGATGATTTTCTAATATTTTAATAGCTTAACTCTTAGTAAAAATGCTCTACCTGGGGAAAGTGAAACAGAAACCATGCTTTACTAAGCATTATGTAAGTCTTGCCACTGTGAACTAATGCATACCTGAATCACACAGTTTTCCTTTTTTTCACATATGAGGACATAAAACCAGAGGTTATCCCTCTATCACTCTTAAGGAACTGGAATTGAGAGGGTACATGGCCTGCCTAAGGCCACGCACTTGGTAGAGAATGCTGGTTGGAGAACCCCAGGCTCTCTGACTTCAATGCCACATTCTGCCTCACAGGGACGAGGAAGAGGAAGCAACCACAGGCCAGCTCCCGGACAACATAGCAACCATACAGTTTCCCTTCCCCAGGTGGCAACCTGCCTTCCAGCTGGCAGTTCGTTTCCTCTCACCAACTTCCAGCTTCCAGGCCTCATCTTGCTCTTTCCTCAGATGCTCCAGAGCCTCGTGGAGTTTCCACTGAAAGAAGTAAAAACCTTGTGAGGACACATCAGGCAGCCCAGGTTGATGATGAGACTTCCCAGCACTGGAAGGTGATCGGAAAACAGGCGTCCCTCGGGCAGTGGCCCAGAATGAAGGCTACAGGGGGAGTGATTCCTGCCCAGATGACATCCAGGGCAGCTCTCCAACCCACAATCATTTCAACTCCCACAGTTTCTAAGTTCCTGTAAAGTAGAAGAAAAGGTCCATTTCCAACCTTAGACATTCATATCCATGCTTATTTTTATCTGTACCTGCCTTGTTATCCCACGGCCTCTTAAAACCTTGTTATTCAAGTGTGCTGCAAGTGGGTTAGCAGCATCCACTTTACCAGAGAGCTTGCTAGAAAGGCAGAACCCCAGCCTCACCCCAGACCTACTGAATTAGAACCTGAATTTTAGCAAGATCCTCACGTGATTCACATGCAAATTAAAGGTAAGAAGCACTTTCTGAGGATACTACAACAGTTTACTGCTGGAAAGCATAAAGTGTTCTGATACAAATATTAACCATTTTATTAAAGATTTACCAGCTGCCATCTGTGGCTTCAGCACTAAACCTACATTTAGTACTCATGACCCCTTCAGTATTATCCCTATTGTATAGATAAGAAAACTGAGGCTTAGTGAGTGAACTATCCAAAGTCATTCAGGTAGTAAATGGTTGGGCTGGGATTTAACCCAGCTCTCTAACTACTACGCCTATTTCACTGCCTCCCTATTTTAAAATTCAAAGTAAAATGAGTGAGTAAATACTTGTAATTTTTTAGAAAGTATTCATGCATAGGAAAACACCTAATTCAGGGGATTTGTCTTACATCCTTACCTTCTAATCTCAACTGCAAGAAAGAGAATTAAGACCAGTACTAGACCAATGGATCACAGAATCGCTGGGATAATGAATCTGATAAAGATATATCAGCACGGACATCTGAGAAAAGAGCAAGAGTCTGGAAGCTGATGAAGGAGTAGGAGGTGTGACAGAGATGACCCCCCTCCACACACACACAAAGTGTAGGGAGAGGAGAAAGAACACAGGCTGAAGAGAAATACCTGAGTCCCAGCCTTTGATCTTCCTTTAAATAATTTAACCTAAAGTCAGAGGCATCTTATAACGTTAGATTAATCTCACTCAATCCTAAATGATTGAGCCACAGTCCCTTCCAGCTCTAAAATCAGTTATCATAATCTCAAATTTCTAAGCCTCCGTTTTGTCAATAAAAGAGGGAGTTGAAGTGACTCTGCCAAATGACTACTGGTGGCAGTGTGAGGAGGAGTTTGCAGGTTCCATAGGGCGCAGCCTTGACGATCTCATGCCCGAACTCCTCTGATGCACTCAGAACCCCAGCAAACCCAAATTGGTCTCCTTCAAATTCTCAGGATGGAAAGCATGTTTGGATCAGGCATTAAGCTATGCTGGGATCAGCGAAAGGGTGTGGGTGGGGGAGGGAAGGAAATGCAAGGAGAGGTGTGGCTCACTGCCTCAGGTCCCCAGGATCTATGGGTGTGAGGAGCCAAAGGAATCAGCTTTCATTTAGTATCTGGGGCTTCTGGTCAAGTCCTTGATCTGGAGATAGCCAAGAATGGGGGACGGGAGAGACCAGGGTGGCTGGCCTCCATTTCCCACCTTATATTCCCAGGTGACATCCTCCATGGGCACGACACTGTGGGCCTCATGCTCAGGGGACTGGCTGCAGGCCTCACACATGATCAGGCCATCCTCTTTGCAGAACATTTTTAACGGTTCCCTGTGGAGCTCACACACATCACCCTTCAGCCCCATTCCTGGCTGCAGCCCCAGCAGACGAACTTTCTCTACAACATTGGCCAGCTGCCAATTGGGCCGCAGGTTCCTTGGCTGGACAGGAGCCCGGCAGAGGGGACAGGTGTAACCCCAGTTCTGGGATTCTCCTGGAACCTCCCACAGTCCAGAGAGACAGCTGTGGCAGAAACTGTGGCCACAGTCGATGCTCACAGGCTCCCTCAGAAAGGTCATGCAGATGGGACAGGCCACTTCTTCCACAATGGCTTCTGCCAATGCCGCAGGATCCATGTCTCCTTCTCACTCCCTCTTCAGAACATGAATACAGCCAGGCAGAAGTAGTCAAGGCTGAGAAGAAGAAAAAAAGTAAGATAAAAATGTTCTTCTGTTGAAGAGCAAAGGGATCAGCAAAAGGGATAATCAGTGACTGAAAAAAACCCAATTTCCTCCTTTGGATCCTTTATTGACCTTGGTTAATATAAGTGCTGGCCTTCCCAACTGAAGTTCCGACTGGGTCACATCATCCATACCACTGTGGAGACATCTGGGGATGCTTACGTGAGTGGATATTGGGAGTTTTCAGTTTTCATTTATTTGGTCATCTCTGACTCTCCTGAGTTTGCTCACCAGACCACTCCCACTCTACTTCAATCACACTCTCCAAATCAGTATTGTTTCTCTTGAGCTTAGGAAAGGTCCCACAAAAAGTGGTGTTTCAGTATCCAAAATAAGGCCAGAAATACCCCTCACCTTACTCTCTAGTATGTTTATATGTATATTTATAGACTTCAAGGTGCAGAAAAGGTAACATGCCAGAAGTCCATTGCCAGTATGCTCAGTTTGTTCTCTTGCATTGCACACCTGAGTGTAAAGTATAAGGGAACCAACAATGCTTTCTCCACATCCTCTAAACCCCTGCCCATTTCTCTAGCCCTAGCATTCACTAAGTTGTCAAGACACTTCCCTCAGACTTCAGTGATACGTTTAGAAGCAGAGATGAAATAACATCCACTGGAAGATAGAAACAGAGGTCAACTGATGACAGTCAAACCCATATTGATGAAGTCACTACCCCAGCAAGAAACTTGAGATTTTTGCCAGGGCCAGAGATGAGTATGGAACTTGAATGATCAATGGCAGGCTCTTGGCTCAGTAGACAATATTTCTTTGTTTACTTTCCAAGTTTGTGTTACTGGCTAGAATCTATGAAGGGAAGAGCCCTGTTGGTCTTAGTCATGGCTGTATCCTCCACACCTAAACTGTGCCTGCCATGCTGTTGTTGTTAAATAAATATTTGTTGAATGAATAAACCAGCTAGACAAAGGAAATAGATCCTAGACCCACAATGCTTTTATAATTTGTTAGGTAACTGACAAACTGTATAATAGGTACTATTATACAGTAATAATAATAGCAAACACTCCTGAGCACTTACACTGTGTGCCAGGCACTATTCCGAGTGATTTACACAGATTAACTCAGTTTATTTCACAACCCTAAATGGAAAGCATTATTCTATTGTTTTCGTTTTACAGATGCTTGGTCCTGGGCTCTGCCATTCTATCTTGGGCAAATCACTTAACCTCTCTAGCCTCAAGGTAGAATAAAAATTCAAGAGAGAGAAATTGGGCACCTGGGTGGCTCAGTCAGTTAAGCATCTGCCTTTGGCTCAGGTCATGATCTCAGGGTCCTGGGATCAAGTCCTGCATCCAGCTCCCTGTTCAGCAGGGAGTCTTCTTCTCCCTCTAACCCCTCCCCCCAGCTTGTGCGCCCTCTCTCTCTCTCTCAAATAAATAAAATCTTTTTTTAAAAAAGAGAGAGAAATCACTGTGATTTAGGGTAGTCCAGTAGGCTTCCTAAAAAAACTGGAGTAGTAAGTAGATTTTGCAAGGGCTCTCTGTTACAAGCCAGCAGTAGGTCATGCTTCTCATTGTCCTACCTGACTCATTTTACACCTCCCACTATCACTGCCAAACTGTGGGACCCAGTATCCTAAAACCTAGTTTTGTGAAATCCCTAACCTACTGAGGGCCTCTCCTGGTTCCCCACCATCAGTCCAGTAGGAAAGTTCTCTCTCTTCAACCCTGAAACAGCAACTGTGCCCAGTTAAGCAAAGAGAGAAACTTCCACACTTTCTTGCAGACCCCACGTCTATTTATTCTACCCTATTTGGGTTCCTGCTGTTTTTGCAGCTTGAAATGACTTCTCCATGATCCTGCCCTTAACATCGCTTAATATACACACATTATTGCCTTCCCACATTGGAAGCTTCATGAGGATAGGGATATTTTCTTATTTTGTTCACTACCACATCCTCAACATCACGAAGAGTGCCTCAAACATTTTTTGAATATGAAAGAATTAAGTGTAAACGTTGAGGTCTGATAGTAGGTTGGAAATGGAAGTGTCAATATCATCTAATACAGTGGGGGCACCAAGAGCTAACCACTTAAAGGTGACACAAGAGAAGTTGATTACCTATGATTTAAAGCTACGAAGATCAACAGAAGAATGCAAACAGAAATCGAAAATTGAGACGATGGTGGCAGTAGGGAGGTGAGGTAAAGAAATATCAAAACGATAAATCAAAAAATGCAGCAAAAGCATGTTTTAGATTTCTGAGTCATAAAGATTTAAACATGAAAAAGTTCAAAGTGATGGCCTCTGCAAGGAGGACTTAGGGTCAGGTAGCTACTATTGCTCTTCCATATAAGACCGGGTTTACTGATTTATTTTTTATTATACATAAATTACTTTGATAAAACTTTGATTATTAAACGTTTAATTGCTTCGACCTTGCCTTTGCCAGGGTGGGGCGCCTGTCTGGGAAAGACATTTCAGGGCGGGAGACAGAACGTGGCAAAGCTTGGAGAGAAGAGACCAGAGTGGAGAGAGGGGCGTGGGAGGCGGTGACCCCGGGGGTTCTGGAGCAGAGGGGTGGTAACCTCCCAGGCCCAAGACTGCGGAGCAGGGCCCGCGGACAGCAGAAAGTGAGCCTGCAGGATTTTTGACTTCAGAACAGGCACAGCTGTCCACCCACCTCCCTCCTCAGCTGGGACTGGCGCCCGCGGCGGAAACTGAAAGTGAAGACGCCCGGTTCTCACGGCCGAGTGCCGGTAGCGGCACAAGCGCCAGGTCAAGCCACGGCAGCACTTACCGCCAGCTGGGAGATGAAGGCCCCAAAGCGGCCGGCTCCTTTGCCTCGCTGGCAGGCCTCCCAGGCCCCGCCCACAGGTCCGGAGCCAATGAGCGGCGGGCAGAGCCCGGGCGCCGGGATCGCACGCCGGCGGCGTCTTTGTG
Organism: Ailuropoda melanoleuca; assembly: GCF_002007445.2. NCBI lineage: Eukaryota > Metazoa > Chordata > Mammalia > Carnivora > Ursidae > Ailuropoda > Ailuropoda melanoleuca. Next base: position 56,884,359 of record NC_048225.1, read on the forward strand.
GGAACAGCCAATCACAGACAGGGATCAAGACAACTCTAGCCAATCGGAGATTGGCTCTCGGCGTGCCAGTGCTTTTTCTCTGCTACGTCGGTTTTTCTGGCTCCTTGTCGCACTCAGAGTGTTTTAAACTGTGAAGGGGCCCAGGAGTCAGTCCCACGACAGGTGGAAGCGTTTCGGGTCCCGAATGAGGCCGCTCAAGCCGTGCATTAGCAGAGGACCTGCTGACTCTCCACCCAAGGGACCACCTCAGTCTCTCGCTTCCGCTCTGACTAGAGGCTCTGCAGAGGGTGCCTTGTTCCTTCCGGGTGGTAGCACCGGAACTAATGCTATTCATTTGCCAGTTTTCTGTGTTAAACTCAGAAGCCTATGAGGTCAGTCGTGTCTGGTTCTGTGACCCAATTTAGCGCGGGCCTGGACACTCATATGCAGTTTCTTGTAAGATGAAAGACCTTTCCTGGCTCCAGTCTGCAGATACTGGATTCTTAGGAAAAAACCAAACAAAACAAACCCTCCTGCGTTTCCCTGGCAAACTCTTACCCTTTAACACTTAAACAGGCAGCTTCTCATCATTTATTGCTGCAATCCATTTTAAAGTTAGAAACAGAGATGGGAATTAAGGAGTGCACTTTTCTAATGAGCACTTGGTGATGTATGGAAGGATTGAATCACTCTATCGTATACCTGAAGTGATAACATTGTATATTAACTAACTGCAAGTACAATAAAAACTTAAAAAAAAAATAGAAACAGGTATTAAAATCTGATAGAGTAGAAGTGGAATCCCTGGTCACAAATTGTCATTAATTTCTTTAAAATTTTTTATTTTAAATGACTGGTACCCCATCCTCACCCAAAGACATAGACTCAGTCGTGTGCACACACAACTGCCACTTAAGGCAGTGATTTGGGTTTTTCTTCACACTTGCAGCACTTCATCCTCTACCTGATACTTAGGTGCTTACTGAATAAGCAAATAAAGGCATGTCCTGTCCACATGGAAAATAACCAGGAAATGCTCCAACTGAAGCCCAGTTCTAAAGAATTTCATTGTTGGGATTGATACTCTTTGGATCCTCGTGCCAATGTCAGGGCCCAGGCCATAGTTGAAACTCTGAAGAGTGAGTACCAGAAAATTCCTGAAACAAATGGGATCATGAGCAAAAGAAGAAGAAGGAAGGAGGTTACTGATGTCTCAGTTGGATTGTCTTACTCACCCGGATCTGGACAAATTGCTGCCTCAACTGGATCTGGACAAATTGCTGCCTAACAGAAGAGTGAATGGGTTAAGTGAAACAAGTTGCTTTAAACATTTATTGAGCATCAGCTTTTTGTGACATTTTGTACTGGGTGCTAGGATTACAACTATGAGCCATACAGTCTCTGTTCGTCAGGAGCTCAAGATCAAGTTGGCTGTACTTTGGAGCTTCTGTGAAGTTGAAATACTTAATGGAGAGATCATTTTCATTTGTAACTTGCAATTGTCCATGACCATGACTGACTCTCAGGGGCCCAGACAAAAGGGCATCTTATGGTTGCTGGGGGAGAGAGCTCATGTTCACCAGGGGAAGAAGGCTGGACACAGAGATTTTGGAGGCCTATCAGCCCATCCCTCCTGCAGAGAAGCTGTCCTTCCCAGCCTCACTCAGAGTGCCTTGTTTGCTGTGAAAGGCAGTTGTGTGTATGCTGGAGAGGCTCTGTCTTGGAGACATTCCGTAGCTGTAACTTCAGACCACAGCCCTCTGCCTGAATGCAGCACAGACCAGGACAACAAAGTGAGTGGCTAACTGTGAGATGGTGTCTGCTGTGGGTGAAGAATGTTACCATAAGAGAAGTAAAGACTGAGAACAGATTGGGGGGCAGGGAAGAAGGTGAGGGCATCGAGAAAGGAGGGCTAAGGAAGGGAGTAGGGCTAAGGAAGGGGTGGGAAGTTGGGACAAACCCTGGGGACTCACTAAGCTTTATACAAGCTTATGCTTGAACTTTAGAGGACAGGAGAGAGCTGCCCATGGTGACATAGCAGTCAGAAGAAAAACCTGTGAGGGGTGGAGGCTAAGAAGAGTGCATCTCAGACAGTGGGTAGTTGCCCCACTCTACCTCAAAAGTCTCTTTCTGGACCTTTTGTAATAATAGAATAAGACTTCCTGTTCTTCCAGTATTCTAGATTGTCTTCAGTTTCCAGAAAACAAGGCGGACACTTCTCCAGAGTCTAAGCAGGGGAGTTTAGGGCCTCCCTCCCCCATCCACTCAATGTTAGCCCAAGCTAAGAGAGAAGAAATTCCCGCTCAGGGCAGCAAAGCTTCAGACCTTTGTTAATACTCTCACTTAGACAGGGAAAGAGAGTCAGGAATAGAGGGGCAAGGGGAGCCTAGAAGCTAAAACCTGCAATTCTGTCCAGAGGACGTGGAGAGCCTTTTTGGAAGTTCTCCTGAGTCACTGGAGGCCTGTGAACATGACTGGGGAGTCACTGAGAGTATGTTCCTTATCCCAAGAGACTGAGAACAGAGGGTAGAGAGAAGGGAGCAATTCTAGAAGCAAAGGAAAGCAGCAATAGTAGGAAGAAGACCTACTTCAGTGTGGATTCAGTGTGAGATGCCATGGATGGGAATATAAAAGTATGTATGTGTGTGTGAGATGTTTTAAAAAAATATATATTTATATATTATTTTTTATTTCTAGTTACCAAGATACATTTATATCTTTGTGCATCTATATATGAGAATATAACTACATATTACAATAGCAACTGTTAATCGTTACATATAACAAACAGCAAGGTTTCTGGATGGTTGGCTGAAGAACGAACCAGACAAATACTGTTATTGGTTTTGATATCAGTGTTATGTTGGATTAAAAAAATAAGAAGAAATAGCTTTACAGTTCATTGTATTGGTATCTATTTAGATACTTTTAATTTGTTTTAGTAAGTTATCCTTAGAGTGTCAATGTTTCCATAATTTATGAGTGCGTTATTATGTGAAGTTGTGATATTGTGATTTATAATAAGAAATATATATTTGGCCTTCTTTCTTATGTTTGGCACAGAGCTCCTGAAACCCTTGGAATTTCCTTTGCGATGAGAGCCATAAAGGTGTCTTTTGTTATGTTAATGAGATGACTTTTAGACCTCACCTAAGGATGGGGACTGTAGCCAGGAGGACCCATATTATATTTACAGGGTTGTAACTTTCAGTCTTACCCTCCCCCCTACCTCTGATACCCTGGGGAGAAGAAAGGGGTTGGAGGTTGAATCAATCACCAATGGCCAATGATTTGATCAGTCATGCCTCCATAATGAAGCCTCCACAAAAACCCAAGAGGACAGGGTTGGGAGAGCTTCTGGGTTGGTAACTGTGTGGAGGTGCTGGAAGAGTGGCATGCCTAAAGGGGTCATGGAAGCTCTGCACCCCTTCTTGTACCTTGCCCTCTGCGTCTCTTTCATATGGCTGTTTCCGAGTTATATGCTTTAATAATAAACTAATAATGTAGTAAGTACAATGTTTCCCTGAGTTTTGTGAGCCACTCTAGCAAATTAATTGAACCCAAAGAGGAACCTGTGGTTTATAGCCAGTAGGTAGAAATACAGGTAACAAGCTGTGTGTGGGGGCAGGGCAGTCTTGTAGGACTGAACCCTTAACCTGTGGATCTGATGCAATTTTGGGGTAGACAGTGTCAAATTGAGTTGAATTCTCACCCTGCTCTGGTCTGAGAATTGCTTGTTCCTGTGGAAAAACCACCCCCACTCCTTCGTAGATTGAAATTGGGTTCAGCAATCCAAATTAAAAGTATTATCTTAACTTCTATCTTTCTCCATTTCTAGGCTTTTTCTTGATTATGATCTCTAATATTATGTGCTTACCACTACTTCCCCCCCCCCAGAGACTTATCTTTATTGCCACAGTTCTGTTTAATTTATTATTCCATTCAAAATGGAACCTGTTAATTTATGGTTATTTTAACTTGCTTTTTTTTCTGATTTTATCCTTACTGTATTTTCCTTTATTTTACTTCTGCTCATTCTCTTTGCCTCCCCCCCCTTGCTTCTTGCATTACTTTTTAGTTTATTTATTGGGGAGCATAAAGTTTTCTCTAAATTTATGTCAGACTATATTCCATACATTGTAATGACACTTTCATTGTCATTAAATAAACTGTAACTACAGTTTTGAATTTAGTTTTCCCCAGAAATTGTTGAATTGGGTTATTTTTTTAATTGAGTATAGTTGACGCACAATGTTACATTAGTTCCAGGTGTGTAACACAGTGATTCGACACATCTTTATGTTATGCTATGGTCACCACAAGTGAAGTTTTAAATATATAAGTAGAGCTGACCCTTGAACTACACAGGTTTGAACTGTGCAGGTCACTTATCCACAGATTTTGTACAGTACAGTACTGTAAATGTATTTTCCTTATGATTTACTTAATAACATTTTCTTTTCTCCAGCTTACTTTATTGTAAGAGTGCAGTATATAATGCATAAAACATACACAAAGTGTTAATTGACTGTTTATGTTATCAGCAAGGCTTCTGACTAACAGTAGGGTATTAGTAGTTAAATTTGGGGGGAGTCAAAAGTGAAATGTGGATTTTGACTGTACAGGGTATGTGTGGGGTGGCTGGTGCCCTTAACCCTTGCGTTGTTCAGGGGTCAACTGTGATTTTTTTTAGGCTTGCTATTATTTTATGACCACATTTCATAAAAATTTATTTTTAAAATGCCATTACAACCTTGCTTTGGGAAAATATTTTGTGGCTAACGATATAATTATAGTACTATTCAGTGGGTGATGGAAAAGAAGGCATATTGCTACAGTAGAAAAGATAAAATTGATATAGTTTCTTTATCAGAGTGTGATAGAGTTTAGAGGTATTTGGCCAAACTCATTGCCTTGGATGTGGATAGCAGAAGACTGAGTCAGGAGCCAGCCAGACAAAATGCTGACTAATAATAAGAGTTAAAGTTCCAGAAATGTATTTGAAGCAGAAAAAGGACTTATTAAGGAATATTAGGTAGCTCATGGAGGATGCAGGCAGGAACATCATCAAATTACTCTGCAGGTTCACTCCGGTAGACATATCACTACTACCGCCATTGTGCATGGTTAACTCAGATCTTACTCCCAAACGTGGGCACTAGTGAAGTTAATCTGAGGGGAAGCAAACAGAAATTGTAGAGGTTTTGATGGCGTGCAACAGAGGAACATGGTGCAAGAAACTAATCACAGCCAAGTGCCTATGCTTTGTTCCACTGGCTGTGAATTTTATGGAAAGCCTTGTACAAATGGCATGTGTTCAGTATGCTTTAAAGAACATTTCCAAAGACAGAATAGTGGTAATGGTAGAATAGGCCCACCTGCAGTTTCTGTCAGTAGTCTGTCTGAATCTTTACCCGTCTAGTGCACAGCTGGCAGTGTCCTGGATACTCCCTCACTGCTAGACTCCATGTCTGCATCTGTGCTGCCAAGCCCTGTGTCCAATCAGCCACTTTTATCAGAATCTCTAGCATCTTCCCAAGTGGACAGTGCATGTGGACAAAGCAGGACCTGAACCAGAAGACCTGTAAGCTCTGGTATCAGATACAGCATAGCAGCCATCTGAAGAGCAAAGCAAGTCTCTTGAAAAACCAAAGCAAAAAAACAAACAAAAAAAGAATTGCTGTTTCACATGTAGGAAGAAAGTGGGACTTACTGGGTCTGAATGCTGGTGTGGAAATATTTACTGTAGTGTATACACCGTTACTGCAATGTACACATTGCTCTTTCAATTACAAAGCGGATGCTGCTGAGAAAATCAGAAAAGAACATCCAGTAGTTTTTGGTGAAAAGATCCAGAAGATTTGAACTCCTGCTGGAATACAAAATCCTTTGACCATCTGCAAACTAAAAATTGACTTGAGGTTTTTTTCCTAGTCATTGGGAATGTAGAGCGATGTGTCTTGCATAGACCTTTTAATCATGCATGTCATCAGAATAGATTTTGTTTTTGTTTTGAAAATGACTCTGAACATTTATTTCTGTTGCAGTTTCTATGGCTGAAAAGACTTAAGTAAATGTTACAAGTATTATCCTTTTAAGATCATTTTAATCTTAGTTGAGTGCAGAGGGCTTTTACAAACGTGGAGAAATTTTGGAGGGCTGTGATTTTTCCAGTATTAAACATGCATGTGTTGATCTTGCAGTTTATTTTCTCATTGTGTGTGTACATAGCTTTTCTCTGCAGCACGATCTCTGTCGATGGTGTCCCTGAGGACACCACTAGTTACCAGTCACTGAATGGACCTTCATCCTTACGGCTGCTTCTGGGTTTTCATTAACAAAGGTTCTGCATATGTTAGCATATGGTTTCTTTGCACCCACTATTTATGTCTGAATCATTTGTCACAGGAGAGTGTGTGCTGATAAATCTAAGTTTGTGTGTTTTTACATTTTTTTGAGCGAGGGAAGGAGAAGCTGTATGCATTTCATTGCCGATGGCAGGTTTCTTTCAGATTACGTTCATTGGTCTGTGTGTATACAATATGAAGAATGATCTGAGGTAATTGTGCTGTATTTATGTTTATCCACCAGTCTTTGATTAAATAAAAAGGAAAACCATAAAAAAGAAGAAGCTGTCACTATAATCTCTATCTCTGCTTTCTCTAGAAGATGGATTCTTCTATTAACGATTTTCACCAGCATGATTCAATGTAGCATCTGCTTTTTTATGTTCTTAGCTTCCAAGTCTGCTTCTTTTTTTTTTTTTTTAAGATTTTATTTATTTATGTGACAGACAGCCAGCGAGAGAGGGAACACAGCAGGGAGAGTGGGAGAGGAAGAATCAGGCTCCCAGTGGAGGAGCCCATGTGGGACTCGATCCTGCAACGCCAGGATCACGCCCTGAGCCGAAGGCAGACGCTTTAACGACTGCGCTACCCAGGCGCCGCTCCCCCCAGTCTGCTTCTTGCAGGTTTACATGATTGGCAGCACTTAGATCACATGCTTTCACCCATGGTACTGGATTGGATTATTGTCCCCATCTATTTTCTTGTAAGGGCAATGTCCAACCCCATCCACGGCCTTATGACTCAGAGTGCGTCCGTATAGGTGGAGAATATTGCCCCAGGCCCCTATCAGACCTATATAACTGTCTTGGATCATCAGAATGAGAGCTAAGGACGTATTTCAGTTTCCTACATAAGATTGACGAGACATGCTTGCACCACTTCTTCATGTTTTCCCTCTGCCACAGTAAAGACAGGTCCCAAAGCGGAGCTCCTCCTTCAGCTAGGCTCCTGGATGAGAAGACCTGTGGATCAGAGTCCCGGCAGTCTACCTGCAGCTGAGGACATGACAGATGAGTGAAAAAATGTTTGTTGTAAGCCCTCGTGATTTTGGAGTTTTTATTGTGGTAGAAAAACCGATTAGCCAGGAAGTTGAGTTTATGGCTTCCATCTTGGGGCAATGTAGAATCATAAAGAGGGAAATTCCTCAAACAGAAAGACCAATCCAAATGCTGAGTGGCCACAATGAGTGACAAATATCCACAACATACACCAACTTCTTATTCATAAAATTTAGAAAACACGCAGAAGTTCTCAGAACAAAATGTGGCCACCACGTTGTACAATAGCATTTCCCTAGTCAAAAGGAAGTTCAAATGCACGCTGCCATCACAGGCCATAGTTCTTACAGAGAAATATATTCTTATCTATGGAGGAGGCAGAAAGGAAGAATAAGGGATTGGTGGTTTCAAGTTTTTGAAATTGTTTTCTTTGTCAATCTGTGCCTATTGTTTCGTGTCTAGGGCCAGACAAGGGAGTGTCTCTAATTACTCCTCTTTGTCCCCATACTTTCCAAGCATCCTGATTATAGCAAGGGAGTATGCTGTTTCTGAGGACACAACCTCTACTTTCTTCTGAGCCGGATGCATGATATTCAACAAAAACAAATTTCAAAGGTTAGGACCCAGCATTTTCCACAATCCTTATTAACTGCTTTTTTCTTTGTATTTCTCTGTATCTACTGTAGGATAACAAGGACTCCAGCTCTCGCCAAAGTGGCTATCACAGCTGCTTACTGTGCTGGATTTCCTTAGATCTATGAGTCTGGCTTTCTTGTGCGGTTTCCCATTGTTGTTTGTATTCATGTGCTAGAAAAGTCATGATCGGCTCATTCCTGAACTGGAGCTGCAGTTTTCTTCCAGAGCTTAAGCCTTCAGGGACCCAGAGTGGCCTCTCCTGGTCCAGCTCTGTCTTCCTATTTTCTTACTTCTTCTCATTGAGCTTTTATATTTTCCAGAACTTCTATAAATGTTGTTACCTCTTCCTGGTTAGTGATATATGACTCTAACTTCCTTTACTATTGCATTTCCCTCTTTTTTTTTTCCCTGTCCAATCAAGCAGGTTCAGCACTTTTTTTTTTTAACTTCTAATATTAACTCCATATTTTCTCTACCACTTGTAGAACAACACATTTACTGGATTGGAATGTTTTCCAGTGCTCCCTCACTTGCTTTTTCAGCTCAACTCCTAAGGAGGATCCTCTCTTCTTCCTTTAATTCCTGACACACACTTACATTGTCTGTTATCACTTCTAAAGCTCTCAGGTATCCCTCTATCTCATCATTAATACATACCATCATTACTTTACCTGCTCAGATGAGCATACAAATGCCACTGTTATTTCTGTGCCAATCTGATTACCAAAGTGACAACATTCTTGCTATAGATTTCCTTTAATTATTTATTGACTGGAGGGTTTATGATGATTTTATTCACACCTCTTGCCCCCCAGCAATTCAAAATGAGGCCGCTTCTTATCTGCTTATTAATGACATTTATTATTCTTGGAACCACATTCCAGATCTCTGAAATCTATAGCTTTGATCAGAAATGAAATAAATGAATGAATTTATTCATAAATGAAACTAATAAAGGAAACTAAATATAATTTTTGATACATAGTCAATGCCCAGAGACAGATTTTGGACAAGATATGCAGTTCCACAGAAGTTAGTCCTACCTCAATCCTGGATATAGCTTAAAGAAGAAAACAACCAAAATTTGAGGAATTGTATGTAATGCTCTTTGCTACTTCATAGTAGTAACATCCTGGAGGCCTAAAATGCCCTCACTAAATCTCTACCCACTTCAGGGTTAATTCACCCTTAGCCTACTTAGAATTAGTCTGCTCTTACCATTTGCTGTAGTAAAAATTTTCATGCCTTCTAAGGTGAGTCCCTGGGTCCACAACCCTGCATTCGGGAGGATTTTGGGAAGATGACAACTTAACTTTGATTCTGGTTTCTATTTTTTTTTTTAATTTTTAATTATGTTAGTCACCATACGGTACATAACTAGTTTTTGATGTAGTGTTCCATGAATTCATTGTTTGTGCATAACACCCAGTACTCCATGATTCTGCTTTCTAATTTTGTGTGTCCAAAAATTCAACTAAGAAGATAACATTTATCAAGAATATACAATGCTATCACACAAAAGAGAGCAAAATTCATTCTAAAATTTGTGATTCCTGTGAATCTGTTGAGAATAAGGTAGAGGGAAAGCTGTCATGAAACCATGAAGGGAGGCCCTCACTTCAGAGCCTCCAGCATTTGGCACCTGTGGAAAGAGCTCTGCCTCATGTCTCCATGGGTCTTTGAATATGGGCTGGACAGCTCACCTGAGGTACTCCTCATAACCCTCCTAGGAAGAAGCCCAATCTGTTCATTGAAAAGGCAGAACATTATGAGAACATATGTCAGCTAAGAAGAGTGATTTGTCAAACCATCATTCATAATCATGAACAGATAAAAGGAAGCTAGTAATGTGGAAAAATATCAGAGCTTGAAAAAAAAGAGAACAGATATGAAAAGTCAAACCAAATGGCCCAGCAAAAAAATAGGAAAGTGAGAGAACCTTAAAAAATAAAAGCATAACATTAGTGAGAGCTGAGAAAATCCTATTGTCTTAAAACAAGAAGATGGCTACAGAAGAAAAGCAGTGTGCAAACAATAGCAAATTATTGGAAATCATAACAGTAAAGCATAGTGTGCTGATTTTGTGGGGAATGTTTGGTTGTTTTGAACCAAGAGGGATAAGAGATGGGAGCATTTTCTTGAATCCCTAAAACTCCGAGGTGTAAATTAAAAAAAGAAAAAGAGAGAGAGAGAGAGAGAGAGAGACAAAACAGAATAGAAAAGAGTAGCCATTGTTTTTTTTGCACCACGTTCTGGAAAAATCTCTCAAATTGATCATGTGTAGTTCTTTGTTTTTCAGCAAATATATAGACTTGGAAAAGAAAGACAAGAGACATGGAGGCCAAATATAGGCATTCCAGAAGGAAGGAAAGGAGGGGATGGAGACGGAGTGAAATCAGTAATCAAGGAAATAACTAGGAAAAAATTTCCATAAGACCCAAGTCTTAAGATGCTTGCTTATTCATAAAATGAAAGATCCATACCTAGATAATTTCAGATAAAATTTCTGAACTCTAGGAAAAGGAGACTATTTGTCATACATTTAGACAGATATACCTACAAAGTAATGCTAAATCATAGTGGGTAGTGGGTGAGCTCCACAAAAGCATTTATCTATTCTGTTCACTGATGTATTTCCATCAATTAGAAGAGTGCCTGTCACATACAAATAAATATCCACGAATGAATTAGCTGGCATTAAGAAATCAATCTTTACCTGAGGTCATGAAAGTATTCTTTTCTATTACTTTGCAAAGTTCAATTGCTTTGCCTTTTATAGTTCTACTGGTAATCTATGAAGGATTTATACTTGTGAGTGGTATGAGTTTAGGGCTCAAATTTCATTTTTTCCATATGAATATACAATAGTTCCAGTATTATTTATTAAAAATATCCTTTCCTCATTTTTTGTCGTGCTACCACTGTCATGTAACAGCTGGTCATTGGGGTGCCCGGGTGGCACAGTCATTTAAGCGTCTGACTATTGGTTTTGGGTTGGGTCATGATCTCAGGGTCCTGTGATTGAGCCCCTTGTTGGGCTCTGCACTCAGCGTGGAGTCGGCTTGAGATTCTCCCTCTCCCTCTGCCCCTCCTGCTTGCGCGCTTTTGTGCACTCTCTCTCAAATGAATAAATCTTAAAAAACAAAAACAAAAACACCCCAACTGGCCTTAAATCAATAGATGTGCTTCTGGGCTTTTATTTTTGTTCATTGGCTCAATTGTCTACGCTGAACCAATATCACTATTACACTTTCATAGTTACTCTACCTTTATAATAAGTCTTGATATTTGATAATCAAGTTTTCCCATGTTGGTTCCGTTCTTCAAGAGTGTTATGGCTATTTTCAGCCATTTATATTTTGCTATAAATTTTTAATTAAGCTTATCAAGCTTTACAAAATGAGCTGTTAGGATATTATTAAGATTGCATTGAATCTGTAGAAAAATTTTGGGGAGATAATTAAATTTTTCACCTTACTGAGTTTTCTTATAAAAGAACATAGTTTTTTTTTTTCTTCTGTTTAGTCCTCAGTTTCTCTTAAGGATGCCTTCTGGTTTTCTGTATAGAAGGTCCTCTGTATCCTTTATTTCATTTACTCTTAGATGTGTGATTTTTCTATGCCATTGTAAATGTTTTAAAAAATCATGTGTATTTTGTAAAGAAATACAGTGGAATTTTGTACATTGACCTTGTATTTAGCAACCTTTATATATTTACATATTAATTCAAATTATCAGTATTTAGCAACCTTTATATAACTTATAACTTTATTAATTTAAATTACTTATCAGTGGATTCTTTTGGATTTTATACACATACAATCATTAATCTACGAATAATGATTAATATTTTTTCTTTTTTTAAAAATTTTTTATTATGTTATGTTAGTCACCATACAGTACATCATTAGTTTTTGATGTAGTGTTCCATGATTCATTGTTTGTGTGTAACACCCAGTACTCCATGCAATACGTGCCCTCCTTAATGCCCATCACCAGGCTAGCCCATCCCCCCCCAAAATCCTCAGTTTGTTTCCCAGAGTCCATAGTCTCTTGTGGTTCATTCCCCGTTCTGTTTATGCCCCCTTTATTCATCCTTCCTTATCCTACATATCTCCCTGCTATTTCTTGTGTTCCACAAATGAGTAATATTTTTTTCTAAATCTCATAGCATACATTTCTTTTTCTTGCCTTATTACAGGTTGTTAACACAAGAAATAATTTTTTTTATTTTTTATTTTTTTTTAAAGATTTTATTTATTTATTTGACGGAGAGAGAGAGAGACAGCCAGTGAGAGAGGGAACACAGTCAGGGGGAGTGGGAGAGGGAGAAGCAGGCTTCCAGCGGAGGAACCTGATATGGGGCTCGATCCCAGGACTCTGGGATCACACCCTGAGCCGAAGGCAGACACTTAACGACTGAGCCACCCAGGCGCCCCAAGAAATCATTTTTAACCTCAGGTAAAACCATGCTCTCTTTTCATGGTGGGTGTTTGTGGCTTTGTATTGACACGTCCATCAGTATCTTCTAACAAAAGACAATGGCATTATTCATCTACAAATGGAATTTGGATACCCTTGCAAATAAGAGAACTTTTTTTTTAAGATTTTGTTTATTTATTTGACAGAGAGCATGCGTGCACAAGCAGGGGGAGCAGGAGTGGGAGAAGCATGCTCCCCACTTAGCAGGGAGCCCAAAGTGGGGCTGGATCCCAGGACCCTGGGATCATGACATGAGCTGAAGGCCGGTGCTTAACCAACTGAGCCACTCAGGCACCCCAAGAGAACATTGTCCTACAGGAGAGATTTCTCTGTAGAAGCAGCACCTAAAATAGAATGGTTACTACTGGGTAGCAGAGTCATTTTGTGACAGGCAACAGAAAACACATTGGGGGCATTGACTGGGGATCAGAGATAATGAGCTTAGCAGAGGCATTGAGTTTGAGGTGCCTAAGGAACACCAATATGGCGATTTCCAATAGACATTACCATGTCTGCAGTTCATAATATTAGTCTGGCCTGTTTTGGTAATAGAAGCTATGAGAACAGGTGAGATTTCTCATGGTTACTATATAGGGCTGAAGTGTCATAGCCTTGAGGATCCCCGCCAGGAATGTTAAGACAGGGGAGCTTCTCTACTAACTCCATATACTTGTGTTCAATCTCTTGTAGCTCAAATACACATTTAAAAACTCCTTAGAGCTATGAATTTTTCACATATTTCCCATTTCACTCCTTCTCTTCCTATGCAAACTTTTTTTTATAATAATATTTTTATTATATTATGTTATTCACCATACAGTACATCCCTGGTTTTTGATGTAAAGTTCTTCAAAGAGTTGTCTACATCCACTTTCTCCCCTTCTTCCCAACCCACTTACTCCTCAATTGCTGGATTCAAGATTCTCTTCCCACAAGACTTTCTTAAGGTAACAAGTGATCTTTTATTTTCAGTCCTGATACTGCTTGGTCTCTCAGCAGCCTTCTGTACTGCTGTACACTCTTCCTTCCCAATGTATTTTTTTTTCCTTTGGCTGTTGTAGCACTATCCCAACTGAATTTCCTATTTCTTTGGCTCTTGCAGTTGTTTTGAGTAATAATAATGACACAACATTCACTGGAGAATCGCTAATATCTCATTTTATTTTTCACATCAAACTGAGTCTAAGGGTGGTCATACCATGAGCAAGTGATTGGACTCCAATTTGGACACGTCTGTTTCCTGACAGAGCCCCACATTTAAATAAACTCTGTACACTGTCCCATTTCTGGTGTGACAGGTGAGCTATGATTAATGGCTCAAGGAAGAAAGAGTTGGCTTGAGAGAGAAGGAGAGCTAAGGGGCAGCGTACTGGAATGAAAGGAGTTCAAATTCAAGACCACTGAGTTAGGTGCTTGGTCCTTGAAGAGGCATCCCCAGAGCTATGGCACTGTCAGCCGTGAGGCTGCAATTTTCGGACATGATCACAAAGGGGCAGCATCAAAAAGCAGCAGTCTGTTAACTGAGCACAGTCTCGATCCCCTTGAAGAGCCCGTTTAGGAGTGTGAGCCGAAGTATCCTTGGCTCTGCACTTTCTAGTACATGCCCACACCTCCATTCAGTTGCTCCTTTCTTCCAGGGCAGGTCATCCCTCTTCTCTCTGCCCCGCGGCGCTCGCCTTCACTCTAGTCTCCTGAGTCTTAGAATGGTAACAGCACAGCCACTCTGGGTAGGAGTTAGGGCTCGGCTTTTCTTGGGTGCCTGAGTGGAGCGTGGCTCCCAGGGAGCCCCGAGTAATTTACTCTTCATCATCCCTCACACTCCCCAGGGTCCGGGAGAAGCTATAAACGCGCCGCGGCTTTGGGGAGGCAATGTTGTTGAGTGAGCTGGGCTCACCCCAGGGAGGGAGGGGGGTGGGGTGAGGCACGGCAGGGAGTCTGCCCAGAGGTCCAGCCAGGAAATATTGCAGGAGGAAGCCAGGCCTCTGCTAGTCTCTCTTGGTTGCTTGGAGAAGTCGGCCTGGGAGCTCACATTCCAGATTACAGCGGCTGAGATCCCAGACCTTGTTCAGCGATAACCAGAGGAGTTTCTTCAAACATTGTGAGGCCCATTCTAAACTATATCTATCCCTTGAGCCAGGAAGGACTCCCCAGTTCTGGCCTCCTACCCTTCACCTAAGAAACAAGGCAAGGGGAATGAATTTATCCGGGGAAATTACATGTGTGGGACAAATGGATGTGTGGTGGTGGTAGCGGCGGTGGGTGATCCATAATGAAAAAGGAAACTGAGAAGCTGGGCCGTGAAGTTAAGTCTGAGCCACCCCTCGAAGGACCTTGAATGCAGACCATGTCGTTTCAACTTTGAGCGCTATGGGAGTCACCAGTAACTTGTTAGACAGGAGCCTGATATGTCTAGTTTTGCTGTTTAAATAGCTGCAATGCAGAAAGTGAATTGAAATATCTGGGTTTGGAGGCAGGGAGGTGAGTTAGGGAGCTCTTTTCATAATCAGAGCAGAGTGGATGATACAATGAAGTTGGGAGAGAAGGAGGGTGTGTTAAATAGGAGGAAAGGTCATAATAGATTAGTTAGAAAAGTAAAATCACATGTGGAGGTAAAAGAGCAGAAAAATCAAGGTGGGACTGATTGTCCTGACCTGGATGACTGGGGTGAGTGGGCGGGACCATTTGCAAGGTGCTCCTTTTGGGGCAAGATGAGTGTGAGGCCCATAGGCTCTCCAAGTAGAAATGTGAAGAGGCAGCAGCTTATAGGGTTGGATCTCAGGACAGAAGCCTAGAAAAGAGTGGTATGTGAGACTCAGGAAGTGGAGCCTGGTGGTTGCGTGATCACCAGGGAGGGTAGTGGTGGAAGGGGGATGTGCCTGCGGACACCACGTAGCACCAGCCGCAGCCCGGACTGCTCTTCTTTCCGCGTCTCAGCTGTACCTCCTTTCCATGTCACACCCCAGCCAAGCACAATTGGACTGACTCTCATGCAGCTCTCCAGAGATCCTGATGAAAAATCCTGTTCTGTTCTTTGTTGGGGACTAGAAATGATCATCTTTCTTCACCCCCATCTCCCCACCTCCCAGAACACCAGAACTGCTTTTCGCAAATTTCCCTGATTAAAAACAAAAATCACCTGGGGAGAAGGGACTTACTGTTTTTAATCAGATTCCTGGACCCCCTGCCCTGGAAATTCTGATTCTCAGGGCCTGGAGTCAGACTTTGGGAATAGTGTTTTCAGTAACTGCTTCAGATGAATCTATCAGGGAAGTTTGGGAAATGCTCCTTAAGCCTAAACACAAACCCGTGTCTTAAAACCCCATACCAGATCAAACCCCTTCTTTCTGCCCTAAATCAGATTAGAGTGGATCTTAAAGGTAATCATAGACTGAGCCTTACTCTCTGGACCCAAGTGAACTTTAACCCCACATGCCCTAGAAGAGCTGGGGTTAGTGTGGAACGTTCTGGGCAGGTTCACTGTGTTGGAGAAGTGGTTAAGAGCAGTGTCTTGGTCCACAGCTTCAGCTCTGGAAAAGAAGAGCTGTTGCATGTTTTCTGAGTGGGTTGTCACACACTGAGATTAATGGGACCTCTGGGAAATGTGTATAAGGAGACTCAGAGCACGGAGAGGCTGGAGTTCAGAATTACAAGTACTTAATCTTCTGTTTGCTACTGTTATCACAACTCCAGTGCCCTTTCCATGTAAGTCCTTTCTCTCCTCTGAGCCATGACTGAATGGTGTTTCTCCTTTACCCCTTTATAGACCCTGGACTTGCATGCAGAAGCCTCAGCACTTGGTTCCTGTCATGGCCACTCCAAATGGAACTCTGGTACACCCAGCATATTTCCTGCTGGTGGGCATCCCTGGCCTGGGGCCTAATATACACTTTTGGCTGGGTTTTCCACTGTGTTTTATGTATGCCTTAGCCACCCTGGGCAACCTGGCCATTGTCCTCATCATCCGTGTGGAAAGGCGCCTGCATGAGCCCATGTACCTCTTCCTGGCCATGCTTTCCACCATTGACCTAGTCCTGTCTTCTGTCACCATGCCCAAGATGGCCAGCCTCTTCTTGACAGGCATCCAGGAGATAGGATTCAATATTTGTCTGGCCCAGATGTTCCTTATCCATGCTCTGTCAGCCATGGAGTCAGCTGTCCTGCTGGCCATGGCCTTTGACCGCTTTGTGGCCATCTGCCATCCACTGCGGCATGCTTCTGTGCTCACAGGGCCTACTGTGGCCAAGATTGGACTAGCTGCCCTGACCAGGGGATTTGTTTTCTTCTTCCCACTGCCCTTCATCCTGAAGCGGTTGTCATACTGCCAAACGCATACTGTCACACACTCCTTCTGTTTGCACCAAGATATTATGAAGTTGTCTTGTACTGACACCATGGTCAATGTAGTATATGGACTCTTCATTATCCTCTCAGTGATGGGTGTGGACTCCCTCTTCATTGGCCTCTCCTACATTCTCATCCTGAAGACGGTGTTGGAGCTGTCTTCTCAGGGGGCAGCACTCAAGGCTTTCAACACCTGTGTCTCCCATCTCTGTGCTGTCCTGGTCTTCTATGTGCCCCTCATCGGGCTCTCAGTGGTACACAGGCTGGGTGGCCCTACCTCCCTGCTCCATGTGATTATGGCTAATATCTATCTACTACTACCACCTGTGGTCAACCCTGTTGTCTATGGAGCCAAGACCAAGGAGATCTGTTCACGGATCCTCCATATGTTCTCACAGGGTGGTAAGTGAGCAGGGTAACCTCCCCAGTACCTTCAATCCCTGCCAAAGCTGTCTTGATGATTGGAGCATCCAACCCACTGGGCAATCTGTTTCTAGATATCTAAATAGATCTAGGATTCCTCTTTCCAGGAATGTGTCAATACAGAAGTGTGATTCTGAGAAAGTTTTGGCTAGACTGAATGGGCAGCCCCAAGCAAAGGTTTCCCATTGGAAGGCTCCTACATTGGCAGGAATGGGTTGGTACTAAGTCATTAGTGGAGGTAGCCTGGGCAAGTATGGCCTTCCTGTTAACATGGAGGGGGAGCCAGCGAGCAGCAGTGGGTACTGCCAGTCAGCTGTGCTCCCAGCAGCAGGCTCTTGTGAAGGAGATTTGAACATCACACCTCCATGGCTGCCACAGCATCTGACCTTTGACATTTCATCCACTTAAGACCTGTGGTATGAGGATTTAGCCAGCCCTTAGGTGTATTTAGTTTAATCTTTAATAGTTTACTGATGTATAAATGATATACAACATATGGCACATGTTTAAAGTGTACAGTTTGATAAGTTTGGACATGTACACACCCATAAAACCATAGCACAATCAAGATATGAACTTATTCATCACCCCCAAAAGTTTCCTTATACCCTTTTAAAGCCCTCACTCCCATCTCTCCTGGTCACCTCCTGCTCCAATCCCCAGACAACCACTGAAACGCTTTATGCTACATTAGTTTGCATTTCCTAGAATTTTATATAAATAGAATCATACAATATGTACTCGTTTTCTTGTCTGGCTTATTTTGCTCAGCACAATTATTTTGAGATTCATCCATGTTGTAGCATATATAAGTAACTTAATTCTTTTTATTGCTGAGTAGCATTCTATTGTAATTATGTCATAGTTTGTTTATCCCTTCATCTGTTGATGGACATTTAGGATGTTTCCAGAATTGACTGTTACAAATAAGGCTTTAGTGAACATGTAAGTCTTTGTTTGGACATGTTGTGTTTTTTTTTTTCCCTTCCTGTGTAAATACTTAGGAATGAAATGGCTGGATCATACTGGAGGTATATGTTTAACTTTTTAACTGCCAAACTATTTTCCACAGTGGTTGTACCATTTTCCAAAGTGATTGTACCATTTTACATTTCCACTGATAAGGTATGAGAGTTACAATTTTTGGCATCTTCGCCTACATTTGATATAGTCTGTATTTTTTATTTTAGCCATTTTAGTAGGTTTATGCTTTCAATATGCTTTCAATATGACCCTAATAAATAGTGATGTTTCACATCTTTCATGTGCTTATCTGCCATCTGTAAATCTTTGCCACTTCTCTGTTGGGTTGTTTGTTATTATTGAGTTTGGATTTTTTAAAATATAATTTGCATGTAAGTCCTTTATCAGATATATACTTTACATTTTCCCCCAGTCTGTGACTTGTCTTTTGCTTCTCTTAATGGTCTTAAAAAAAATCAAACATTCTTAATTGATGAAATTCAGTTTATCAAGTTGTTCTTTCATAGGACACACTTTTGATGTTGTATCTAAAAATTCATCACCAAAAATTCATCACCACAATCACACATACACCAAAATCCATATTCTTTTTCTTCCCCTAGAAGCATTTTGGGTTTTACATTTAGCTCTGTGATCTATTTTTGTGTTAGTTTTTGTATATACTGTAACATATGGATCAAAGTTAATTTATTTCCATATGGATATCTTGTTATTTTAATGCTATTGGCCTATCCATGGTCAACCATATTGCTTTTGGGTCTTTGTAGAAAATCAGTTATCTATATATGTGTGGGTCTCATTCTCGACTCTTTGTTCAATTCACTGACCTATTTTTCTATTTTTTATGTCAATACCACATTGTTTTGACTACTGTAACTTTGTAAGATGTCTTGCAATCAGTATTGTTGATCCTTTCACTTTGTTCTTCATTTTCAAAGGTGGTCTCACTGTATTTTCATAGGAATTTTAACAGCAGTTTTAAAATTTATACAAAGTAGTCTTTTGGAATTTTGATTTGAATTGTACTGAATTGATATTCGTCAGTTTAGAGAGAATTGACATTGTTGAGTTTTCCAACTCATGAACAATCTCTTCATTTTTAGGGTCTCCCTCAATTTCTTTCAGAAATCTTTTGTAGTTTCATTGTACAGGTTTTTCATGTCTCTCATCAGACTTCTCTGTATTTCATATTTTGATGCTATTATAAGTGGTATTATTTAGTTAACATTTATGATTATCCATTATGCTAGTGTACAGAACTATAATTGATTTCTTTATATTAGTCCTGAATCTTGAACTTTGCTAAATTCAATCATTATTTTATAAGTTTTTTGTATATTGCATTAGATTTTCTACATAGATGATCATGTTGCTTGTGAATAAAGACAGTTTTACTTCTTTCTTTCAAATTTGGATGCATTTAATCAGTTAGTTTGTTTTATTGCATTGGCAAGAAATACCAGGATATTGTGAATAGAAGTGATAAGTGTCCTGTGATCTTAGAGGGAAAACATCTATTGTTTTACTATTAAGTATGTTCTATTAATTCTTAAGAGAGATATTGAAATATATAACTATAATTTTATAATATAATATAATTTTATATTGCTTCATGTAGTTATGCCACTTTATGCTTCAAATATTTTGAAATTTTCTTAACAGGTGTTTAAATATTTAGCAATTTTAATTTTCTCATAATGAATTATTATGAAGTGGCCTTCTTTACTTGTGGTAATATTTTTTATCTGAAATCTACATTGTCTGATATTAATAAAACCATTTTAGCTTTCTTGTAATTAATGTAATCATGGTATATATTTTTTTCCATTCCTTACTTTTCATCTATTTGTGTCTTTTGGTTTGGAGTGCTGTTTTTTATAGACAGGATATTGTCACATCTTACATTTTTATCTGATTTGATGATATCTGTATTTTAATTGAGGTATCCCATTTGTTTTCTATCTGTTCCATCTGTTTTCCCCCTGCTTTGCCTTTTTTTTCTTTCTTTGTGATTAACTGAATACTTTTAATGGTTCCATTTTATCTCCTTTTATGGTTTGTTAGCTATCACTGTTTTGTTATTTTAATGGCTGCTTAGGGTTTATAATATATATTAACTTATCACAGCCTACCTTCATTTAACCATTTAATGTATAGAAGAATTTTACATACTGTATTCCCACTCCTCTCCTCCTAACCTTTGTGCAGTTGTTGTACATATTGCTTTTATATATTTTATAAACCCCACACTACATTATTATTATTTTCATTCAAACAATTATCTTTAAAGAGGTTTGAATAATAGGAAAACAACTTTATGTATTTACCCATGTGGTTACAATTCTGCATTTCTTTGTGTAGTTATACATTATTTCTATCTGGTATTATTTTTCTCTGCTTGAAGAGTTTCTTTATCATACCTTGTGATGTGGTCTGCTGATAATGAATTATTTCAGCTTTTGGTGTACCTAAAACATCTTTATCTTGAGCTTCTTGCATCTATGAGTTTATAGGTTTATAGTGTGTATCAAATTTGGAAAACTTTTGGCACTATTTTTTTTGTCCCCCGCCCCCCTTGCGGACTCCAATCACATGTAGTCAGGCCACTTGAAGTTCTCCCACTGCTCACTGAGTCTGTGCTTGTTTTTTAAATATTGTTTTTTTATCTCTGTGTTTCCTTTTGAATAGTTTCTAATTCTTCATCTTCAAGTTTACTAATCATTTCTTCCACAACATATCTCCATCCAGTGCGTTTTATGTCTCATGAATTGCAGTTTTTATCCCTAGAAGTTTGATTTCAATTTTATTTTTAAAAGATTTTTTTATTTATTTTAGAAAAAGAGTGAGAACAGGAATGGCGGAGTGAGGAGAGGCAGAGGGAGGGGGAGAAGCAGACTCCCCACTGAGCAGGGACCTGGACACAGGGTTAGATCCCAGGATCTTCACCTGAGAAGAAGGCTGACATTTAACCTACTGAAATACCCAGGCGCTCCTGATTTCAATTTTAAAAAATATCTTTCATGTCTCTCCTTAACTTTTTTTTTTTTAAAGATTTTATTTATTTATTTGACAGAGATAGAGACAGCCAGCGAGAGAGGGAACACAAGCAGGGGGAGAGGAAGAAGCAGGCTCATAGCAGAGGAGCCTGATGTGGGGCTCGAACCCGTAATGCCAGGATCACGCCCTGAGCCGAAGGCAGACGCTTAACTGCTGTGCCACCCAGGCGCCCCTCTCCTTAACTTTTTAATCTATTTAATGCAGTTATAATTCTCATCTTAATATCTTTATCTTGTAGTTCTAATATCTGCTTCTAGATCAGTTTTATTTATTTTCTTCATTATGGGTCATTTTTCTTCTTTGCATGTCTGGCAGTTTGATCACCTGTGAGACTGCAGATTTTACTTTGGTGCTGCATATTTTCATATCTCTATAGATATTCTTCTGCTTTGTTCAGAGAATCAGTCAAGTTGCTTGTACGTAGTGAGGTCATTTGGGTCTTGCTTTTAAGATTTGTTTGGTGGGCCTAGAGCAGTGCTCAGTCTAAGGTTCATTATTCCCCACTACTGAGGCTAGATCCTTCTGCATTCTCTACTTAGTGCCCTGTGAATCTTGAAGCTTTCCAGTCTGGCTGGTGGAAACAGTCACTGTCCTTGGCCCTGTGTGAGCACTGGATAGTGTTACCTTTCAACTTTTCAGGTGGCTCTTTCCCCAGTTTTACGTAGCTTGCTGACATGCATGTGTTGATCAGGACCTCAGCTGAAGGAGGACCCGCTACATCTCTGGAGTTCTCTCTCTGTGTATATCTCTCATTTTTGATACTCTCTCTTTAAATCTAGGCGGCTTGAGCTTCCTGAACTCTTCATCTTCATGTCCTTAACTTAGGGTGTCCTCTGGACTTTGCCTGGGTTTTCCTTCCCTGCGCTGCAACATGGAAACTTTCTTAGGGCAGGAAGCTGGGGAATCCACAGGGTTTCACCTTATTTGTTTCCCATATCTCAGGGCTCACTGTACTTCATTGCCTGATGCCCACAGTCTTGCAAACCAGTGTTTATGTATATTGTCCATTTCTTGGTTCCTTCAGGGGGATGTTACTTCTTGCTACTCCATTTTGGCCAGAAGTAGAAGTCCCTGGGATATATATATATTTTTGAAGTCTTCACACAGCCTAGGTTTGGGAGGTTAGGGAACCAGCAGAGATGGCTTGAGGGCGATGGCAGCGAGTGTCAGGCTATAGGCTCTGCAGGTACTCTTGTCGTCACTAGTTTTGATGTGGTTTGAGATGGAATGGCCTGATTTGACATGTTCTATTTTTGCATAGTGTGAGTTAGCATGCTCTGGGTTGTAAATTTAAAACTTAGAGTTGTAAAACTGATAAGTAGACAACAAGGAGAATCCAACTAAAATTCACTTTGCTTTTTTTATAGACTTTTTAAAAACGTATTTAAATATGTAAGGTATTTAGTTTTACATTAAAATTGTTCTCTAGCTCTCTAAAATGTTCTTTCATTATTTTTGCCCTTAAGAGAGAAACCAGATGGCATTGGTCTTATATGGTTGGTATTGGAGGTAGGGGAGAGTTAAGGAAACCACATCCTCTTTCCTCAGCCAGAAATTCAGAAAACCAAGGCCAGGGAGTGGAGGATAGCATGGTCCCCAGGGATCCATGTTATGAGTTAGCTAGACCCAGGGCCCAGAGCCTGGGAGACAAAGAAAATGTAGCCCTAGAGCTTTGGGGAAAGACAGATGGGTCCAATGGGATCCAGACTCAGCAAGGACCCAAGGAGGGGCCACCAACAGGAAGAAGGCAGAGGACAGAGAAAGCTCCAGGAAGAAGAGGGGCTGGTACTTAATTGTGGGGCCTCACTGAAAGCTTATTCTGTTTTTCCTCTGGCTGAGTTTAATGAGCCTGGGAAGAAACTTAGAGAAAAGCCCCTCACAAAGTCCATGGCCACACAAATGAGTTTCTTTTAGCCTTTCCTTACTCATCCCCCTGTCTAACTCTACGTTGGGAACTGGCCAATATCCTGGCTGACACAGGGCCCATCTGGGGAATACTCTAGAGACTCTCTCTACCCACTGCCCCTCCTTCCCCATACCCGAGGTACACTTTCCCAGGACACAGAAGCCAAGAAGGACACCAGACCCACAGTTGGCTACTGAGGGGTACCTGCTGATAGACCCTCCAGGCAGCACCTCTACCCCCCCAGGAGGGAGAAGCAGAAGGAGGGAGGAGGTAAGACAGAGAATAAATACCCCTGACCAGGGAGGCCCAAAGGAGGGGGTGGAGAGAGAGAGTGCTGAACTTCAGCACAGTCTGCCAGACCTCTTTGGGGAGAGGACTGGAGAAAAAGACACACATTCCTTTCAGGCCATTGAGGTGAGTGCAGGAGACCAGGGAGTATGCACAGGTGTGTGGGTTTCTTGTAGCTAGGGATTTCCCATTAGACCTTCCAAGTGAAGGAGAAACCAGGCTGTGATGAACCAGAAGTACAGGCATGCAGCCAGGGAGCATGAAGGAGGCTCCTCTCTCAAAAGACAGTGTTAGCAGTTTCTGTGTGGGGTGAAGGGAAGTATGGACAGTGGTAGATGCTGCCTATGGGCAGTGTTCAAGCCGTTTTTAGCGATCAGTTTCCTGGGGGTGCCCATCTAGGTCTTGGCAAGAGTTGGCCTAAATGAAGGTAAAGGGGCAGAAAACAGACTGGGTTGGGGTTGGGTTAGAATTAGATTGGGGTTCGTGTGTTAACAGAACCTGTCCCAGGCTGTTAGTGTGGTTGTAGCTCAGTTTGTGATTGGGGGTTTAGGGCTCATTCTGTAATCTGTATCAGGAGTCAGACTGTGGCTCATATTGGGACTTAGCAGTCCTCCTGGGGTTCTGGTCCTGACTCAGTCTCTGCCTCGGGTCAGGGTCCAGTCTTCATCCCATATAAAAAGTGCATTACCACCTACTCTGTGACTTCCCCTGCTGTGCACACTGTTCCCCAGCCCCATTGAACCACTTGCAGCTTGCCACACAACATATGTTCTTTCCCTCTGGGTCTTCACATTTGCCAGTGTGCACTTTTTTTTTTTAAGATTATTATTTATCATTTGAGAGAGAGAGAGACAGCAGAGTGAGAGACATCTTCTAAAATTCTCCTGTGCTCTCTATACTCTGGCTACATTGGCCTTCTTTTTGTTCTGGGAATCCCCAGAACACAAGAACTTCTCCTTTTGTTGTCTCCTCAGCTCTTTCCCTAGATCTCAGAATGGCTGGCATGTTCTTATCGTACAGCTCTCAGCTTATATGTCACCTCCTCAGCGGGGCTGTCACTAATCCCCTCTCAAATATGGGTGCCCTCCCTTACCTTCTCTGTCCTCTCACTCCATCTTATCTTAGGTGCACTTATCTTTGTATGTTCTTGCTTATTTATTTGTTTACTTTTTGTTACTTCCCTCCTCCTGCATGAGCTCCATGAAAGCAGTGATCTTTTCTGTTTCATCCACTGCTTTATCTCCTGTTTTGGCACATAGTAGGTACTGAATATATTTTTACCGTTTAACTGAATGCTGCTGTCCCCATACTGTCCACCCTGCCTGGTTAACTGTGACTGGCCCCGCAAGTCTTGGCTCAAAGGTCACCACCTCAGGGAAGCCCTCTGAACCTGACAACTTGGTAAGCTATTGTCTGCTTTGCTCCTGAGGCCCGTACTTACCCCCATGCTAGCATTTATCACAACATGTTGTGATAGCTTCATGATTTGTCTCAATTTCTCCCCACCCCTGGAGTTCCGAGCTGTGCCTTGTTTACTCTGTGTCTTATTGTCTCCAGTGAGTTAGCACAGGTTCTGGCACATGGCAGTCAATCAATAATTACTGGGAAAACATCAGTGTATCAATAAAAATCCAAGATCAGGCTTTTTCATTGCACCACATTTCCCTGTGTGCAGGCAACAGAGTAGCTCTGATGGGTGCTGTTTACCAGGCCAAGATTTGCAGGTCTGTGGGACTTTTATTGACTCTTCCTATGTGGAACATGGAGGGGCAGGGCCCTGAATCCCTGGAGCTCTGTTTGGGGTTGATGTTTGGAGGGCCAGGCTGACTCGAGTGAGCAGAGTGAGGCTCCCAGCCTATAGTAAAGCTCTAAAGGTAGAGTTGGCCTCTTTTGAGTTGGAAAAATAAGAGAGTGCAATTTATGTTCTCATTTTGGCCGTTCTAAAATGAGTGGCCAAGGCCCTGCAAAGGTTCATCTGCTTTGTCAAATCTAGGCAAAGGAGAGGAGACAGGGAATGTGGATGACTTGGGGTGGGAGTGATTCTGGGGCTACCACACTCATGGAGTATTAAGAAAAGTACCCCCCTCTCATGAACTGAATGAGGAGATCCTACAGTTCTTGGCCACCCCTGAAGTCCCTCTCTGGGCCTGGGAGTAGGAGCCAGAGGCTCTCAAGTCTTCCTGGCTCTCTCCAAGGACATTCTCTTCCAGATGTTCCCACAGAGGCTGGCAGGGGCACCAGTGGTCCCTACATCACTGCTCTAGGCATGGAGCACTCTGTGTGTTTAGCTCAGACAATGGCAATGACTATGAATCCCATCTTCCATTCCCTCCTTGATCCCCTTCCCTGCTGCACATAAGTGGGGAGAGTTGGTTAGGTGTTCTGAGTCCTGGAGAGGCCTTCTAGACTCATGGGTCCTCAAAGTTTGGATTTCTTGGAGATTAACATTAAAATAGTCCTTATAAAACATTGGTCCATGCTTAAGGAGACTGGGAAAGGGCAGGGCAGTAGCCTGGATTATTGGAAAGCATGTGGATTTGGCACTGAGAGCTCTAATTAACCTTCAACATCTTTATCAGTCAAATGGGATTAATAATACCTGCTTAACAGGTTGATGAAAGGCTCTAATCATGTAAGAAGGAAGTACTGGGTAGAGGATAAAGTTTTTTAATTTCCATTACGGGACCTACTCAGAGTCACACCCAGAGGAGTTGGGGCTGAAAGGAGAGTGCCCAAGTCCTAGTCCAGGAGGGTCTTCTTCACCGCCCTCTTGAGTTCCCTTCCAAGGGTCTACCTGGCCTAGGTGTCCTACTTACCAGGCCATTCTACCCTGCCTCTTGAGAAGATTTTATTGCTTTCAGAAGGTGCAGCACAATTAAGGGAAACCTAGAATAGTAGAAAATGTACAGGCTTTGTTGTTAGTCCAGGTTAAATTTCTGCTTTTCCAGTCAACTGTTAAACCCTGGGAACATTATTTAATCCGTTGGGACCCAGTTTTCTGAGCTATAATATAGAGAAGATACATAGAATTCCTGTCATGCAGGATTGTTCTTAGGTTAGAGATCATCTTTTACAGTGTCCAACGTTTTGTAGACACTCAGTGATTTCTGTTATCATAAAAAGCAATAAAATCGGTGTTGGGAGAGACCTCATAATTATTCTCTTGGATCAGAAGAAATAGAGCTTGTAGCCCCTGGTCTACCTCTCTGACTGCTTTTCCGTGGGTCCCTGAGAAAGAGGGAGTTCAGAGAGCTCTGGGAAGAGTGGGAGGGTGGGCTGGTCAAGGGGGCTGAGCTGGCACTGGACAATAGAGTCTGGAAGGCAGGAGGAAGGAATGAGGATTGAAGGCCTTAAGGTGTGTTTCTGCTCCATGTAGCTGGCAGCTTCTGCACTCTCCATCCTCAAGAAAGGGCCAAGATGTCCTTCACAGTTCTCCAAGGTACAGGGCTGGGACTTGCTAGATAGTGTGACTTTTTCAGAGAAAATCCTAGGCCTATTCCCTGGGGCTAGGGTAGTGCAGGCTTTGGGGGGGGGGGAAGAAGGAAAAAAGAAAGAAAGAAAAAAGACTGTCTTTGTTTATTTTTCCTTGACTATGTTTTATTTTCAAAATAGAGTGATTTAGTTGTGAACTCCCCCAGAGCTCCAAATGTTCTCTCTCTTGAGTGCTTGCAAATGGTTTTAATTACCAACAGCCCATTCAGGCTGGATGGCATGGGTTTCCTCTGCTGGCCTCCTGGCAGGACTGTGGGAGGTTGGGATGCTTCAGGGCTTGTGCCTTCCGGGGGGTTCCCCTACCATTCCTTCATTTTCCTTTTGCTGGAGTGTTCTGTGTCCCAGCCCGATATTATCCACCAACAGTAGCTACCCACTTTATACTGCCGAGGTGCCTGCCTTCCTGGACAGCTGAGTCCTCTTCTTGTCTGGTATCTCCACATCAGTGCTTGGTCTTTGCCACTGTGAGTGATCGACTGCTAGTTAGTGTGTGTGTGTGTGTGTGTGTGTGTGTGTGTGTGTGTGTGTATCTAAGGTGGAGCGGCAATTTAGGTGACAAATGGGGGAAATGAAATTTTTTTTGAAATTTCGTACATTTTCAGGGACCTTTTTCCCCATTGTAATGGAAAAAAATTTAAAAAGCGTGTTGTACGCTGTGATACAGGTTTTACAACTCCCTTTGACCGGTCTTACCTCATAATGTTGCTGCAGCATTATACGGTTGTTATCGTCCTCAACATTTATTCTGTGCTGGGACTTGAGTTTCCAGCCCCAGAATTCTGTCTGCCATATCACTTGGCCCTGTGAGGTAATCAGGTGGAATATGCGAATCCATGATTCTTTCCCAGTGTTTCTTAAGGTGGCACACTGTGATCCCATTCTACCATGTCTGTTCATGTGAAATTTTTGAATGGTGTAGATATCTGGCCATCTGGAGTAGCAGAGCCTTCTTGCTGATGTCTGCAGAGGAGGGATCCTAGGTCACCCCGTCTCTTGGGGATAAACTGCACTGCATGCCTACTTTGCATTTATGTAGAGCCAAGGCTTTGTACCTGCCCCATTCTCCATGTATTCTCTCATGCCTTCTCCATGTATTCTCTCAGGGGTAAGAAAGGCCTTTTCTGTTTGACCCTAAAGATTCTTGTTCTAAAATTAAGACTACCCTGCACTGACCTTCTAAACATTCTTTCATTCTTCTCCAGAGACTGTATAGTTCACCCAACTGGCAGTCCTATTGAGGGATGCTTCTTTTGATAAAACTCACTTTCATTTTCTTTTTTTTTTTTTAAGATTTTATTTATTTATTTGAGAGAGAGAGACAGTCAGCGAGAGAGGGAACACAAGCAGGGGGAGTGGGAGAGGAAGAAGCAGGCTCTTAGTGGAGGAGCCTGATGTGGGGCTCGAACCCAGAACGCTGGGATCACGCCCTGAGCTGAAGGCAGACGCTTAACCACTGTGCTACCCAGGCGCCCCATCACTTTCATTTTCAATAAATGTTAACTAAATACTAATTAATAAATATAGTAGGGTTCCTGCCATTCAGGAATCCATAATTCAGGGGAAAACAAATACAGGAATAATTATAGCTCAGGACTATAAATGCTTGAAAAGAGACCTAAACAAAGTTATTTGGGAGCACAGGGCAGGAAACATTTAATTAGACCCAGGGGTAGAAGCTTAGCAAAACAGCATAGGAGAGAGACAGTAGAAGGATATGAAAGATGAGTGAGATTTTGCTCAGTGGAAGTCAAGGAGGGGGATCTGGGAAGATCTTGATGAAGGGATGAGAAATAAAAAAGACTAAAAGACATAGAAGCATGGGAATCGATGCCACCTTCATGAAATGGCATGCATTCGAATGTGGCTAGAGCACAGGGGCCATGGTCAGTAGTGGTTAGAGAGAAACCTAGCGCCAGATGCTAGAAGACAGACTTTTTGTCACAACCTAACAATTTGATTTTTTTTCTAGAATTAATGTGGAACTTTGAGAGGTATTTTTTTAAGCAATAGATAGTGAGCTGATTTCATTTGCTTGGAAGATTGTTGGGATTGTGCGGTTAAAGACAGATGCACTGGAGGCATGGCAGACAGACTCAGAGTCTCTGAGCTTGTGTGGCTGTTCAGGCCATCCCACAGAAGAAAGGACATGCTAGAGGAGAGCAGTTAACAACAACAGATGTAATTATTTTCATATTTACTATGTGTCAGGCATTGTATTAAATGCTTTATACTCATCGTCTCACTGAATCCTCGCATTGAGCTCTGTTAGGCAGCAACTATTATCCTTGTTTTAATGATGGGGAAACTGAGGCTTAGAAAGGTTAAATGATTTGCCCAGATGGCACAGTGAAGTTATCCACTGAGATATGAATCCAGGATTGATTTCAAAACTCATAGTCTTAACAACCATACAATACTGCCTCTGAAAGAATTTGTTTTTTGGACAGGGAGAATTTGATGTGCTTGAGAGACAGACAGGTGATTCTTTTCAGGAAGACTTTAGACTTATGAATCTGGATCACAAAAGACAATTCAAAGCTTGGTAAACAGATTTGGGAATCAGTAGTTTATGCATAACAATTGGATTTATTGAAAGGGACAAGATGGCCAGGGTAGAGGGTATAGAACAACAGGAGAACTAAGGATAAAATTCTGAAGCATTATTATCTAAAAGTATGCTTAAGGGTCAAGGTGAAAGAGGCTGAAGATGCAGAAAGAAGACCAAGAACTGTTGATCAGAGAGAGATCAGGAGCAGCAGGAGCAGAAGGGAGAAATTTTTAAGGAGGAGGGAACTCCTAATATTGTCATAGGTTACAGAGAGGTCTTACAGAAGATTTGAGACACTGTTGACTTTGGCTTCTTTGCCTGAAATTCTAGGTTAAATATGGCTCCTTATACCTTCTCCCTCCAGCAGTTTGAATCAAACTTTCATTCTCTATCTAAATCTCGTGCTCCCAGTGTTTTGCTCTCTGTCTGGTCTGAGGGAACCCCTGTGTAATAGCTCAATAGTGGAACAAAGATTACTGACACATCCTGAGCCCAGTGAATGGTATAAGTCCTTCCTGATGCTGGCCATTAGCTCTTCTTCACACTCAACTGCTTTCTGGCAACTTGTCTTAGTATTTCACTTGTTTTCAGGATTGACTTTAGAGGTGGGATTAGTAATTAGAACTGGGCCTTGAGTTGCAAATGGTGGTTAGGTTGAGTTTAGAATAGAATCAGTTTGGATAGGCAATGAAGTTAGAGTTTGGGTTAGAAAATAGGACATCAGGGTGGAGGGAAAAGCATGGTATTGGGATCCTGGAGGATCTGACAACAGCTTGTTTTTGTATTCCAGTCTCTACCTGCCTGGCACTGGTTGGGGCTCAGCTTCTTCACTATGGTGGACCCCAGTAACAATGAATCCAGTGCCACATATTTTATTTTAATAGGCCTTCCAGGCTGGGAAGAAGCTCAGTTCTGGTTGGCCTTCCCATTGTGCTCCCTCTACCTTATTGCTCTGCTAGGAAACCTGACAATCATCTACATTGTACGGACTGAGCACAGCCTACATGAACCCATGTATACTTTTCTTTGTATGCTTTCTGGCCTTGACATCCTTATCTCCACTTCATCTATGCCCAAAATGATGGCCATCTTCTGGTTCAATTCCACTATCATCCAATTTGATGCTTGTCTGCTACAGATGTTTGCCATCCACTCCTTATCTGGCATGGAGTCCACGGTACTGCTGGCCATGGCCTTTGACCGCTATGTGGCCATTTGCCACCCATTACGCCATGCCACTGTGCTAACATTGCATCGTGTTACCAAGATTGGCATGGCTGCTGTGGTACGGGGTACTGCACTTATGGCACCCCTGCCTATTTTCATCAAACGGCTGCCTTTCTGCCACTTCAACGTTCTTTCCCATTCCTACTGCCTACACCAAGATGTCATGAAACTGGCTTGTGCTGACATCCGTGTCAATATCATCTATGGCCTCATTGTCATCATCTCCGCCATTGGCCTGGACTCACTTCTCATCTCTTTGTCATATCTGCTTATCCTCAAGACTGTGTTGGGTTTGACACGTGAAGCCCAAGCAAAGGCATTTGGCACTTGTGTCTCTCATGTATGTGCTGTTTTCATATTTTATGTCCCCTTCATTGGATTATCTATGGTGCACCGTTTTGGCAAGCGGCGTGACTCCCTCCTACCCATCATCATGGCCAACATCTACCTGCTTGTTCCTCCTGTGCTCAACCCTATTGTTTACGGAGTCAAGACAAAGGAGATCCGGCAGCGCATACTTCGTCTTTTCCATGTGACCACCCATACTTCAGATCCCTAGGTGTCAGTGAAAACTTCCTTTTTACTCAAAGTTTTTCAATTCAGATTTTAATATCAACATTTTGGAAGACAGTATTAGGGGAAAAAAATCTTCACTAGTAGAAACACAACTGATTCTTTAAACATGAAACTGGTTGGAGAATCTCTATAGGATAGGGGTAGACCCATATACTACTGATCCCTGTTTTAAAATATTATTTTCCCTTTATAATTCTCTCCATATAGTTATTAGGACCATGAGGTGGTTGTGGCTGGAGTGTTATTGTTTCCCATTCAACCATTTAGTCCAAATCTCTAATTGCTTGCACCGATAGTCTATAGCATTCTGAAATGAGAGTGGCACATCTAAGGGATATTGATGAAAGGGTTAAGCATGGCAAAGTAAAATAAACACAAGAGTGCAATACAATCAGATAATCTGGCTTAAAACTGTGATTTCCTCTTCAGAATCCCCAACCGTATTGGATCCCAGGAAAAGAGATATACCAGGATTTCCTTCTTCAAAATAATTTCCACAGAGAATATTCCTGTTCTTCTGGACACCAGCCCTTGGAGGATTAGAAGTAGAACCTCAAAAAGACTATAGTTACCTACATTAATGAAAGAGAACATACTCTGTTTTGAGAGTTTTCATAGCTCATGGACACTTTTCCTTCCTTAATTTTCTTATCAACCTTTTGATCTGGGCAGGAATACAAATGGTATCACTATGATACCAATGGGGAAATTGATGTGAATGGGGATCAGTGAATTAAATGAGGTCACAAAAAATTGTCTTTTGATGCCCAATCCCATATTGCGGGGAGGGTCTGTTAGAGAAACCCGTGAGTTAGTGAGTGAGACATTTCCAGAGTCTTGCATTTTTTAGGGGAGGTATTTAATTTCCTTCCTCACTCACTTAGTATTGCATATAGGAATTTCCTGTTAATGTTGCTGATGGCTTTAATCCCAATAGTTCTGGGTCCATTTGCCACCGTACCTGGGTATGGTGTGCTTGGGTCATTCCCAAAAAGTGGCTGGTTTGGAAAATAGTATGGTTAGCAGTGGAGGCACTCATTGGTTACCCGGAGAGACACTCTATGGAGAAATGCAGCTGAGAACACCTAGAAGCTCATGTCAGACATGGCGGGTCTCTCACAGACCAGGAATCAAGAGCAGGAAGCGTCATGAGGCTGAGCAAGGCTAATGGCCCATGTGGCTAGCAAAGCAAGGTTAAGGCAAGCATGGCTTCAAACAAACTGAGTAGCTCATATAAGTGGACACCACATATCCCCTAGGCTCTGAATGGCCCTGGAGGGGAAGCCTATAGACTTAGTGCTTATAAAACAAGACCGTAGGAGAGGCCAATAAAGACTATACCCCTGCTAGCTGTACTTAGCATGAATATGGTCCCAGAGGTCTACCTAAGAGCCTCACAAGGTAGACACAACCCTTCTAGGAGGAAGCAGAATGGGAAGGAGAGGGTGTGGGCACTACAGGAGTGCAGTGAGAATAGGGCAGAAATGAGACCACCAACCATGGTGGGGAGCATATCAGGCCCAAAGAAAGGTACGTGAATGTGAGAACCATTCTCACATGTGAGAAGTATATGTGAGAAATATAGTAGAAAGCATGGCACAGAGCCAGCCAGAATTTTCTGGCTATAACTAGAAGACTGCTTGGTAGAGAGGGTACGAAGAGAGCACATCTGATTTCTTGGACTGGAATCCAGAAGATGAGAATTGTGAGCAGTATGGAATCTGATATGTTCAGGCGAGCGGTGGCTAGCAGAGCTAGGAGAATAAACTTGAGTCAGTGCAGGCTTTGGCCATTTTGGATGGAGGAGCAGCCTCTTATCCAGTAGTACCCTGACGTAGGGATTAAGGGAAAGAGAGAATGAAAGAGAGAGAAGGAGACAGATGTTCGTTCTTAGTGGGGAAGCAGTATATGATCACTGCGAACAAACTTGTACACTCTCCAAATATAAAAGAAAAAAATAATAAATTCCGATAAACGTGTCACATTAAAAAACAAATATTGTTAGCATTTTGGTGTTTATTTGTCCAGATTTTTTTAAAGTAGGCTCCATGCCCAGTGTGGAGCCCAACGTGGGGCCTGAACCCACAACCTGAGGTCAAGACCTGAGCTGAAGTTGGATGCTTAACCAGCTGAGCCACTGAGGAGCCCCTCTCCAGATTTTTTATACGTGTTTGAATGCATGCTTCTGTATGGGCATATGATGAATGTGTGTATCTGTTTTATATATTTTTTTTAAAGATTTTATTTATTTATTCGACAGAGATAGAGACAGCCAGCGAGAGAGGGAACACAAGCAGGGGGAGTGGGAGAGGAAGAAGCAGGCTCATAGCAGAGGAACCTGATGTGGGGCTCGATCCCATAACGCCGGGATCACGCCCTGAGCCGAAGGCAGACGCTTAACCGCTGTGCCACCCAGGCGCCCCTCTGTTTTATATTTGAAAAAATATATTTGAAAACCTATTAGAGACATGGATAATAAACAGATGAATCAGAGCCATTTTAAATTTTTTTCGGAAGATGCAGCCATTATCCTAGATTTTAGAAGTCTGTGATAGTTAATATGCTCAGGATAAGTTTCGTGGCTTTGATCTTAAGTAGCTTAACCATTTTGTGAGTATAAACACACACACACACACACACACACACACCCACCACCACCACTCCTACCACCACCTTCCTTATGTAATTTCTTAATAAATAGTAAATGCCAGATACAGAAACAAAACTATAGCAGGACTCTTTTGACTTCTAGATCAGATTTCTTGTCACTTACTTCATGAATACTTACTGGGTCTCCTGGAAGGACCTGGCGTTAAGGACTAGAATGAGAGGGATAGGCTGCCTCTTTTAGGAGATTTGGCTGGAAGTTAGGGTGTGTTCTGGACAAAGACCTTCATCGTGTGCCTTTTACATGGGTATCCTTTTACCTTCCCCATTTCCTTTCTTTGGACATTGTTGTCTCTGTCCCTACCATCTCAGCCACTTGGATCTTTATTGGATCCATGTGAAGTCTGAGTAATATTAAATCTCATTCTGTAAGTTACTCATTTTTTTTTAGGTTTATTTAGAAATGTTTCATAAACATGCCTTGTGTTCTCCATCCTGACTACTAGCGCTCTTGTCCAGCTACTCACCTCTCGTTTGGAGGTTTGCCTTATCTCCACATGTGTCTCCTTGCCTTGAACATCTTTTGCACTAGTCCCAAATCCCATGTAGTTCGCAGGAGTTTTTCCAAGCACAATTCCGATTATCTTGCTCCCCTACTTAAAATCCACTGAAGGTCTTTTATTGCCTGCCGTATAGCGTTAATTCTTAGAATGACAGTAGGCATTCTTTTTCACTTTTATGCCTGTTCCCATCTTATTTTTTCAAGTATAATAACTCTAATTTTTCCACGTAGTATGTTTTTCAGCTGCTTTATGGTACTTGCTCTCAATGGTTTCATGCACTTTTAAATCCTCTGTTTCACTCTGTTTCCTTTGAATTGCCTTTTGCCATTTTTTCTTTTTAGTAACACCTTACAAAATGAAGCTCTTTATCATTTGTCAGGCCAAAAGAAACATTTTCTGTTCAGTGTCCCTAGACCTCTTGGCTCATACTTTAAAACGGGACCATTTATAGTTCAGAAAAGTTTGGGTGAGACTTCTGAGTCATATATGTTCAAGTTAATAAGATATCCTATGTTACTCCTTTAATTAAGTTAAGACTCCCTTGGGTGCGGTGGACATACATGTTTAGGGTTAACCCTTCCACTGTCTTGCCTTTAAGACAGACAGACCTGAATTTGGGAAAAGACCATATTTTACCCTTGGTTTAGAATTTCAGAGTTGACATTTATTGTTTACCTCTTAAGGTACAGTAGTCCCCCCTTATCCACAGGGGATACATTCCAAGACCCTCATTGAATGCCTGAAACTGCAGATAATATCATACTATATTTTTTCCTATATATACATACCTATGATATAGTTTGACTTATAAATTAGGCACAGTATGAGGTTAGCAACATAACTAATGATAAAATAGAACAATTATAATATATCATAATAAAAGTTACGTGAATGTGGTGTATCTTTTTCAAAATATCTTATTGTCCTGTACTCACCTTTCTTCTTCTGATGATGTGAGATGATCAAATGGCTACAGGATAAGGTGAACTGCGGTGGCTGATGTAGGCATTGCGATGCAGCGTTAGGCTACTACTGACTTTCTCATGACATGTCAGATGGAGGTTCATCTGCTTCTAGATGCGGTTGACCGTGGGTAACTAAGCCACGGAAAGTGAAACTGTGGGTAAGTGGGGGACTACTGTATTCTCAGAACAACTTCTTATCCATTCCCCTCACATCTCAAAGCTTTCTTTATGTTAAACTTGATCCGATGAAGCTGATGCAGAATCAGATTGTAGTTTGCCTTTTCTACTCCTAAGGAAGCTAATGGGGATACAGGGCTTTTAATTCGAAAAAAGTTAAAGAATGGGGGGATGGAGAATCTGGAGATCTGGAATGGGGCCACAGAAGAGGATGCAGTTGTTAGTGTTAGACTTCACCATGGAAACTGGTAGGCAAAGGAGTATCTTGGAAAAATGACGTTCCTGAGAGAAGTTATAGGAAGAGTCAGTGCTGAGGCAGGTGGCACCATATCACCATGTCATGAGCCAGCATCACCTAATTAACACATTTATGTATCCTATTCATCATAAAGTCAGAACTACTTGGGGGGGGGGGCTAAACAAACAGAGAAGAATAAGACAGAGAACCTGACCTTAGGGAGCTTTCATTTACTACATATTCTGTCAGCAATAACCATGTGAGCTTGCTCCTTGACCCCAAAGTATCCTTTCTTTATAATGTCTGTCACTTAGAGCAGAGCTGGGGTGGATGAGAGAAAGTCCACTTTAGACCAGAGGTCCCAGGGTAGTTTGTATAGGAAGTAGAGCTGCTCTTCTTCCAGGGCCTTCTTCCCAGACATGTCCAGAGCCCTGACTTTCTTCTAAACCGATTTCCTCCTCCTCCTTTTATTCTTCCTTTTCATCTTTTTCACCACCATGATTGACAGGAAATGTGTTGCCTACCTTTATTTTTAGGCTGTTCTTCTTGTGAGTTATTGTTCCATATTAAAATATAGACATATAAATGTAGAGAGAAGCCACACATTCAAAGGTAGGGAGTGTGGAATTTGGAAGGTAAAAATTGCTTCTAGTTAAAAATCACCTAGAAAAAGTATCTTTAGAAAAGGGAGTGATGGGAAGGAAGATTCCAAGAAGGAGTGAATGATGTATCACCCTTTCTTGATCCAGACTTGAGATGTTTTAGCTCTTCCAAGAAATTTTCCGTCTCATCTAAGTTGTGAAATTTATTGGCACAATATTTTCTTAAAATCCTTTTAATATGTGCATCATCTGTTGTGAGGTCACCACTCTCATTCCTGTTTTGATAATCTGTGTCTTCTCTCTTTTTCCTTTCCTGTTCAGTTTGGCTGGAAGCTTATCAATCTTAATGCTTTTCTTAATGAAATAGATTTTGGTTTCATTGATTTTTCATTACTGTTTTCCTTTTCCTGTTTTGTTGATTTTCTCTATTATTTTCTTTCTTCGGCTTATATTGGTTTTAATTACCTCATCTTTTTCTAGGTTCTTAAGGTGGAAGCTGAGGTTACTGGGATCTTTTTCCTTATACAGGCTCTGTTGTGCTATACATTTCCTTTTACTACTGCTTTAACTGCATCTCACACATTCGATATGTTTCATTTTCATTCAGTTCAAAATAATTAGTGATTCCCCTTTTCACTTTTGCTTTGACGTGTTATTTATTGTACATTCTGTTTCAGGAGGTCTGGCACAGGGCTCAGCAAGCTATACATTTTAAAAGGCTCCATAAATGATCCTGATAGTTTGTAAGGTTTGGGAGCCACTGGCTAAAATGGGAAGTGTGAGGCAGGAGATGGAGATAACATTGGCCATTTGGGGGGACTGGTGGCTGGTGAGGGATCCTTCAGTACTGTGCTTTATTTGGGGTATTATGTGATATGGAACAAGGAGACAATCTGACTATAGCAGCATAGGAATCATCTCTGCTTCTGAGAGCGTTATTTCCAAGGCTTATCAAGTTTTGTCTTCAGTATGATGTGAAAACAGTCTTAACCATGAAATTCAAAAAACCACCTCTGAAACATGTGATCTTCTATGCGATTGAGATTCATTTCTCTTTTCAATCCTCAGTTTCCCTGATAGGTATTCCCACAAAACACTTTCGTCTTCTCTTATAATACTCATTATGTTTGAGAAATGCTTATTTAATACGTGTGTTTGCTGTTGAGTTGCACGTGACTGTATTGAGGACATTGTTTCCTTGAATCTCTTCATCATTGCATCTCAGCATTCTGCAGTGTGCCTGGGGCCTAACAGGTGCTTATGCCAGACATTGAATACTGCTCACCAAACCTAATTCCTTCCCATCCTGGACACACAGCGAGACATTTCCTAGCCTCCTGTGAGTTGGGTGTGATTAAATTCTAGCCATTACTTTCAGTGTGAGCAGAAGTGACCTGTGCCATGTTTAGGACTAGCCACAAGCTCTTTGGAGACAAGGGTTTCTTTGCCTAATATACCTTTCCCTAAACACTCTCCTTTTTCCTAGTTAATTTCTCTTCAAAATTTGGACATCCTCATAATTATCTTTTTTTGAGAACAGCAATTCCTGATCCTTTGAACAGGTCAGATACCCTGATTGTGTACTTTCATAGGAATATCCATGAATTAATCCATTTATTTAATCAATGTGGTAGGCAGAATTCTGAACACCCCATGAAAATATCCTGTTCTAATTCCCA
Source organism: Ailuropoda melanoleuca (assembly GCF_002007445.2). Taxonomy (NCBI): domain Eukaryota; kingdom Metazoa; phylum Chordata; class Mammalia; order Carnivora; family Ursidae; genus Ailuropoda; species Ailuropoda melanoleuca. The sequence goes on from NC_048225.1 coordinate 56,922,474, forward strand.
AAACCTTTGAATATGTGAAATATCACTTCTGGGATTGTGTTATTATGTGGCATAGCTGACCTTAAGATAGGCAGGCTTGAGCCCATATGAGTCCTTAGAAGATGAGACATTTCAGGGGCACCTGGGTGGCGCAGTCGTTAAGCGTCTGCCTTTGGCTCAGGGCGTGATCCTGGCATTCCGGGATCGAGCTCCACATCAGGCTCCTCCACTGGGAGCCTGCTCCTTCCTCTCCCACTCCTCCTGTTTGTGTTCCTTCTCTCGCTGGCTGTCTCTCTCTCTAATAAATAAATAAATAAATAAATAAATAAATCTTTAAAAAAGATAAAAGAAGAAGAGATATTTCTGCAACTAGCTGGTGACAGAAGAAGTAGGAGATAGTCAAAACATGAGAAGGATGTGATGCATCGTTGCTGGTTTGGTGATGAAAGGGATCATGCGAGCAGCCTGAAGGAGCTGAGGAAGGCCACTAGACAGAAGTTGCACAACCTCAGGGACTGGCTTCTTCCAACAGCCCAAATGAATATGGAAACAAATTCTTCTCCAGGGCTTCCAGATAAGAACCCAGTTGGCTGACACCTTGATTTTGGCTTTATGAGACCCCCGGTTAGAGAACCTAGCAAACCCATCCAATATCTCTGACCTGCAGAATGTTAAGTAACAAATGGATGTTGTTTTAAGATACTAATTTTTTAAATACTTTTTTGCAGCAATGGAAAACTAATCTAGACATCGAATACATTTTTAGTGCTATTAACATTAAGTGCTATTAAAATGAGTGCAAACCTTGCGTTGAGAATGCAATGCAGAACTAAGGTGGCTCAGACTCTTCTTTCTTTGAACTTATAGTCTACTGGGGGAGGAGGAACTTAAATGTCGTTAATGACATTACAAATTCACATTTATTTGGGTACATATTTAGTCTAGGTCCCAAAACCTTTGAATATGGTAAAATGCCACTGCTGTGATTGTGTTATGTTAGATGGCACAGTTGAGTTTAAGATAGGGAGTTTATATCCAGATGGGCTTGAGATAATTACAAGAGCCTTTAAAAGAAGAGATATTTCTGTGGCTGGTGACAGAAGTCAGAGATATTTAATTGATGTGTGTTCCTTCCATAAGAATCAAGTTTGATTTTGGTACCTTTGTATTCTCATTACCTAGCAGATTTCCTGGCATATAGGGGTCACTAAAGAAAAAAAAAAAGCCTTTTTTGTTAAAATGTAAAAGGAAAATGCTCCCAAGTTAGATAGGTGGTTAGTATAGAGACAGGTTTGTCTTTGAGTAAGGTTTGTTTCCTGACTCTAAATTTTGTGTTTTTAACAACTGTAACACATAAGCCTACTTACCCAGTGAAGACACTATATACTAAGATTTTGTAATATTGAACTTCATACTTTTGGGAGGATTGGGGGGGGGTGGATAAGAAGAGGACACACATCCCCTTTTATCTTCACTTTGTAAGGTTCACTTGAGGTGTGCCAGAGTGGCTCAGTCAGTTAAGTGTCTGACATGTGATTTTGGCTCAGGTCATGATCTCAGGTCCTGGGATCAAGCCCCTCATTGGGCTCTCTGCTCAGTGGGGAGTCTGCTTGGGATTCTCTGTATTTCCCTCTCCCTCTGTCCCTCTCTCACTCATGTGCGCTCTCTCTCTAAAATAAATAAATGTTGAAAAAAAAAAGAAGGCATACTCAAGCAGAAATATATTAACAAATCTTAGTATTGTAATTCTTTTTTCATACAAAAACTCTTTATGGAGCCAGAGTATTTCACCTAGGTGTGAAGGGCATAAATTCTGGGAAAATGGCCCGGAAGATCCTGTATGGTGAAAAAGTAGGAAACCTTCACTAGAAGAGGGACTTTAGTTTAATCAGTTGGTTTGCGCTTCTCATATCTACAGGTTAGCTATCCAAGCTTAACTGGAAACCTTTTCACAGACTGCAATTATTTATATGTATTCTTTTCTCTGAAAGACCAGAGGTTCCCTGGAGTAAACATTTCTAAGTTATCTCTTAATTAATTAATCTATTGCCCTTTCCCCCTTTCAAATTCATGTATACATTCAAAATAATTATTAAACAGCTATTATTATTCCACAGACACCTCTAGAAACTGAGTGTATTTTGGCACCCTTGCTTGGGGTTTACAGTCTAGTCAAGTGACAGACTATTGCATATGTACATATATTGCATAGGAGACAAGCACAGTCCTGTGAATAATGTAGAAAAGAGAATTGGATGGGATTTTCTGAGAAATTAGCCTTCTGCTACTTGACTAACGAGAAGCAAAGCTAGAAATGATACATAAGTAAGAGGGAGTGAGGAGATGAGAATGTTACAGGCAGAGTAAGTGGTGTCTGAGAAGACCCCTCAGGATCTTAAGAGCTTAAGCTGATAGTCTTTTTGGCTCTGGTCTTGCTTATATTATGTCAACACACTTCTAACCTGCAATTCATACTCCTAATTTATTTTATAAAAAAACATTTAATAAATGATTCATACATTTTTGGACAAACCAATCTACTCAGCATAATATGTGTAGTTCTGTACAATTCTGTACCATTTGTACAACCTTTCTGGCTACATCATGTACCACTCCCTCTTCAAACTCTATGCCACAGTCACACCTGTATAGATATAACAAGTGGTAGAGGTGTAAAGTAGTTCAGGAATGCTTATCTTTCCACAAACACATTTACTTCTTCGAAACATGGAGTCTTTTTTCTTCATGTTGTTCTTTCTTCCTAGATTTTCTCTTTTTTACCGATTTCCTACTATGCCTAGAAAAACCGTATACATTTTTCAGGATGAAATAAAAAGCATTGTCTCCTTTGTAGAGGTTTGTCTGATCTTCCCAGGCAAATTCTGGCAACTACTAATTTGCAGTTCCTCTAGTAATCTCTTACACAGAACTTTATTATGGTACTTGTATTCTGGTTCTGTATTTACCTGCCTTTGTCCTGGTACAAGATTGTGTTTGCGGAGAGAAAGGATCATGTTTAATATATTTTTCAGTCTTTAATCCTCAGCACTATTTCCAGTACAAAGTAAATGGTGAATGTAAATTTGCAACATAAATAATCCCAATGGTCTTCCCACTAGCCTTGGCTAGGAGTTTTCAGTGCTTGCTGAGGGTAGCAGCTCCCTGCAAGGAATAGGAAATTTCTTTTATGGTACCCAGACCCTATTATATTTCATAGTTTCATCAGCCTTGGTCTTTCCTCTTTAGCATCCTAATAATGGCATCCCTGATAGGCTTAGATTTCACACTATAGATGATGGGGTTAAGCACAGGGGGCACCACCAGGTATATATAGGCAACCAGGGCATGTACAATGGGGGGTAGGTGCCTCCCAAAACGGTGGATCATGGACATGGTAATGACTGGGATGAAGAAGACAAAGACAGCTAGGATATGGGAGACACATGTGTTGAAGGCTCGGATGCGTTCCCTGGGAGATGCCAGTCCTAGTACTGTGTGTAGGATGAGAACGTAGGAGAGGACGATGAGCAGAGAATCTATGCCACCAGTGGACAGTACCACATAGAGCCCATAGAGGATGTTTATGGTGATATCAGCACAGGCTCTTCTCATCACATCAGGATGGAAACAGAATGAGTGGGACAAGAGGATCTTGTTAGGGCAGAAGTTCAGACGTTTAAGCAGGAAGGGCACTGGGAAGAGAGAAAGAGTAGCATGGGCCACAATGGCCAGCCCAATCTTAATGATGACATTATTGGTGAGGATAGCTGCATAGCGAAGAGGGTTGGAGATGGCCACAAAGCGGTCAAATGACATGGCCAGGAGCACCGACGACTCCACCACAGAGAAGGAGTGGAGGAAGAACATCTGGACCAGGCAGGCATTGAAGCCTATGAGCCGACGGTCAAACCAGAGCACAGCCAGGGTGGTGGGCAGTGTAGACAGGGTGAGGCCCACATCGGTGAGGGCCAGCATGGACAGAAAGTAGTACATGGGTTGGCGCAGGCTGGGAGTTCTCCCCACAGCCAAGAGGATCAGGCAGTTTCCAGTGAGGGCCACAGTGTACATGGAGGAGAAGGGGATGGAGATCCATCCATGAACAGCCTCCAGCCCTGGGATGCCAATCATCAGGAATGCACGTGGCTGGAAGAAGGAGATGTTGACATAGGACTGGGAAGGAAGCATCTTTGGAAAACAGCTGAGGTTTTCGGAAAAATGTGGACTCTTTAGTCTGGGCAGACAGAAAGATAATAACAGGACACTTGTTATTAAGAAGACATTTAGTTATGCTGTGTAGGTGTTTTCATTAATGATTTCCCATCTTCTCAGCTCTTTGTATTATTAACTGTTCCAAGAATGTACATACATTAAGCTAATATGTTCGCAAACAAATGTAGAATGTAGGGGATAGTTTAACTTCCTTGTGGTTATCAGAAAAAATGACTGAAATGGAATTAGAATATAGTTATTTCTAATATAAATTCTATACTCTTTACACCTTAGTCATCAGTGTCTTCATTAAGTGAGGGGATGTTTGTTAATACTCTTTAATATGTGAAGCACTCTCTAAATGCTCATCGTCATGGTCATTGCCGTCATCGTCGTCATCTGTGTCCTGGTCATTACTGTTATTCCATTGATATTGCATTTGGCAGTATTCTAAGTGCCTTCACATAATTATCTCCTTGTTGTCTCATAATTGCCTTGCTGATAGAGAAGGGAAATATTTTAGCTAAAGTGGAAGAAGAGAAATTCTGAAGTCTATCCAAAGAAGAGAATACTGCAGCTTTCCCCTGAGTCAATTATTAGAACTCAAGACCCTTTTGTGTTTGGAGGTTTTGAATATAGATCCTAGGACATTCTCTTTTACTTATCCCAGTAATTATAATGTCCCAGGCTGAAAATGAACAGAAGTACTAGAAAAGTATTGGTAAATGAAGAGACATTTGATTCTCCCCAGGTCACTGAGAACACTTAAATATTTGTGGTTCACCTATGCCTTGCCCAGAGAATATCAGACTGGGTATTGGATGTCCTTCTAATCCTGGCTACACATTGCTTTTCAGGAATCATCCCCTCATTCCATTCATTCAACATTCCCCCAAACCTTTAAAAATCCGGCCAAACATTTTGTTTAGCCCTCAGCACATCCACCTTGAGGTCTTGATTTGTCTTTGTGTGTGCCTCCCTTTAAATCAGTCAGCACAGACACCTGACCTAGCTGGGAGGGCCATAGCTACAAGGAATATGGACCCTGAGATGCCTTTCTAAGAGTCAGAATTTCTACAGACACCAACTGAAAACATGAATCAAAGAAATAAATTTAGTTTCCTGTAGTATTTAGTGGGATCCGTCCTATTAATATCACTAATTTTAGTATCTGATACTGGGCAAATAAATTTACCAATTTATCAATTATTGAGTATCTCTTATGTTTCAGATATTAGACCCCTCACTTATTGTTTGTTCGTAAATAATATCTCTTGGTCTCAAAAGAAATCATATAAGTTTGGTGCCCCTGGGTGGCATAGTTGGTTGAGTGTCTGACTCTTGGTTTCGGCTCAGGTCATGATCTCAGGGTCATGAGATTGAGTCCTGCATGGGGTTCCATGCTGAGTGCAGAGTCCGCCTGAGATTCCCTTTCCCTCTGACCCTCTCGCTCATGCTCTCTGTCGCTCTCAAATAAATAAATAAAATCTGAAAGAAAAAACTGTGTAAATTAAGTATTATTGTATCTTCTTAATAAATAATATAATAAATAGTAACAATGATAATGTTAAAAAAATAAAACTGGAGGGGAGAGGCTTAGTGAGTTCCCATAGACCATTCTGGAAATGAGTCCAAAGTTAGGTCTAATTGGCTTAAACACTTTCAGTGGTTTTACACTGCCTGTATTGGCCATGAGCTGTCCTACATGCTGGAGATTTGTAAAGCAGGGGGCTAGTTGGATTAGATTATCTGGAAGGGCTTGTTCTCTCCTGTTGTTCCATGGTTACATGATTTGGAGCTGCGCAAATATAGCCCCTTCCTGTTTCTCACAAAATTGTCCTTTTACTGCTCATTGTGACCTTTTGTGTCCTTACAAAGCCATTTATTTGCCTTTTATTGTGTTAATTATTTTCTCCTTCCTGCCTTTCTTTTTGCTAATCTAAGTCATATTTCTTCAAAAATCTCATTCAGTCTCATTATTTTGATTTTGATGATTTCAAAGTTTCTGTCCTCTTTTTAAATTTTATTTTAAATTTTTTTCAGGACAATCAAAGAATGAGCAAGAAAATGAATAACTGAATGAAGTTTCTTTAATTTTTTAACCCAGTTCCTCTTTACCCCAACCCTTAATATAAGACCTCCTAGGAGCATATATTCACAATTTATACTGTATAGTTTATATATAGTAAAGACCTATGGCTCCTTTAGATTAATGCAATTAGTATCTACTTTTATCCTACTATTTTAGGATCAATCCAGGAAATAGTCTTTGTCATTGGTAGCTTAAATCAGAATACTGGATGAATTCTGTGATCTCCCTTTAATTTGCAGGAATCTGAGGATTAATTTTACCTGGGATTATTATCACCATTCACTCTGTTTCATCCTGCATTGATTTATCTAATACTGAGTAATTGCCAAATCTTCCATCTTATTGTAGAATTTGCCCTTGTTCCCTCATTGATATGTAGGTCCTATGCAACTCTGGGGATTCGTTGATCTATTGCTCTTGACTGTGATGGAAGTATCTGAAGGCTAAATTAAACTGAGTATTACAAGAAGCCTGGAGCTCAGAAGGGAAAATTATAGGTACCATTTAAGACAAGTTGCTAAAATTTAGGGACAACTCTTCTACAGTCAAGCCAATTTCTCCCTTATATCCAGTTAATGGCCTTTCTCTTTTTACATTTTGTGAATATTATAATTTTATGAAGAGTCTGATATTGGGAAGGGATTCTGTGTGGCGAAAGGAAAGATTTTTTTTCTGCCCATTTAAGTAGCCAAGTTGGATTGACAAGTTTCCTGGTTCCCACAAAATCCAAAAGCATTATATTAAGTTGCTTAAACCTGGAAATCAGACCGAGTTTGGTCTTCTGTTGTTATTTCCAGGATACTAAATGATCAAAGAAATTATGGACTCTGGGAAACAAACTGAGGGCTTCAGAGGGGAGGGGGGTGGGGGATTGGGATAGACCGGTGATGGGTATTAAGGAGGGCATATATTGCATGGAACACTGGGTGTTATACGCAAATAATGAATCATGGAACACTACATCAAAAAGTAAGGATGTACTGTATGGTGACTAACATAACATAATAAAAACACTGGGTGTTATACGCAAATAATGATCATGGAACACTACATCAAAAAGTAAGGATGTACTGTATGGTGACTAACATAACATAATAAAAATTATTATAAAAAATGATCAAAGATATTACGGATTATAGCTCTCCCCTGAGGAACTAAATAATTTCTGTTTGAGCAGTCTAGGATTCTGGGAACTTGTTACTGGGTATGTCTAGGGAAAGTTAAGTTGCCTAGAAGCAAAGGGCTGAATCCACCACACTTTCTTTTTTTTTTATGATTTTTTTATTATATTATGTTAGTATAATACCACGCTTTCTTAACCCCAAAGCCAAGTGCATTTCTTTTTTTTTCTTCCTTCTTCCCACAAAAAAAGAAATGATTATTATGTGATGTGATGGAGGTGCTTGCTATCTAACGCTATGGTGTAATCATTTTGCAATATATACGCCAAATGCTTTTCTAAAAGGCTCATACTCAGAAGATTATGAAGGACAATCTCATAATGAGAGTTGAGACCAAGCAAACATTCAGATCACCTGCAGGATGCTCTCTGGGATGGGATTTTTAAGATACTCATATACTGGGGCGCCTGGGTGGCACAGCGGTTAAGCGTCTGCCTTCGGCTCAGGGCATGATCCTGGCGTTCTGGGATCGAGCCCCACATCAGGCTCCTCCTCTATGAGCCTGCTTCTTCCTCTCCCACTCCCCCTGCTTGTGTTCCCTCTCTCGCTGGCTGTCTCTATCTCTGTCAAATAAATAAATAAAATCTTAAAAAAAAAGATACTCATATACTGTTGCCCTACTTAGAGAAGCAAAAGGGTACTAATCTGCTAGGACACAGATACTGGGTTTCTGAATAATTACCTAAATCAGGAAATTTTTTGCGCTTTAGCTGCCTTCATTTCCTTTGCCTTATCTAGGGGCATAGACCTGCTGTCTCTGGAAGTCCAGGCCTCCTTACTTTTCTTCCTGCTTCTGGCATCTGCTCACCCCAATCCCATTGGCTCCTCCTCTTGGCAGCAGCTGAAGAAAGGGGATCTCAGGCTCACTAACCAGACCCCCATCCTTCTAAATAGTGTAGAAGGGATTGTATCTGGGCCCCAAGGTACTCACCTTGCTTGTCACGGACTTCTCTACCTCTCCACAGTCTGAAAGAGCCCAGAAAAACTCTGCAACTAAGATACTACCTTTATACCATTGGCTGGATGCCTTAGTGAGTTGCTATTCCCCAGGGATGTCCAAGCCACAGCCACGGAGGATAGTCTGTGCCTGCTTTTTCCTGGGGAATGGAAAATTTGTGGGATATATGTGTTGGTATAGACAGTTATAAGGCAAATCAGATATTTAGCAACTGAATTGTGGAGGAGAGGCCTAGAATCATCATCTCTAGGTTTATCCATTCTACCATATCTGTAGTGAATTTTATTGGATATTTCAATTTTTTTCTTTATTATGCTCTTTAGTGATATCAGATCAGGCTTCTGGAGTCACACAGTATACTTTCTGGTTCCTCCAAGTAGTGCCTTTCAGAGACTCAGGGTTCTTTGTGTCTCCCTTCACTCTCTCTGTGGCACGTAGGGTTGTTCATGCAGGTGAAGTACCCCCACTTCCTGTGTCTATTCTTCATGTGACATCATTGTGAAAGCCCCATTAGGTTGCACAGCAAATATGTATCAAGTAACCTGAGAAGATAGATGGGGAATAAAGGGTCCCAAGACAGAGAGGGATGAATGGGGCCATGCACCTTACTGGGAGCTTCCATATCTCTGTTTTTATGTTTTTAGAGATACAGAGTGTCTTCTAACGTAGGAAATTTCCCTGGCTATTTTATTCCATCCCCAGGAGTTTCTTTTTTTTCTAATAGAGTGAAATAAATTGAAAACATGATGAGGCCACACAGGTCTGAAATGCAGGAGTATCTATGTGTGTGTGTATGTGTTTGTGTGTGTACATGCATAGCAGCTTTATTTAGGTATAATTGATGTGCAAAACACTGCACTTATTTAATGTATACAGTTTAATGAATTTGGAAATACACATACATTCATGAATTTATCGTCACAATCAAGGTAATAGACATATCCATCAACTCCAAAAGTTTCCTCGTTGTAATGGCAGGTTTTCCTTTGGTTTTTTTTTTAGGCTGAATGATATTCTACAGTATGTGTATATCACATTATCCATTCATCTTTTGATAGACATTTGGATTGTTGGATTATGGCTATTATGAATAATGCTATAATGAAAATGGGAGCACTAGATATGTAAGAAATGTGTCTTTTTTTTTTTAAAGATTTTATTTATTTATTTGACAGAGAGAGAGACAGCCAGGGAGAGAGAGAACACAAGCGTGGGGAGTGGGAGAGGAAAAAGCAGGCTCATAGCGGAGGAGCCTGATGTGGCTCGATCCCAGGACCCCGGGATCACGCCCTGGGCCAAAGGCAGATGCTGAACCGCTGTGCCACCCAGGCACCCCATAAGAAATGTATCTTAACATAATAAAAAATATATATGACAGACCCATAGCTAACATCATACTCAACAGTGAAAAACTAATTTTCCTTTAAGATCAGGAACAAGGCAAGGATGCCATTCTTTCCACTTCTATTCAACACAGAACTGAAAGTCCTAACAAGAGCAATTAGACAACAAAATGAAATAAAAGCATCCAAATTGTAATATAAGATGTAAGACTATCTTTCTTTTTTTTCTATTATATTAGGTACCATACAGTACTTCATCAGTTTTTGATGTAGTGTTACATGCTTCATTATTTGCATATAACACCTAGTGCTCATTGCAATACGTGCCCTCCTTAATACCCATCACCATGCTAACCCATCTCCCCACCCCACCCTGAAACCCTCAGTTTGTTTCCTGGAGTCCATAGTCTCTCATGGTTCGTCTCCCCCTCTGATTCCCCCCAGCCTCATATTTCTCTTCCTTCTCCTGGTGTCCTCCATGCTATTCCTTATGTTCCACATATAAGTGAAACCTTATGATAATTGTCTTTCTCAGCTTGACTTATTTTACTTAGCATGATCCCCTCCAGTTCCATCTATGTCGATGCAAATGGAAGGTAGTCATCCTTCCTGATGTCCCAGTTATATTCCATTGTATATATGGACCACATCTTCTTTATCCATTCATCTGTTGAAAGGCATCTTAGCTCATTCCACAGTTTGGCTATTGTGGACAATGCTGCTATGAACATTGGGGTGCATATGGCCCTTCTTTTCACTACATCTGTATCTTTGGGGTAATACTCAGTAGTGGAATTACTGTGTCATGGGTTGCTTTAACTTTTTGAGGAACCTTCATACTGTTTTCCACAGTGGCTGTACCAACTTGCATTCCCAGCAACAGTGTAAGAGGGTTCCCCTTTCTCCACATCCTCTCCAACATTTGCTATTTCTTGCCTTGTCAATTTTTCCCATTCTAACTGGTGTCAGGTGGTATCTCCATGTGGTTTTGATTTGAATTTCCCTGATGGCTAATGATGTTGGACATTTTTTCATGTGTCTGTTAGCCATTCGTATGTCTTCATTGGAAAAGTGTCTGTTAATGTGTCCTGACCATTTTTTGACTTGATTATTTGTTTTTTGAGTGTTGTGTTTGAGAAGTTCTTTATAGATCTTGGATACCAGCCCTTTATCTGTAGTGTCATTTGCAAATATCTTCTCCCATTCCATGGGTTGCCGCTTTGTTTTGTTGACTGTTTCCTTTGCTGTGCAGAAGCTTTTTATCTTGATGAAGTCCCAGAAGTTCATTTTTGCTTTTGTTTCCCTTGCCTTTGGGGATGTGTCTTGAAAGAATTTGCTGTGGCCGATATCGAAGAGGTTACTGCCTATGTTCTCTAGGATTTTGATGTATTCCTGTCTCACATCGAGGTATTTCATCCATTTAGAGTTTATCTTTGTGTATGGTGTAAGAGAATGGTTTAGTTTAATTCTTCTGTATATAGCTGTCCAATTTTCCCAGTACCATTTATTGAAAAGACTGTCTTTTTTTCATTGGATATTCTTTTCTGCTTTGTGGAAGATAAGTTGACCATATAGTTGAGGGTCCATATGTGGGCTCTCTATTCTCTTCCATTGATGTATGTGTCTGTTTTTGTGCCAGTACCATGCTGTCTTGGTGATCACAGTTTTGTAATATAGCTTGAAGTCAGGCAACGTGATGCCCCAGCTTTGTTTTTCTTTTTCAACATTTCCTTGGCCATTCAGGGTCTTTTCTGATTCCATACAAACTTTAGGATTGTTCGTTCCAGCTCTTTGAAAAATGCCATTGGTATTTGGATTGGGATGGTGTTGAAAGTATATATTGCTCTGGGCAGTATAGACATTTTAACAATATTTATTCTTTCAGTCCATGAGCATGGAATGTTTTTCCATCTTTTTGTGTCTTCTTCAATTTCTTTCATAAGTGTTCTGTAGTTTCTAGAGTATAGACCCTTTACCTCTTTGTTTAAGTTTATTCCAAGGTATCTTATGGTTTTTGGTACTATTGTAAATGGAATCAATTCCCTAATTCTCTTTCTATAGTTACATTGTTAGCGCNTCTTTTTGTGTCTTCTTCAATTTCTTTCATAAGTGTTCTGTAGTTTCTAGAGTATAGACCCTTTACCTCTTTAAGTTTATTCCAAGGTATCTTATGGTATTTGGTACTATTGTAAATGGAATCAATTCCCTAATTCTCTTTCTATAGTTACATTGTTAGCGTATAGAAAAGCAACTGATTTCTGTGCATTGATTTTGTGCCCTGCCACATTACTGAATTGCTGTCCAGACTGAAAGTGAGGGGATGGATAACAATTTCTCTTGCCAATGGATCTCAAAAGAAAGCTGGGATAGTAATTCTTGTAATCAGACAAATTAGATTTTAAGCTAAAGACTGTAGTAAGAGATACAGAAGGACATTATATCATTCTTAAAGGGTCTATCCAACAAGAAGATCTAACAATTGTAAATATCTGTGCCCCCAATTTGGGAGCAGCCAGCTACATAAAGAAACTGTTAACGAAAATAAAGAAACATATTGATAATAATACTTTGATAGTAGAAGACCTCAACAATCCACTCAGCAATAGACAGATCATCTAAGCAGAAGATCAACGAAGAAACAAGAGCTTTGACTGACACATTGGACCAGATGGACTTCATAGATATATACAGAACATTCAACCCTAAAACAACAGAATACTCATTCTTCTCGAACACAGATGGAACTTTCTCTAGAATAGACCACATACTGGGTCACACCTCAGGTGTGAACTGATACCCAAAGATTGAGATTATTCCCTGCATATTTTCAGACCAAAATGCTTTGAAACTGAAACTCAATCACAGGAAGAAATTTGAAAGGAATTCAAACACTTGGAAGCTAAAAAGCATCCTGCTTAAGAATGTTTGGATCAACCAGGAAATGAAAGAAGAACTTAAATAATTCCTGGAAACCAATGAGAACAAAAACACATTTGTCCAAAACCTATGGGATACTGGAAAGGCGGTCCTAAGGGGGAAATACATAGCCATCCAAGCCTCACTCAGAAGAACAGAAAATTCCTGAATATACAAGCTAGGCTTACATTTTAAGGAACTGGAGAAAAAACTACAAATAAATCTTAAACCAAGCAGGAGAAGAGAAATAATAAAGATTAGAGCAGAGATCAACGAACTAGAAATCAGAAATACAGTAAAGGAGATCAACAAAACTAGAAGCTGGTTCTTTGAAAGAATTAATAAGATTGATACACCACTGGCCAGACTTATCCAAAATAAAAGAGAAAGGACCCAAATTAATAAAATTATGAATGAAAGGGGAGAAATCATGACTAACACCAAGGAAATAGAAACAATTTTTAGAAATTATTGTCAGCAACTATATGCCAATAAATTAAGCAACATGGAAGAAATGGATGCCTTCTTGGAAACCTATAAACTACCAAGACTGAAACAGGAAGACATCGACAATCTGAATAGACCAATAACCAGGAACGAAATTGAAGCAGTGATCAAAAACCTCCCCAAAAACAAGAGTCCTGGGCCTGATTCATTCCCAGGAGAATTCTACCAAACATTTAAAGAGGAAATAATGCCTATTCTCCTGAAGCTCTTTCAAAAAATAGAAAGAGAAGGAAAATGTCCAAACTCATTGTATGAGGCCAGCATTACCTTGATCCCAAAACCGGGCAAAGACCCTATCAAAAAGGAGAATTACAGACCAATATCCCTGATGAATATGGATGCCAAAACTCTCAACAAGATCCTAGCCAATAGGATCCAGTAGTACATTAAAAGGATTATCCACCACCACCAGGTGGGATTTATTCCTGGGATGCAAGGGTGGCTCAACATTCACAAATCAATCAAAGTGATAGAACACATTAATAATAGAAGAGACGACCATATGATCCTCTCAATTGATGCAGAAAAAGCATTTGACAAAATACAACATCCTTTCCTGATTAAAACTCTTCAGAATGTAGGGATAGAGGGAACTTTCCTCAATTTCATAAAAACTATCTATGAAAAGTCCACAGCAAATATCATCCAGGAACACCACAAGGATGCCCACTCTTGCCACTATTATTCAACATAGTACTAGAAGTCCTAGCATCAGCCATCAGACAACAAAAAGAAATAAAATGTATTCAAGTTGGCAAAGAAGTCAAACTCTCTCTCTTCACAGATGACATGATACTCTATGTGGAAAACCCAAAAGACTCCACCCCCAAATTACTAGAACTCATAAAATTTTCTTTGTGGACGTGAACTTATGTATAGAAAACTCCCAAAACTCCATTAAAAACTGTTAAAACTAATAAATTTAGTGCAGTTTCAGGAAACAAAATCAGCACACAAAAATGGGTTGTGTTTCTATGTGCTAACAGTATACTATCTGAAAAGGAAATTAATAAAACAATCCCATTTACAATAGCATCAAAAAGAATAAAATATTTAGATGGGGTGCCTGGGTGGCTCAGTCGGTTAAATGACTGACTTCGGCTCAGATTATGATCTGAGGGTCCTGGAATTGTGCCCCGCATTGAGCCTGGTGTTGGGCTTTGTGCTCAGCAGGGAGTCTGCTTGTCCCTCTCCGCCCCCACCCCCCCGACTTGTGCTTGCTTTCTCTCCCAAAAAAATTTAAAAAATCTTTAGAAAGATAAAAGTGGTGCCTGGGTGGTACAGTTGGTTGAGCATCTGACTCTTGGTTTTGACTCATGTTGTGATCTTGGAGTTGTGAGATCGGGCCCGGGCTCTATGCTCAGCATGGAGTCGGCTTCAGACTCTCTCTCCCTAACCCCCTCCCTGCTGTGTTCTCTCTCTCTCTCTCTCTCGAATAAATAAATAAATCTTAAAAAAAATAAAATAAGAGTAAACATAGGGAGGTGAAAGACTTATATACAGAAAACTACAAATTATTGGTGAAAGAAATTAAGACACAAATAAATAGAAAGACATTGCATGTTCATGGATTGAAAGACTTAATATTGTCTAAATATCCATATTACCCAAAGTGATCTATGAATCCAGGGCAATTCCTATGAAAATCTCAATGACATTTTTTATAGAAATAGGAAAAAAATAATCCTAAAATTCATATGGGGCCAAAGAGACCCCAAATAGTCAAAGCAGTCTGAGGTAGAAGAACAATGTTGGAGGCATCACATTTCTGATTTCAAAATATATTGTAAATCTACAGTATTTTAAAACGGTATGGTACTGGGCACCTGGATGGCTCAGTTGGTAGGGCATGCAATTCTTGATCGCAGGGTCTTCAATTTAAGCCCCATGCTGGGTGTAGAGATTATTTTAAAAATTCAGAAAAAATCAGTATGGTACTGGTTTAGAAATTGATATTTGGGATAGAGAGCCCAGAAATAAATGAAAATGTACAGTCAAGTGATTTTTGACAAGGGTCCAAGAATATGCAATGGGAAAAAGACAATTTCCTTAACAAATAGTTGGTAAAACTGGGTATCCCCTTTCAAATGAATGACATCAGACTCTTATCTTACATGATATACAAAAACTGACCTGAAATTATAAAACTCCTAGAATAAAACAGAAGAATCTTTATGACATTGGACTTGGCAATAATTTCTTAGATATGACAACAAAAGTACAATCAATAAAAGCAAAATTAGATAAGTGGGGCTACATCAAACTAAAAAGTTAATGTGCAGCAAAGGAAACAATAAAATAAAAAGGCAACCAAATGCATAAGAGAAAATATTTGTAAACCATATACCTGATAAAGTATTAATATAAATATATATATAAGGAACTCTTACAAATCATTAGCATAAAAAAACCCCCAAATAACCTGATTTAAAAAACGGGCAAGGGAATTGAATACATATTTCTCTAAAAACAGACAAATGGCCAACAGGTATATGAAAAGGCGCTCAACATCACTAATTATTTATGAAAAGCAAATGAAAACCACAATGAGATATCATGTTACAACTCTTAGGGTGGTTATCATCCAAAAGAAAGCAAGAAAGGAAGGAAGAAAGAAAGAACCCCACATGATAACAAGTATTGGTGAGAATGTGGACAAATTGGAACCTTCGTGTACTGTTGGCAGTAATGTAAGCTGGTGTAGTGTCTATGGAAAGCAGTATGCAGGTCCTCAAAAAATTAGTAGAACCACCATATCATCCAGTAATTCCATTTCTGGATGTTTACCCAAAAGAATTGGTATCAGGGTTCAAAGAGATATTTGCAGAAGCATCTTAAAAGGATATTGATATTTCCAAATATTGGCCTCCAAATCCTACTTCGACTTGCCAGCTCCCCAGTTTTCTGCCTGTGTACCTGCCAGTGAAGACAGTGCCTGCCTCAGTGGTCTCTTTGGGATGACTTTCAAATGAAGTTGTCTCTATCCCAGGGACATTGAATTTTCAAAGCTGAGGCAAAGTAGGGTGATGCATAACTAAAGTCTAGAGTCTCTAATATAATCTCAGGCAATTGTGGAAGGCCAGAAGAAAGCCATTCTTGAGCAAGAAGATGCCCTTTTGGAGCAAAGGATGCCCGTTTTCTCCACAGCTGTTAAGAGCTGTATCTATAGGTTCCATTGCTTGGAGTATGGTGTGAACTTAGTAACCAGTTATTGAATAAACATCAGGATATTTGTTCAGGAATTATGATTTATGAATAAATTTATTCAAATAATGTTCCTCAAGCGATGTCTAGGCCAGTCCCTTTTCTGGGTAATGAAGGCATTCGGTGTGAATGAATGAATCAGTAATTGCCTTCCAGGGACTAGAATAGATCAGTACAAAAGATGATTTCAATAGCAAGTTTAAGTTCTCTGAGAGAGGTGTGTGCAAGCTTCAAAGAGAGCTTGGAAGAGAGAAGATTAAGGAATAAGACACAGAAGACAGAACCTTTAATCTCTCCTGGAAGGACAAGAGTCCTCCAGTTAAGGTGGAGAAAGTAGTAGGTGACTACCACCGCATTGGAGAAAGCTGCTCTCTCAGGGCTGCACAGTTACGGGTTCATCCTCTGCTGCCTACATTCGGAAGTAGACTGGGGGAGGAGTGCTAGACCCTGCACCCAGACATCTTCATTTCTGAGCAGACCCATAGGCTTTGTGCTACATTCTTTCACTGTCTTCCTTCCTTCCTTCATTCACTAAAACGTTATTTATTAAGCAATGCATTTTTTTGAGCCAGGCCCAAGTTAAGCATCGAGAACACAGAAAGAACTAGACCATTATCACTGATAACTAGCTTCAAGGATTTCAAAGTCTCATACACAATTATTTATATCTACAGTATAGTGTATTAAGTAGTACAATTAAAGGAAGCACAAGGTGCTTAGGGATCACTGTAGAAACCCCTGATTTGCCTTGAGGTGGGAGTGGGTAAAATCCCAGTTCAAGTCCTAATGGAAAGCACATTCTAGCCAAGAACAAATAGAATTATTTTGCTTCCTCTGCATTCTGATTCTGCATTCTTAACACCAATGGATTAGCTTACCCAGGCTCAGTCTTAGAACCTCTCTCAGCATTCATTCAATAATTACCTGAGAGACTATATTGTCTCTCTTGAGATTATAGGATCATGGACCTAGGGCTCACTTGCTTTCTCCCTCCCCACCCTCTCAGACACGTGTGCACACACACTCAAACACACACCACACACATACACATTTTTCTGCAGATTCATTTGAAAGTAAGTTGTAGACATTACAGTCCTTCTCAATAAATATTAACCATGCACCTCCTAAAAATGGGGACTGGAGGAGATTATACTAAGTGAAATAAGTCAAGCAGAAAGACAATTATCATATGGTTTCACTCATTTATGGAACATAAGAAATAGCAGGAAGATTGGTAGGAGAAAGAAGGGAAGAATGAAGGGGGGGGTAGACAGAAGGGGGAATGAACCATGAGAGACTACGGACTCTGGGAAACAAACTGAGGGCTTCAGAGGGGAGGGGGGTGGGGGACTGGGATAGTCTGGTGATGGGTTAAGGAGGGCACATATTGCATGGTGCACTGGGTGTTATATGCAAATAATGAATCATGGAACACTACATCAAAAACTAAGGATATGCTCTATAGTGACTAACATAATAAAAAATTATTACAAAAAAATAGATTCTACATAATCACCAAACTATTTTCAAATCTAAGCAAATTATGCTAACCTAATAATATTATCAGTATACAATACGTATTCAGACCACAATTGTCCTAATAATGACTGGTTAATGCTAGTATTTGTTTGAAATGTCCCTTTAATCTCTTTTAATTTAGATTAATTCCCCAACATTGTTTTTATAAAATTGCAATTATAAGATCCTGGGCTAATGTTTGTGTGTGTGTGTGTTCATGTGTGTGTATTTGTTTCTGTCTGTGTGGTGTTTCCCATATTCAAAATTTTTCTGTTTACTTTCTCATGGTTAGATTCAGGTTGAACATTTTTGGTAGGAATTTTACATATGTGATTTTGTGTCCTTATTGTTCAAATCAGAAGGTAACTAAGGTCAAATTATCTTATTATTGGTTAAGCTAAATTCATCACTTGTTTGAGGTGGTAATTGGCAGTCTCTTTATCATAAAGGCATATTTATCCTTTCCTATTTAGTAAGTAGTGTGTGCAGTGATACTTTGAGACTGTGTGAATATTGTTTCCAAATATCTTTTAAGCCTTTATTTTTTTTTTTACTTTCTACTGATTTTTTTTATTATATTATGTTAGTCACCATACAGTACATCCCTAGTTTTTGATGTAAAGTTCCATGATTCATTAGTTGTGTATAACACCCAGTGCACCGTGCAGTACGTGCCCTCCTTACTACCCATCACCAGCCTATTCCATTCCCCCAGAACCCTCCCCTCTGACACCCTCAGTTTGTTTCCCAGAGTCCACAGTGTCTCATGGTTCATTCCCCCTTCTGTTTACCCCCCCTTTGTTCTTCCCTTTCTTCTCNTCTGACACCCTCAGTTTGTTTCCCAGAGTCCACAGTGTCTCATGGTTCATTCCCCCTTCTGTTTACCCCCCCCTTGTTCTTCCCTTTCTTCTCCTACCGACCTTCCTACTTCTTATGTTCCATAAATGAGTGAAACCATATGATGATTGTCTTT
>NC_048225.1:56941596-56949160 GCF_002007445.2 Ailuropoda melanoleuca
CTCTTCACTACATCTGTATCTTTGGGGTAAACACCCAGTAGTGCAATGGCTGGGTCATAGGGTAGCTCAATTTTTAACCTTTTAAGGGACCTCCACACCGTTTTCCAGAGTGGCTGTACCAATTTGCATTCCCACCAACAATGTAAGAGGGATCCCTCTCTCCACATCCTCTCCAACAATTGTTGTTTTCTGCCTTGTCAATTTTTGCCTTGGCGTGAGGTGGTATCTCCAATCTCAGTGTGGTTTTGATTTGAATTTCCCTGATGGCTAATGATTTTGAACATTTTTTCATGTGTCTGTTAGCCATTTGTATGTCTTCATTGGAAAAGTGTCTGTTCATATCTTCTGCCCATTTTATGATTTGTTTATTTGTTTCTCGTGTATTGAGTTTGAGAAGTTCTTTGTAGATCTTGGATACCAGTCCTTTATCTGTGGTGTCCTTTGCAAATATATTCTCCCATTCCGTGGGCTGTCTCTTAGTTTTTTTGACTGTTTCCTTGGCTGTGCAGAAGCTCTTTATCCTGATAAAGTCCCATAAGTTCATTTTATCTTTTATTTCTCTTGCCTTTGGAGATGTGTCGTGAAAAAGGTTGCTCTGGCCGATGTCATAGAAGTTGTTGCCTATGTTCTCCTCTAGAATTTTGATGGATTCCTGTCTCACATTGAGGTCTTTCATCCATTTGGAGTTTATTTTTGTGTATGGTGTGAGAGAGTGGTCAAGTTTCATTCTTTTGCATGTAGCTGTCCAATTTTCCCAGCACCATTTATTGAAGAGACTGTCTTTTTTCCACCGGATGTTTTTTCCTGCTTTATCAAAGATTAGTTGCCCAAAGAGCCGAGGGTCCATTTCTGGGTTCTCTATTCTGTTCCATTGGTCGATGTGTCTGTTTTTGTGCCAGTACCATGCTGTCTTTGTGATCACAGCTTTGTAGTACAGCTCGAAATCCGGCATTGTGATGCCCCCAGCTTTGTTTTTCCTTTTCAACAGTTCCTTGGAGATTCGGGGCCTTTTCTGGTTCCATACAAATTTAAGGACTATTTGTTCCAGTTCTTTGAAAAATGTCCTCGGTATTTTGATCGGGATAGCATTGAAAGTGTAGATTGCTCTGGGTAGTATGGACATTTTAACTATGTTAATTCTTCCAATCCATGAGCATGGAATATTTTTCCATCTTTTTATGTCTTCCTCAATATCTTTCAAAAGTGATCTATAGTTTCTAGGATATAGGTCCTTTACGTCTCTGGTTAAGTTAATTCCAAGGTAACGTATGGTTTTTGGTGTTATTGTAAATGGGATGGATTCCCTAATTTCTCTTTCTTCAGTCTCGTTATTCGTGTATAGAAATGCAACTGATTTCTGGGCATTGATTTTGTATCCTGCCACCTTACTGAATTGTTCTATAACTTCTAATAGTTTGGGAGTGGATTCCTTTGGGTTTTCCATATAGAGTATCATGTCATCTGCAAAGAGAGACAGTTTGACTTCTTCTTTGCCGATTTGGATACCTTTGATCCCTTTTTGTCTTCTGATTGCTGTTGCAAGGACTTCTAGTACTATGTTGAATAATAGTGGCGAGAGTGGGCATCCTTGTCGTGTTCCTGATCTTAAGGGAAAGGCTTCCAGCTTTTCCCCATTGAGAATAATGCTTGCAGTAGGCTTTTCATAGATGGCTTTTATGAGATTGAGAAATGTACCCTCTATTCCTACACTCTGAAGGGTTTTAATCAGGAAAGGATGCTGTATTTTGTCAAATGCTTTTTCTGCATCAATTGAGAGGATCATATGGTTCTTGAGTCTTTTCTTGTTGATATGATGTATCACATTGATTGATTTGCGAGTGTTGAACCATGCTTGCATCCCAGGTATGAATCCCACTTGGTCATGATGGATAATCCTTTTAATGTACTGTTGGATTCTATTAGCAAGGATCTTGTTGAGGATTTTGGCATCCATATTCATTAGAGAAATCGGTCTGTAATTCTCCTTTTTGAGGGGGTCTTTGCCTGGTTTGGGGATCAAGGTAATATTAGCCTCATAGAATGAGTTTGGTAGCTTTCCTTCTGTTTCTATTTTTTGAAATAGCTTTAGGAGAATAGGTATTATTTCTTCTTTGAATGTTTGGTAGAATTCCCCAGGAAAACCGTCTGGGCCTGGAGTTTTATTATTTGGAAGGTTGTTTATCACTGACTCAATTTCTTCATAGTTAATTGGCCTATTTAAGAAATCTATTTCTTCCTGTTTCAGTCTTGGTAGTTTATAGGTTTCCAGGAAGGCCTCCATCTCTTCCAGATTGTTTAGTTTTTTGGCATATAGCTGTTGATAAAAGTTTCTAATAATCCTTGCAATTTCAATGGTGCTGGTCGTGACCTCTCCCTTTTCAGTCATAATTTTAATAATCTCAGTCCTTTCTCTTTGTTTTTGGACAAGTTTTGCCAGTGGTCTATCAATTTTATGGATTCTCTCAAAGAACCAGCTTCTAGNAGCGTTGTGGTCTGAGAATATGCATGGGATAATTTCAATCTTTTGGTATCGGTTGAGACCTGTTTTGTGACCCAGCATATGATCTATTCTGGAGAATGTTCCATGTGCATTCGAATAGAATGAGTATTCTTTGGTTCTGGGGTGTAGTGTTCTATATATATCTATGAGGTCCATCTGGTCTAGTATGGCATTCAAAGTTCTTGTTTCTTTTTTGATTTTCTGCTTAGGTGATCTGTCTGTTGCTGATAGTGGAGTGTTGAGGTCCCCTACTATTAATGTATTTTTATCTATATGTCTCTTTATTCTGGTTAAGAGTTGGCTTTTGAATCTTGCTGCTCCCCTGTTGGGGGCGTAGATTTTTATAATTGTGATATCCACTTGTTGGATACATCCTTTAAGAATAATAGAGTGTCCTTCTGTATCTCTAACTACAGTCTTTAGTTTAAAATCCAATCAGTCTGATATGAGAATTGCTACCCCAGCTTTCTTTTGAGGTCCATTGGCATGAAAAATGTTTTTCGATCCCTTCACTTTCAGTCTGGATGTATCTTTAGGTTCAAAATGAGTCTCTTGTAGACAACAAATGGATGGGTCATGTCTTTTTATCCAATCTGCCACCCTGTGGCGTTTCATGGGAGCATTTAGGCCATTCACATTGAGAGTGATTATTGAGAAATATGATTTTAATGATGTCATGTTGTTTGTAAAGTCTTTGTTTCTATAGATTGTAACTTTCTGTTCTGTATCACTCTTGGGGCATTTTACTTTTATAGAACCCCCCTTAATATCTCCTGTAGGGCTGGTTTCGTGGGTATGAAATTGGTTGGTGACTGGCGATTCTGAGAGGTCCTTATCTCTCCATCAATTCTGAATGACAGCCTTGCTGGATAAAGGATCCTTGGCTGCATGTTTTTCTCTGAAAGAGCTTTAAAAATGCCCCCCCCACCCTTTCTCTCATTCCAGGTCTGTGTAGACAGGTCTGACATAATACTAATATTTTTGCCTTTGTACGTGAGAACTTTCTTTGCCCTGGCCACTTTCAATACTGTATCCTTGGATGTAATATTTGCGAATTGCAGTATGACGTGACATGGTGTAGGTTTGTCGTGGTTGACCTTGGGAGGGGTCCTTTCTGCCTCTTGGACACGAATGCTTGTTTCCTTTGCTAGATTGGAGAAGTTTTCAGCTACAATTTGTTCAAATATCTCTTGTAAACCTCTCTCTTTTTCCACCCCACGGGGATTCCAATGATTCTGACACTGGAGTGTTTCATTGAGTCCGTAATCTCCCGTAACCTACATTCTTGAGATTGGATTCTTTTGAGGCAGGTTTCTGTTTTAGCTTTCTCTTCTACCATCCCATCCTCCAATTCACTAATTCGTTCTTGTGCCTCATTTACCCTGGCTGGCAGAGCATTTAGTTTTGAGTGCATTTGATTCATAGCATTTTTAATTTCTGCCAAATTCGTTCTCATTTCCGCCCTTAAAGATTCTATATTCTCGTTAATATTTTTTTCAAGTGCATACATCATCTTGACCATTGTTACTCTGAACTCCATTTCTGATAATTTGGTTATATCCATATCCATCAGTTCTGTGGCAGAGGCCACAAACTCATTATCTTTTCTTTGCTAGGGGGGATTTCTCCTTTTTGTCATTCTGATGAGAAGAGGTTGCGGGGTTGCCCAGCACCCACATTATTGAGCAGGACCCAGGCAGTGTGCACTTGTTTTATAGGGACCTTAGGGATGTGAGCTTCTTGATTTTTAAGCCTGCCTTCTGGGGGAGGAGCTTGCCACGCTGATACTCAGGCAACCCTGTTTGGGTAGAGTCTCCCTGCCCCCTGCAAGGGGGGATGGGGATGGGCACGGTGTGAGCCAGTATTTCTGGGCTTTTGTTCTCTGGCTGCTTTCCTTGGAGGTTTTCTGTGACTCTTGTGAGAGTCAGAGCAGCAGTAGCCATATCCTAGCCTCTGTCTCAGAACAGAGAGATCGCAGTCCGCTCTCCACCGAGCTCTCCTGGCCTTTTTAACTCTGTTTGTGTTGGTGCTGCTAAAAACGCTGCAGTGTCCCGGGATGTGCCCCACAGCCGGCGTCCCAGCCCTCAGTTCCAGGGCTGGCACGTCTCTGTCCTTTGTGTTTCTAACACCGCCAGCCGCCCCCGCATGCGCTCCCGATTGCCCTGTTTCAGTGAGGTTGCGCGTACTCCAGAGCGCAGGTTTTCAGTCTGGTTATGTGCGCTCTGGAGCTCCCGGTCTCAGTCTGGTTCCAGTGAGCGCACCGTAGCGCCGGTTTTCAGTTTTGACGCATGTGCACATTCCCAGGCTCAAGGTCTCAATCTGCTGTCTCGAGGGTGCCCATCTGCGAGTCCTGCCCGCTCCCAAGTGCAGGTGGCTACCGCTTCCTGGCACTGGAGCACAGAGGCTCCCTCCGCCTTACGTTTTTCTTCCGATATTTGTGCGCGGTTTCATGGCTTCCCGCTTCATACCTCAATACTCAGCACTGGAGATGTTCATTTGTAGAGATCCAGATGTATCTTCCTGCGTCTCAGGCTGCTTCTGTGGGTTTTCAGGGTGGTCTGGTACCTATCCAGCTTGGCTCAGGAGACCAGCTGAAAAAGGGGACCACTACTCCACCATCTTAACTCACTCTCTCTCTTTTAAGCCTTTATTGATTATTTTTAAATTACATTAAACCTGCAAAAAGGTAATTTTCTAAATCTATCAATACTTTCTAAAGAAGGATTCTTTTTTCCTTCTTTTCTTCCTCTTTGTTTCGAATATCACTGTGGACTCACAGTTTCTTTAAAAATTCAATTTGTTAAAAACAGTTTGCTGTCAATGTTATTTTTAATGTTCTGTTTGACCCATCTAGGCCATTGGTAGCCTCGTCAAATGAGTTTCCATATGTGTGGTTTTTGGTTTTTTNAAAACAGTTTGCTGTCAATGTTATTTTTAATGTTCTGTTTGACCCATCTAGGCCATTGGTAGCCTCGTCAAATGAGTTTCCATATGTGTGGTTTTTTGTTTTTTTTTACATGACCTTACTGTCTTTGTGTTCTATATTGCTTCAAGGCCTATGCTATTCCAGTATCATTTTTTGTTTTTTCTACTTCATACCTAGAATTAGTTATTGGTCCAAGGATCCTAATTATTTGTAGTGGCCAATGGTATTTAAAAACCAATATGTGGGCCCTAGCTTTGCTCATTGCTTCTGACACTTTCAGAGGACAAAGAAAAGAAATATAGAGATAAGATTTTAAAAAGTATATCTAATTTTTCCATTATCAACTTAACTTTAACTTCCATTCTCTTTTTCCTAGACTGTTACAACAATCTCTTAAATGCCTTCCTTGCATTCTTTTTCTCTACTTTCACCTTTCTAACTTGTAACACACAGTTAAACCTGTATAACCTTTTACAAAGCAATAAGCTTTCCATGGCTGACTCAAAAAAGGAATGAGGGCAGATGTTTCCACGAGGTCTGAAAGGCCCCAGGAGCACAAGGAGTGCTCATCACTTCTAGCTTATCTCCTGTCCGTCTCTCTCCAACACACAGACAGATTATGCTGAGCCACCTCTGACTGACTATTCATCTTTCCACAAACAGACCAGTTAATTCCACACCTCAGTGTTTTGTTTTGTTTTAAAGATTTATTTATTTATTTTAGGGGAGTGTAGAAGGGCAGAGGGAGAGGGAAAGAGAGAATCCTAAGCAGACTTCCTGCTTGCACGGAGCCTGCCTATGTGGGCTTGATNTTTGTTTTTTACATTCTTTTCCCTTTATCAGGTATGGCTTCCCCTAGCCCACCTTTCTGCATGACAAACTCCTATTCACCTTTCATCCTTCTTCCCAGACTCCTTTCTCATTTCCTCTTGACAAGACAGGAAACCCTCTTCCAGATTCCTTTAGCCCTTTGTGTGTACCTATCATAGCCTCATTACACTTAATTATAATTGTGTATTTAGAAGCTTCTGTCCTGCAATGGAGGGACAAGACCATGTATAAATCATTTTACTATCCCTAGTAATGAGCACAGAGTCTCTCGAACAAGTAAATACTGAATTAAAAAGCTGAAGTTCATGAGTGCAGGAAAGAATCAAGACTGTTTGTCACCCATCAATTTGAGGATGTCCATTTGTCATACTCTTGATAATGTGTCTGGGTCAGGGATCTGAGTAAGGCCTTTCTGGACATGTTTTTCCTTAGAACCTGTGGTTGTTCCTTGGTTTCATCAGCCTTGCCTCTTCTCTCTCAGCATTCTGAACATGGCCTCCCTGATGGGCTTGGATTTCACACTGTAGATGATGGGGTTGAGCACAGGGGGCACCACCAGGTACACATAGGCAGTGAGAGCATGTACAATATGAGGCAGGTGCCTCCCAAAATGGTGGATCATTGACACTCCTATGACTGGGATATAGAAAATCAGAACAGCTAATATATGAGACACGCACATGTTGAGGGCCCGGACACGCTCCCTGGGAGAGGCCAGACCCATCACTGTATGAAGAATAAGGGTATAGGACAGGACAATAAGCAAGGAGTCTACACCCACTGTGGATAAAACTACATAGAGCCCATAAAGGATGTTGACAGTAATGTCAGCACAGGCCCGTTTCATGACATCTGCATGGAAACAGAAGGAGTGGGACAGGAGGTTCTTACCAGGGCAGAAGTTCAGTCGCTTCAGTAAGAAGGGCACTGGAAAGAGGGATAAAGTGGCTCGAGCTACAATGGCCAGCCCAATCCTAATGATGACATTATTGGTAAGGATAGCAGCATAGCGAAGAGGGTCGGAGATGGCCACAAAGCGGTCAAATGACATGGCCAGGAGCACCGACGACTCCACCACAGAGAAGGAGTGGAGGAAGAACATCTGGACCAGGCAGGCATTGAAGCCTATGAGCCGACAGTCAAACCAGAGCACAGCCAGGGTGGTGGGCAGTGTGGACAGGGTGAGGCCCACATCGGTGAGGGCCAGCATGGACAGGAAGTAGTACATGGGTTGGTGCAGGCTGGGAGTTCTCCCCACAGCCAAGAGGATCAGGCAGTTTCCAGTGAGGGCCACAGTGTACATGGAG
>NC_048225.1:56949260-56970695 GCF_002007445.2 Ailuropoda melanoleuca
AAAATGAGTTGATAATAAAAAAGAAAGTGAATACCAAAAGGGTAAAAACAAAGAAAATAACATGAGATAAATAATAAAAGCTATGATAAAATAGAGAATATTTTTATTACAGAAAGGACTACTGTTTAAAATACTCAGAGATAGAGAATAGAGTTGAGAATAATGAAATACAATTAAATGAAAGTAATGATAAAAGTAATTAAACTATAGTAGAGATGCCAAATAAACTGTGGAATTTTAAACATAATAGGTATTCCTGAAGAAGAGTAAAATAAAAATGAAAACCAGAAAGATATTAAAATATATCATAAAATATTTTTCTGAAAAGTGAATGAAACTGTCTACATTAAAGTGTCTTGTACTAAGAAATAAATACTAATAAGCAAATTTATATGTATGTAGGTATGGTAATTGTGTTGTGAGGATAAACAGAAATTATACAGCTGCTCTGATAAAAGCAATATATCTCAAAATAAAAAAAATTAACATTTATCCCAGAAATCTCTTAAGACCACTAGACCACAGAGAAAGGATCAATGTGCAGAGAGAGTTGCAGAAAAATTGATCTAATCTACACATTCTGAATATGTTTAGAATGTTGTTCAGGTGGAAAAGGAAAAAAATACATCAAAGTCAGTACATTTGTATTTTTATTTGTAATACGGGCTATCACTACTATAGGATACATCATTTGAGTCATTATTTTAATGCATTTGGGAAGCAAAACTTTCAGGGTAAGAACAGAGGATATGTATGTAAATTCAAACAAGTTAGTTAAAATGCTGTAATCATAAAGCTGAGAATACCAACTTGGGAATATCAGAATAAGCTCAAGGAATATTTATTTTTTAATTAATACATATCTCCTAGCTTTATTTACAGAAAACACCTACAATCCAAAACAATTCAGTAGAAGGGAACACACCTAATGTTCAGATGTGTTCTCTAAATATCCTTTCCCCCAATTTCAAGCATCCTTTCATAAATAGCTGATAAGCCTTCTACTGGGAATACACCAAATCACCTTGGATATCTTTTAATGATAGAAAACAGGAAACCAAAGACAACTGGGATTATTTTTTAAAGACAAAGAAGTCAAGTCAAAGAGGCTCCCACTTGCCAATTATGGGTCAATCAAGCATCAATGAGAATAATAACTGCTAGAGATGGAAACACACTGCGAGAGAGAAAGAGAGAGAGAGAGAAAGAGAGAGAGAGAGAAAGAACAAGGTCAGTAAGACTAGGCATTCAGTATTCTGAAATCTGACAAATAACCTACTTTTCTTCTACAAACTGTAGAATGGTGTAAAGAAAGGAACCGAAGGTGGAAAGTTTCTCTCTACAGAAACATTCCATCTATTAAGAAGTAATAGAACTGAAGTATTACTTTTTAAAAAAACCAATGAAATATGGCAAAAAAAAATCATCAGGGGATGATATCATCACTAATGAGAGAAAACTAGATACTGTATTTTACCAAAATAACAAACTGACTCGNGAAGTAATAGAACTGAAGTATTACTTTTTAAAAAAACCAATGAAATATGGCAAAAAAAAATCATCAGGGGATATCATCACTAATGAGAGAAAACTAGATACTGTATTTTACCAATAACAAACTGACTCATATCTACCAGTTTCTAGAGAGTATAGGAGACACCAGGCAAGCAGATATGTTAAAAGACACCAAGGGATGGATGAGAAAAATCCAAAATACAACAAAAACAAAAGCTTCCAGGAGAAAATTCCAGGTTCTTCCGCAAATAAATTACAAGAAAATAAAAAAAGGAAAGAGTGAAAACCCATAGATTAGGAGAGACTTGACTCATATTAACCAAATGCAATGGATGAAGTTTGTTGGATCTTGTTTTGAACAAATCAGATATAAAAAGTCTGCAAACTAGCATTCCGAGATACTCTTATGGGATAATTGGGGAAACGTAAATACTGGTTGAATTCTTGATGATGATCTTTTATTTTGTGATTATGATGCTATGGCTATGTTTTAAGATTTGAAAATGTTTGTACAATAAGGAAGGACATTATATTGACTTCAAAATAATTGGGGGAGTGGGGGCCACCTGTGGTAGAACTGTGTAGAGCCAAGCTGCCAAGAGTGGCTACCAGCTGATGATTTTGGTAGCTAGGTATGGGTATATGGAGATCAAGTTTGTCCTCGCTGTAATTTTGAGAGAGGATTTTATTATTTTTCATAATAAAATGTTAATAAATGGACACTTTATACAAAGTAAAATCATTTAATGGGAAGAGTTTTCTAATTAAACATGGTGAATTGCACACAAACCTTTACTCTCTCCAAAATCTCATTTAAATGATAGTAAAAATTTTAAAAATATTATCTGACAGTGGCAGAAGAACAGGATGGGATATGAGGTATATCAACAATATTACAGTTGATAGAGCAATTGTAGGAAGAGTGGAAAGAAACTGGCAGAAATAGAAGATTAAGTTCATAGGAAGGAGGTTATGCCGCACATCCACTTCAAAAAGAACTAAGGAGTTAGAGTTGATAAAGGCAGGAGTAAGGAATGGGATTGAAAACAGGATGGTTTTCTAGGAAGAAGCTCTATGATTCCTTCTCCTGTCCCTTGCATTCTTGCAGAAGACAGGTTACTTTCTGAAACAATTCTCCAAGCAAGGTTCTGGACTAGAGATGCCAGACAGAAATGAAAGTTGGACAGTATTGAAAACAAGGCAGTTGAGGAAAGGTGAGACTTCCCAGCTCTCTTTCACCACTGGGTTCACAGAGTCCTGGTAATCAGGATTACTCTGTACCACCGTGGGGCCACTATGGGAAGCCAGACCAGTGTGATAAAGAATGCCTGTGCAGAAATGCCAGTCTAGACAAGGAGGAGGATAGATGAGATGCTGAACCAGAGCTCAGATGACCCCAAAATGCCAGATGGGAAGAGAACTTGGCACATTTTCTCATCCACTTTCTGGAGAGACTATGAGGGACATCTCTCCCTAGAATGTGTTCTGAGCCTTAAACTCCCTGAACCTCAGGTAGATAGCGTCTTTCAGGCCCTCTTCTCCAAACAGGAGATGGGACTAGTATCTCTCATGGTCCAAGACTGATTACTTCTCTTTCTTCTGTATTATTTGCAGACCCTTCCCACTCTTATCTCTATCTGAGGCTAAGGTGCTGGAAGTCACCCCTCTGGGAAGCAGGGAAGGAGATGCACTGGGGCCCCAGGTTACTCACCCTGGCTATTGTTCCAGGCTGCTCTGCCACTCCATATCCTGCAAGAGCCCAGGATGTCTTTGTGGCAGAGGGATTGAATTTTATCTTACTACACAGGGACATCTTGGCAGTAGTGCCTATCTCCAGGGGAGGCCAGGCTTGGGCCACCAGGGAATCACTCTGCTCAGAGCCCTGGGGAATGGAAAAGTTAAGGCTAGCTTTGGAATCAGGGGAAGCATTTGGAGGAAATAAACAGTAAGGGGGCAAGGGAGAGACAGAATCATGGATTCTGCAATATCCCACCACATTTAAATGACTCTGGGAAACAAACTGAGGGCTTTAGAGGCGAGGGGGGTGGTGGATTGGGAAAGGCGGTGATGGATATTAAGAAGGGCACATATTGCATGGTGCACTGAATGTTATACGCAAATAATGAATCATGGAACATTGTGTCAAAAACTGGGAATGTACTGTATGGTGACTAATATAACAAAAACAGGTATTTTAAAAAATGGTATATTCAGAGACTATCAGCTTCAATAGCCCACCTGCATTTGAGATCCTTCCAAGACAATATCACCAGCCTATCTCATTCCCCCACTCCCCTCCCCTCTGAAGCCCTCAGTTTGTTTCCCAGAGTCCATAGTCTGTCAAGACAATATTTCTGAAGCCTCCTCTTGACCAAGCCCCAGGATCAGTCCTGCAGAAGCTCTTAGTCTCTGCAGAGTGTAGAGATATGGAGTCTAGAAGTCGTGGCCTAACTTAGCCAGAGGGAATGAGGGAAAGCTTCCTAGAGGAGAGGGAATGGACTTGTGAAAGGCCCACAGACCCTGTTCCAAACTCTCGGCACTCATTCTAGGACAGACACCAGGACTTCGGGCTTCCAGTTCCAGACTGGGGCTGGCACAGATTCTTCCCACACTCAGCCTGGGACTGACCTGCTGAATCAAAGTTCAAAAAGGAGGGAACTTGGGCAGTGAAAAGAATATGTACTACAGAGCCAGGCAGACCAGGGTTTGAATTCTTGCTGTGTTTTCCTCTCCACATACAAGCTCTGTCTCCATTCTTTCTCACTTTTGGAGAGTTCTGCCACAAAATCACCTCAGCTCCTTCCTCAGTCAGTTTGAACTGTAGTCATTCACCTGGAGCTGCTTTCTAGGGATACATAGACTTTCCTCCTCCTTGATTTAGCTGTACTCTCCCAGCTGAACTGGGCCCAGCCTGACTACCTTTCTCCCTCTGAGATGATAAATAACCTTAGGGGGAAAAAAATCACACACCTTTGAAATCTTACATCAAAATGAATTTGTGGCCATTAACCTGAGCTGAGACTTCTGCATCACTGCTTAATTTCTTTCAGGTTTAAATTGTAACCATTGTTCTCAACCTCTTTATTCAGCCTGCTAATCTCTTCTCCTAGCAGCTAATTTGACATTGCTCCTGACTTCCCATGGGAAATGGTGGCCATCAGGTGTGCCTTCTCTAAGGTTCTCGCCCAACTCATCTGTTCCCTTACCCACTTCCATTCCAACATCTACATCCTGGCAGGGAGACCAGTTAACGGCACATGGGGCTTCATGTCAGCCCCCTCTCCATCCTCTAACCACTTCTTTGTTGGGAGCCCATCACATATGGCCAAAAAAAAGGAAGAAAAATTCTGAATGCCATAGCATGTAACCTGACTATTTATTTAGTTAGTTTTTTTAAGTTTCTATTTTAATTTCAGGTAATTAAAATACAGTGTTGTATTAGTTTCACATGTACAATATAGTGATTCAATAATTCCATACATGGCCTGGTGCTCATCACAACTGCTCTCCTTAGACCCCATCACCTATTTCACCCGTCCCCCCACCTCCCCTCTCGTAACCATCAGTTTATCTATTTGTTCTAATTAAGAGTCTGTTTTTTGATTTCTCTCTCTCTCCTTTGCTTATTTGTTTTGTTTCTTAAATTCCACATAGGAGTGAAATCATGTGGTATTTATCTTTCTCTGACTGACTTATTTTGTTTAGCATTACACTCTTAAGTTCCTTCTATGTTGTTGCAAATGGCAAGATTTCATTCTTTATTTTTTATGCTGAGTAATATTTCATTATGTATGTATGTGTGTGTATATACACATCTTCTTTATCAATTCATCAATCAGTGGACACTTGGGCTGCTTCCATATCTTGGCTATTTATAAATAACGCTGCTATAAACATTGGGTACATGTATCCCTTTGAATTAGTGTTTTTATATTCTTTAGGTAAATACCCAGGAGTATGATTGCTAGATCATAGGGTAGCTCTACTTTTAAATTTTTGAGGAACCTCCATATTGTTTTCCACAGTGCATTCCTACCAACAGGGCAGGAGGGTTCCTTTCTCTCTACGTCCTCACCAATATCTGTTGTTCCTTGTGTTTTTTGTTTTAGCCATTCTCGCAGGTGTGAGGTGATATTGCAGTTTTGATTTGCATTTCCCTGATACTAAGTGATGATGAACATCTTTTCATGTGTCTGTTGGCCATCTGGATGTCTTCTCTGGAGAAATGTCTGTTCATGTCTTCTGCCTATTTTTTAATTGGCTTATTTGGTTTTTGGGTGTTGAGTTTTGTAAATTCTTTATAAATTTTGGATACTAACCCTTTTCATTTGCAAATTCTTCCATTCTGTAGGTTGTCTTTTCGTTTTCTTGGTTGTTTCCTTCACTGTGCAGTAGCTTCTTATTTTGGTTTAGCCTCAATAGTTACTTTTGCTTTTGTTTGCCTTGCCTCAGGAGACCTATCTAGACAAAAGTTGCTACTGCCAATGTCAGAGAAATTACTGCCTGTGCTCTCTTCTAGGATTTTTATGTTTTTAGGTCTCATATTTAGGTCTTTAATCCATTTTGAATTTATTTTTGTGTGTGGTATAAGAAAGTGGTCCAGTTTCATTCTTCTGCATGTTGCTGTCTTCTTGATAGATCTTCTATCCCGAAGAAGAGGTCCTGTAATGCCCTGCAGTATAGTGTCCCCCGCGCCTCAGAGTCTGGCACTTCTGGGAGTGTCTCATATGTGTTGCATGTGCTCTGCTGTTGTGTCCTGGCCCCTCTATCCTTCAGGCCAGTCATCTACAGAGGGTCTCTTTGCCTGTTGTGGGCAGTGTTTGGTCCCTGTCCTGAATATGGTGCATTTTAACTAGGTGTGTTCTTGTCTGTTTGTGAAATGAGGCCTGTTGCCACAGCCACAGGAACCATAGCTCTGCAAAACTCCCTTGTTGGAAGAAAAACTGTGAGTAGGGGTTTGGGCAGGACTTCTGGGGGAAGTGGCCCACCATTCTGAGACTGAGGCCAGCGTGACTGGGAGGGGCAGGGCTTGGTATAAACTAGTGTTGAGTGTCAGCACTGTGCTGGTTCCCACTGGTGGCTCTGTGCTTATGCTGAGGGGCAGAGGAGGGAATGGTGCTGACCAGTTTCTTTGTCCCTGCAGTGGTCTCCCTGTGATTGCTGTCTCTCTGGGACATGCTTTGAGATGAGCAAATAACCTCCCCACTGTGTGCCCCGGGAGCTCTTCAGATCACTGTTTTCCATGCCGTAGTGCTGTGGGCTGTTTGCCTGCCTCTTCTCTAAGAGCATCCCCCATGCCCTCCAGGGCACTCTTCCCAAGCCAAACATACTGACCTTTAAAACTCCAGGCTTTAAGCCCCACTGGTTGCAGGAACTCATGAAATGTGGCCCCTCCCTCACTATCCAAGCCACCTGCTATGGGGATTCATTTTCTCTGTGTGCTCCTCTCTGTGCTAGTCTGTCTCTTTGCCCTTCTCTGTGACTGTGGCTCCCTTCCCACTGCCATAGCCATGATCTGTTTCTCTCCCAAACCGTGTCTCTGCACTTCCTACCTTCTTCAGTGTTGCCTCCTCTCCACCTTTAGTTGTGGAGCTTGTTCTGCCAGTCTTCAGGTGGATTCCTGCAGTATTTAGGATGATTGATAGTTATCTAGTTGTGTTAGTGGAATGAGGTGCATTTAGGGTCCTCCTACTCCAACACCATCTTCCAACCTTGTCAACTCTCTAAGATTTTTTTTTAGCTTTTTATTTTGAGATGTTTGTAGAGTCACATGCAGTTGTAATATTTCATATAGAGATCCCATGTATCCTTCACCCAATTCCTCCAATGGTGGTATCTTGCAAAACAGTAGTGCAGTATCAAAATAAAGATACCGACATTGCTACAGTGGAGATACAGAACACTTCCAGAGCCACGAGGATCCCTCTTGTTGTCCTTTTATAGCTCCATCGACTTTCCTCCCTCCAATCCCCCATTTAGTCTCTGGCAATCACTGATGTGTTCTATAGCTCTATAATTTTGTCGATTTAAGAATGTCATATAAATGAAATCATACAATATGTAATCTTTTGGGATTGTTTGGGTTTTTTTCCCCACTGCATCATTATCCAGCTTATTCTGTGTGTGAAGAGTTCATTCCTTTTAAGTGCTATTTGCAGGGCATGGTTGTACCACAGTTTGTTTAACCATTCTCCTGTTGAAGAACATCTGTGTTCCCAGTTTTGGGCTATTATGCATAAAGCTGCTATAAACATTCGTGTGCAGGCTTTTGGTGAACATAACTCTTCATTTCTCTGGGATGAATGCCAGGAGTACCAAACACTCAGCCATATGTTAGTTGCATGTTTAGTATTTTTAGAAACTGCCGAACTGTTTTCCAGAGTTATGGCTGTACCATTTTGCATTTCAACCAGCAGTGTATGAGTGGTCCAGTTTCCCCACATCCTTGCCCGCATTTGATGTTTTCACCTTTTTTAAAAAAGCCATTCTGATGTGATATTTCTTTTCTTTTTTTTTTTTTTTAAGATTTTTATTTATTTATTTGACAGAGAGAGACAGCCAGCGAGAGAGGGAACACAAGCAGGGGGAGTGGGAGAGGAAGAAGC
Organism: Ailuropoda melanoleuca; assembly: GCF_002007445.2. NCBI lineage: Eukaryota > Metazoa > Chordata > Mammalia > Carnivora > Ursidae > Ailuropoda > Ailuropoda melanoleuca. Next base: position 56,957,381 of record NC_048225.1, read on the forward strand.
AGGCTCATAGCAGAGGAGCCTGATGTGGGGCTTGATCCCATAACGCCGGGATCACGCCCTGAGCCGAAGGCAGACGCTTAACCGCTGTGCCACCCAGGCGCCCCTTGCCTATTTCTAATTATATTTTTTCCTAGTTGAGTTTTCAGAGTTCATATCTGTTCTAGATACTAGGTCTTTCTTCAGTATGTAATTTGCAAATATTTTCTCCCACCTGTAGGTTGTTTTTTCATCCTCTTAACTGAGTCTTTGACACAGAAGCAGTTTTTAATTTTAATAAATATTAATTTATCAATTTTTCCTAAAAGGAATCATGCTTTTGGAGACAAGACTAAGAACACTTTGCCCTGGATCCTGAAGATTTTCTGCTAAGTTTTTCTAAAAGTTTTAGATTTATGCTTACATTGTTATTATTTTTTTTTTTTACATTCAAGTCAGTGGTCAATTTTGAGTTAGTTTACATATGTATTGAGGTACAATTAACAAATAAATTTGTAGTATATTTAAAGGCTATAATGTGATGATTTGGTATTTGTGAAAGGATTCCCACCATTGAGTTAATTAACACATCCATCATCTCACATATTTACTTTGATTTCTTTTTTCTGAGAACATTTAAGTTCTACTCTCTCAGCAAATTTTAATTATCCAATACAGTATTATCAACTGTAGTCACCATGTTATACTTAGATCCTCAAAATTTATTCTTCTTACAACTGAAAGTCTATATTCTTTTACCAACTTTCCCTGCTTCCCCATCTGCAGCCTCTGGCAACAAACATTCTACTTTCTGTTTCTATTAATTTGACTTGAATTCTTCTTGATTACACATATAAGTGGTACTATGCAGTATTTGTCTTTCTCTGTCCTGCGTATTTCATGTAGCATCATGCCTTTTAGATTCCTCCATCTTGTTGCAAACAGCAGGATTTCCTTCTTTTTTAAGGCTGAATATTCCATACCTTTTCTTGTTTCCATATCTTAGCTATAGGGAATAATACTACAATGAATATGGGAGTACAGGTATTTCCTTGAGATAATGATTTCATTTCCTTTGTATATATATCCAGACAGAAGTAGAATTGCTGAATCATGTATGGCAGTCCTATTTTTAATTTATTGAGTAACTTCCATTATGTTTTTCATAGTAACTGTACATTCCCACCAAAAATGTGCAAGTGTTCCCTTTTCTCTACATCCTTGTCAACACTTGGTATCTCTTGTTTTTTGGATAATATCTGACACCCACTGTAGTAACTACTGTTGTTTATTTTTGTATTCCTTTCATCTTTTACAGGGCCTGGAACATTTAAATGATTCTTGAATATTTAACTTTAAATGATACAAGAAATGGACATTAGGCATGAATTTTGGCATGGGCTGGGAGAATGGGTGGTTATCATCATTGGAAAGAATCTCAGATATGTGATGCTGGTAATTTCTGGTTGTAAATACGTATTGACAGTAAATCTTTTTTTCTAATAACAAAAAAGCTTGGGGAAACTGCTGTCCCCAGAAACAAATTTATGTTCTGTCCTTGTTTCTTGTCATTTCATGTCAGTCTAGTCTCTAGTAAATGATTTGCTACTCAGAGATGGGAGCTAAATGAAATACTGGGAATGGGAGCTGTCCTGCTTATCGGGCAACCTCAGACTGTCTCTCAAGGGAAATTGGCTACCTAAACTAGTGCCCTCCACTGACCAGGCCAACATAAACATGAATGGGAACAGGGCAGTGTTTTTATGATCCCCAGTCCCTGGAGAATATTGTTCACTGGGAAAGATACTCTCACTTCAGTGAGCACTTGCCTGAGACCCAGAAGCCTCTCACGGCAGGGGCTGCCTGGGACCACCTCTATGAGTTGACTCACCTCCCCAAGTTCCCAGAGGGCCTCCTCCTGGAAGCCCTTCCAGATCAATGGGAACCAGAAGGCAAACACTCTCCCAGGACTGTGGTTCATGTGAACAAGGAATAAGCAATGGCCAGAACACCCGCTTTAGTTTGCCACCTTCTAGGAAGCAATCACAGTTTCTTGGGACAACTTTGAAAACTATGGCCTTCTGTTCTTCCCCTTTCTGTGAATAAGATTAGTCATTTTAATCCCATTTGAATCCTACTTGAATCTTACTTCCTGCATTCACCACACTTAGTCCTGGTATAGGTGAGAGAGAAAGTGAGAGAAACCTAGTTCTTAAACTCCAAGCTTCCATGGTAATGACTAGATGAGAATTTAAGAAAAATCTGTGGCTAGCTTGCCACAGGCAGAAAACTCCCATCTCTATCCCCTCAATATCATTGTGCGGTAGGGATTATCACCCGTACCCCCTCCATGGTAATAATGAGTATTTATTGAGTTCATACTATGTACTAAATTCTGTGCTAAGCATGATGTGTGGATTTTTGCACGTAATTCTCACAAAACCCTGAGTGGTAGATACTGTTATCATCCCTAATAAACAGATGAGGAAAACAAGCCTCACAGAGGGTGAATTGACTTGGTGAGTCAGAACTGTTGGCTCTGTTGGATTGAGCTTCCTTTTTTTTTTATAAATATTTTATTTGTATTTATTTGACAGAGAGAGACAGCCAGTGAGAGAGGGAACACAAGCAGGGGGAGTGGGAGAGGAAGAAGCAGGCTCCCAGCAGAGGAGCCTGATGTGGGGCTCGATCCTGGAACACCGGGATCACGCCCTGAGCTGAAGGCAGACGCTTAATGACTGCGCCACCCAGGCACCCCGGATTGAGCTCCTTTTAGAGAATTCGTGAATATGTTCTGGGGTGGAAAATCCCCATCTTTGAGAGCAGTATTGAGTTTTGGAAGAGCCTTAATGGCAGAATCAGGGGTAGGAGATCAAGGTGATAAATCTATGTTTGGGCAAATAGCAGGTGTGGCCTCAGGGAAGGGGCTTGGTTTTCATATGTGAGGCACAAGGCAGTTTCCAGGAGTCCCTGCAGCGTTCCAGCCCTGCAGGCCCTTTGGAATTGTTCAAGGCTCCTCAATGTTCAGAGCACATAGTATTCAAAATGGAACGGGATTTAGAGATCATCTAATTTAATCACCATGTTTTATACAGTTAATTCAGAGAGATTATGCTTATTAGACAAAGTCACCCACCTAGAGGCAGAATTGGAACTATAGCTCAGAGCTCATAAATCCCATCCTAGGGCTCTTTCCTTTCCTTAATACAGGAAATTAAATATCACCTTCTTTGGGTACTTTTGTAGGGTATTTTCTTTAACCAAATATATCCAAAATATTATCATTTCAACATGTTCTTTTTTTAAAAGTTTGTTTATTTATTTATTTATTTAGAACGTGAGCTGGGGGAGGAGTAGAGGGGGAGAGAGAAGGAAGGGGGAAGAATTATGCAGACTCTGTGCTGAATGCTGAGCCCAACAGGGCCTCAATCTCATGGCCCTGAGATCATGACCTGAGCTGAAACCAAGAGTCAGATGCTTATTTGAGCCACCCAGCTGCTCCTCAACATGTTTTTGATAAAAAATTGATAATGATAACAAAAATTTTACCTTTTTTCTTTGGTGATTATTTATTGTGGTGAAACTGTTGATCTGGCCATGCTCTTAGGCTTATGGAGGTAGGCAGGAGGGTATGATTTAAAGTTGAGTAATGTACAGGGAGAGAGAAGAGGATGGAGGTTGTAGGGAGAGACATAATGAGGTTCAATCTCATAAAATGAGGTTCCTGACCTCATTATTTGGGGTGAGTCCTGATACCCTGAATCTCTACTTTTACAGAGCATAGACATCTCTTTGTTTCTTTAGGGAAGTCACTCATTTCCTACATGCTCTCTCTTTCTCTCAGCCCTAGTCTATCTGTTGATTAGCTGCATGACTTTGGAGGCCCCTTTACTACCTTTGAGCAGGGAATCACAATTGGAAGCTTACAGATACATATAGTAGGAAGGCCCTTCTCCAGGGGAGAGGTTAAGTGTCTGAGGTTTTCTTCTTCTAAGAAGGAGCCCACAGGTTGGAGTCTCCCCTATGGTTTATCCACCGAAGTCCACCACCCAAGATTTGTTCAGTGAAGCTATTAAGGGAACCCAATGATTGTAGTCAGATTTTTGCTTCTCGTGAGATCTGATTTCAACTATATAATGGAAATATCCCACCTTGATGCATTCAGCATCTTTACAGTTGTACAAAGAGTACCTGGGGTGGAAAAGTAGACTAGGGAAACTCCTGTATCTTCAAATCAAGTATAAAAGCAGTAGGCATAACACTTAGCAAAATTTAAAATAAAATTTTATTATATCTTATACCTAAGTTAAAACCCAGATAATCAAAATGTTTGACAGGTACAGAATATACTTAAAAAAGGGAGATACGATTGAGAAGATATAAGAGATAAATAGACAAAAACATTCTTCCTTAATGTGGAAAGAAGCAGGCTGTGGAACATGAAAGGTGGCTATAAAGCATGAAGAGTAATGTGGATTTGTTGCTCATGAGGGCAGGGTTATCTCTCAGCACAATACAGTCATTCATCTTATAAGGCACACAGCAGAGAGAAAACAGGATTTGCACAGGCTGAGGAAATAAACGGCAGATGTTAAACAGGAAGCAATATACCATGGAAATTAAGTAACTGTATTTGGTTATCAAATTCAATTTCAGATCTTGGCACAGCACCCACAAACTGTATGGCTTAGTTACTTGTTAATGAAAGCCTCATTTCTCTCACTTGTAATGGGGGACGAAAATGGTACCTACTCCAAAAAGTTGTTGTGAAGATCAGATAAAACCTCTAAAGCATTTAGCATGGTCCCTAGAACATGGTAAGCACTCAAGACATGTTCATTGGCATTATTGTGTACGGTTTCGATAAATTCCCAGGTAATGCATAGTAAACCAGCGGTGAGGTCTGTGACAAGCTTTGTTTTATGTAAATTACCAGTTTCATTTTCTTCATTTTGAAAGTTGCACATCAGCTAAACAAGACCTCCATAGTAAAGAAATATATTTTATTTATTTTTACTAGTTATGTTGGTCACCATACAGTAAGTACATCACATGGTAAAGAAATTTAGAAAGTAAAAACAAAAATTAGTCACTATCAATTTGAGCACATTTCCTTCAAGGCATTGGTGCTTTTCAAGTTAGTTTCAATCATGTGTCCTTATTGTTTATTTTTTTAACGTTATATGCATGTTTCATTTTATAGCAGTTTCTTTAAAGGTCACACAATATTCCTTTTATATAGATTATTCCACATAATATTCCATTAAATAAATGGACCATACTTGAGTTTACTGTTCCTTACTTTTATATGTTACATCCTAGGATTTTAATATGAGTTCTCTAAATAATTGTATAACCAATGTATTTTATGAAAAGCCTGCTTTCTGCACTTAAGAATATTTTGTTAGGATAAATTTCTGAAAGTGAGAACATAGCATTAAAGCGTGTAACTTTTAAAAAGTTTTTGCTACATATGCCAATTACACCATCACCTTTGATGGTCATGAATTTACATTTCAACATTGTGAATTTTTATTAATAAAATAGCTAATTTAATAGACATAAATGTTGCCTAATTATTGTTTTAATATATGATTTCTCAGGTTACTAGTCAGGTAGAATAATTTTTCCCTTGTTAAAAAAGCCAGTTTTNTTTTTTTTTTTTTTCCCTTTTTTTTTTTTTTTTTTTTTTTTTTTTTTTTTTTTTTTTTTTTTTTTTTTTTACTACATGTTGGGGCATTGGTGGATTTTATAATTTAAACTTTTGGTACATCAGTAATATCAATAACATTTTGGCCTATGGAAGGAAATCATGGTAGCCTCCAAACTTTCACCCCAAGCAGAGGCAGAATTCGGAGGCCACAGCAGAGAAAAGCACTGATACGCTAATGGGCAACTAGAATTAAGCTGGCATTAAGAAATCATTATGTCAAGCCATTAAGGATAAGGGAAAGTGGAGTGGTAAGAATCACCTGCTCCCCACAGCCTGAGGGTCCTTGTCACAGCTGATCTTGAACATAGCTAGCACCCGAGCTCTGATCTGTTTGGTCTTGGCACCGTAGATGATGGGATTGATCACAGGAGGCAGAAGTAGATAAACATCACCCATGAGAACGTGCACAATGGGATCAAGGCTGTTTCCAAAACGGTGTACCACTGAGAGGCCAATGAGAGGAACGTAGAAGGCCAATACCACACCGATGTGTGACACACAGGTTCCAAAAGCCTTGGCCCGCTCTGACTTGGAAGGAAGTTGTAGAACTGTTCGTATAATTAGAAAATAGGACAAGGAGATGAAGAGGACATCCACGCCCATAACCAGCAGAATGGCAGTAAGACCATAGATCACATTGGGCAACGTGTCTGCATGGGCCAACTTCATCATATCCTGGTGCACACAATAGGAGTGTGAGAGCACATTGGAGTGGCAGAAGGCCAGACGTTTGATGAGCAGAGGCAGTGGGATAAAGAAGAGGGATCCACGGACCACAGCCACCATGCCAATCTGGGCTGTTACTGTATTGTTGAGCACTGCTGCATGGCGCAGTGGGTGGCAGATGGCTATATAACGGTCAAAGGCCATGGCCAGAAGGATAGTAGACTCAATAGCTGAAAGAGCATGAATAAAAAACATCTGGGTAATGCAGGCATCAAAGGTTATCTCTCGGGAATCAAACCAGAAGAGGGCGAGGATCTTGGGCATGGTGGATGTGGATAAGGCCAGGTCAATGGCTGCCAGCATGCAGAGAAAGAGGTACATGGGTGCGTGTAGGCTGCGCTCTGTCCTTACGATGAAGACCACGATGCAGTTTCCAAACACTGCCACAGCATACATTGAAAGCAGGGGGAAGCCGATCCAAAAATGGGCTTCTTCTAATCCTGGGATACCAATAAGCACAAAGGTGGTATGTGTGAAGTTGCAGGAACTCATAGCTGGCATCGAGAAGGGGGCCCTGGAGAGGTTGAGGTCACCCTGGCAGCCTGCTAGCCTGCTAGGACATGGAGCACAATCAGAGGCCAACCCTGGAAACCTGGGAACTGAATGCACCTTAGCTCTCCCTCTCCTACTCTCACCTCTCAGTCTTCCAAGCCCTTTAGGCTCTTTCACAAGCTCTGAAGCCCTTTCCAAAGGAAAAATGATAGCTCAAATTCATTTATCAGTTGCTCCTCTCAAGGTCCATTCACATTAAAATTATTTTTAGATTTATTTATTTACTTATTTATTTGAGAGTGAGAGAGAGAGAGAGAGAACACAAGTAGAGGGAGGAGCAGAGGGAGAAGGATAAGCAGACTCAGTGCTGAGATTGGAGCCCGACATGGGGTTTGATTCCAGGACCCCAAGATCATTACTTGAGCTGAAACCAGGGAATGCCCAACTGACTGAGCCACTCAAGCACCTCCCATTTACATTTTAAAAATGGAACCTGGGAGAACAATGCTTAACCCAAAATGTATCCTTTCCAAATTCCTTCAGACTCCTTCTCCTGGCCCATAACTTCATTACCTGGATATTAGGTGGTTCTTTTCTCAGATAGGTGTTAACAGATACGCTATTGAGAACCCTTTCCAGATATGGTTTCTTTCCTTTCCTTCAATTATTCATTCATTTTATAAGCATCTAGTTATATTACCTACTATGTACAAGGCTATTTGCTAGATGTTCATGATACAGAGATGAAAGACACATCCTTTGCTTTCAGATGCCTGGCCTATGGTGGAAAATAGACAAGTAACCCAATTATTAGAGTTTTGGGATAAGCGTTAGCCTAAGGTGTGCATTTAATGCATGGGAGGGGGAGAGGCATGATCAGAGGAACCTTCCTGCCAAAGATAATCCCTTTTTTCAGTCTTCAAACATGAGTAGGAATTAGACGGAGAGGGGAATAATGGGTATAACCAAGCCAGTGAGGATAGGGAATATTTTTTCCTTCAAATTTTTGGGATTCTGGATCCCCAGGCCTAAGGCCAGCAAGCGGAAAAAGACACAAAAATGGCAATTTTTAAACGATGAGAAAAAAACCTAAGAAGAAAAAGGCCAAATCTTTTAAGTAAAAAAAAGGAAACTCCTTTGGGGTCATCAAAAGAAAGGGAGTGTCTCCCTCCAGTGACTTATCTGGAGATGAAGGTGCTGGCAGTGTGTGTGGCCTCCAGTGGATCCTAGCTGCTTGGCATGGTCCCTTGTGAAGGCTCTTCTCTCTGCTCCTGGATGATGTGTTTCTCTGCACCTGAAAGTGGCCTCCAGGCCACACTCCTTGCCCCAAGGAGAACTTGGGTCAAGTCTTGATACTCCTAGAGCTTTGTCTTTCCTGGAACCTCTGCCAACAAGCCGTTCATGTTAGGGAAAGCTTTTTGTTTTTGGAAGCCCAGCATTGCTCTGCCCCTGCCCTGCTACCCAAACACCTAGGATTTGACCTCATCAAACACTTTCTCTGCTAGGCTCCTTAGGTACCCTGGTCTTTAGAGCTAATTGTCTCTAAAGAGCTAAGGGCTTGACTTCAAGAAGGAGGGTCTCTGAATCTTTGGAATAAACTCTGCAGGTGTCTTCATCAGTGATAGTTAGGTAAACCTGTTCATCTCCCCAGGATTCTTCTTCACTCCTAATCTGGGTCCTGGGTGTGACAAAATAGGAACTAAAAGATTTGACTTGGATTATACCCATCCCGGATAAGGAAGGAAGAACAAATCCAAGATTCAAAGGTCACAGAATTCACACCTCTGACCACTATTTGCTAATCCTTAGATCTTATGCAAAGACATAATAGCTACTCTCCTTGACAAGTGTGAGATCCCAAATTTGGCCCCAAACTGCTATCAGAGAATGAGAAGCCCTTTTAATAGGCAGATAATTGCACCTTCAGTGAGATAAAAGATAGCTTATGTCTTGTATTCATCCAACCATCTATGTATCTATCATGGGTAGCTTAGGGAGAGAGATTCAGAAATGTAAACAAGTCAGGCTGAAAAGTATGGATAATGCTAAGGGAACTCCCCTGGATGGAGGCCAGCTCACTGGACCTCTGGGTCCAAGAGAAATGGGGCCCAGGATGAAGGAAAAGGCATGGAGGTGTTGCAGGGGGAGGACAGTAATGTATTTCCCCTGTCCTTAAGCCTCTTGCCCATGCTACTGTGTGAGTACCCACAGATATAAGGGTCTTTGTTGGCCACAGAGTTGGATCCTTTCCTGACTCCTCTTTCTACAGGGTATCTTTTCTGCTTTTCTAGTAGCAGTCTAAGACTTTGAGCTATTATCTTGTCTCCCCAGTTATCAATCCCTGAAGTCCTCATATCTCTCTCCCATGTTGTCTGGCCTTCTGCCTAAAGTGACCCTTGGCTAAACCCAGTTTTAGCTTCTCTTTGGGTCTGAATGTGGCTTTTGCATTCATTCTTACTTGCCTTTGTGGACTGTCTACTAGTGCTCTGGGACATTTCTTCTCAGCCCATGAAGATGCATTTGGGACACAAGTGTTTCCCCCTCCTGCCGTAAGACAGTTGTGGGGTCCTCAAGTTCTGTTAAGATGGTAGGAATTTGGCCTTCCCAATCTCGAGTGAGGGTGGACTCACTTGAAAACCATGCAGTCCTGGGAGAGAGCAGCTGGAGCTGGCTCACCCTTTCAAGCACAGGCCTATTTATAATACTGCCTAGGAGGCCCATGGGAACATGGGTGTGGGATTACGGACTGAGGCCCTTGGGGCTTGGCAAGCTGGGGACAGTATCTCCATGTTCACTTGTGGGTCACTCCCATAGGCTTCCCACTGTTTCCTTCTGGTGTGTGTGTTGTGGGGGGGTGATCACGAAGGTGGCACTGCCACTGCCTCTGCCATCACTCCCACACTTATACATACAGGGCTCTTGACAGTCTATCCCCACCCTTCCAAATAACTCAAACTCCCTAGGTAGCAACAGTGGTTAGAGCTTTTTCTCATTAGCCACTTTGCTAGACACGACAGGCAACATGTGTGTATAGTCATGTCCCTGGGCTCTAGGAGTTCACATCCTCTTTAAAAACACTATGGAACATAAGAAATAGCAGGAAGATCAGTAGGAGAAGGAAGGGAAGAATGAAGGGGTAGACAGAAGGGGGAATGAACCATGAGAGACTGTGGACTCTGGAAAACAAACTGAGGGCTTCAGAGGGGAGAGGGGTGGGGGATTGGGATAGGCTGGTGATGGGTGTTAAGGAGGGCATATATTGCATGGAGCAGTGGGTGTTATATGCAAATAATGAATCATGAAACACTACATCAAAAACTAAGGATGTATTGTATGGTGACTAGCATAACATAATAAAAAATTATTATAAAAAATAAAAATAAAAAACTATTGACTTTTTAAAGCAAAAATAAAATAAAATAAATAAAAACCAAGATGGGTACACAGAACCAGTAATTCCCATAACTAAGAATAAGGACATTCACTTCAGTTTTTCATTCTCAGCGTTTCTTTCAGTTGATGAAATAGACCTTGAGGTAGGGAAGCCACTCTCTTGCACCTGTGTTACAGATGAGGAGTGGATGAGATGAAGGCTCTTTGCTTTGGTCACAGAGTTATTAGTGATAATGCTGGTTGGAGAACAAGGTATTCTGATTCTTTATTCATTCGTACTTAATAAATATTTATCAGGGGCCTGCAATGTAACAAGATATGTAAATTTTTTAAACATAACCTTATAGATTATACATCCTGATGAGAGGGACAAACAGTCCATGGTTAATATGAGAAACTAAATAGTTTCTCCTTATGACTGCCTAAGGAGAAAAAATAAAAGGAAGAAGAGAACAGGTAAATATCGGGATGGGCAGTTGAAATTTTAAATGAAGTTGGCAGGGAATGCCTCACATAATGGAGACATTTGAGGAGAACCCTGGAGGGAGTAAGAAATATATCCATGAGATCTCTGAGGAAGACCATCCAAAGGAGGAAGAACAGAAACTGCAAAGTTTCTGAGAAGGGAGTGTATCTGTTTTTTTTTTTTTTTGTAATAATATTTTTTATTATGTTAGTCACCATAAAGTACATCCCTGGTTTTTGATGTAAAGTTCGATGATTCATTAGTTGCGTATAACACCCAGTGCACCATGCAATACGTGCCCTCCTTACTACCCATCACCAGCCTATCCCATTCCCCCACCTCCCTCCCCTCTGAAGCCCCCAGGTTGTTTCTCAGAGTCCAAGTGGGATTCATCCCTGGGATGCAAGGGTGGTTCAACATTCACAAATCTATCACACTGATAGATCAACAAGAAAAAAGCCAAAAATCATATGATCCCCTCAAGAGATGCAGAAAAAGCATTTGACAAAATACAGCATCCTTTCCTGATTAAAACCCTTCAGAGTGTAGTGATAGAGGGTACATTCCTCAATCTTGTAAAAACCATCTGTGAAAAGCCTACAGCAAATAACATTCTCAATGGGGAAAAGCTGGAAGCATTTCCCTTAAGATCAGGAACACGAAAAGGATGCCCACTCTTGTCGTGTTCAACATAGTACTAGAAGTCCTTGCAACAGCAATCAGACAACAAAAAGGGATAAAAGGTATCCAAATAGGCAAAGAAGTCAAACTGTCTCTCTTCACAGATGACATGATACTCTGTATGGAAAACCCAAAAGAATCCACTCCCAAACTATTAGAAGTTATAGAGCAATTCAGTAATGTGGCGGGATACAAAATCAATGCTCAGAAATCAGTTGCATTTCTATACACGAACAATGAGACTGAAGAAAGAGAAATTAGGGAATCCATCCCATTTACAATAGCACCAAAAATCATAGTTATCTTGGAATTAACTTAACCAGAGACATAAAGGATCTATATTCTAGAAACTACAAATCACTCTTGAAAGACATTGAAGAAGACACAAAAAGATGGAAAAATATTCCATGCTCATGGATCGGAAGAATTAACATAGTTAAAATGTCCGTGCTACCCAGAGCAATCTACACTTTCAATGCTATCCCCATCAAAATACCAGTGACATTTTTCAAAGAACTGGAACAAACAGCCCTATCTGGGGGTTTAGAATAACAAGAAGGCCAGTGTGCCTGAGCAGAGAGAACAAAGGGAAGAATAATAGAGAGGTAGATAATAGGGAATTGGATCATATAGGGCTTTATAGGACTTTTTACAGGACAGTTAAAGGACAGACTTGGAGTCTGCATTCAGGTAGCTACAACCGCAGCCATGTGTCTACTACTGCCCTGGCTTTCAGGAAAGTCTCCAATTCATTGTGAGCTTGTCCACCTTGGGCAGAGGTGACATTTGCTCTATAAATCACCCATTCCCAAATTTTCCAAATTGTCCACCCCCCAGTGAGATAAGCTTATAAGTTTTCAGGATTGTCGGATACGGGGGCCATCCATAGGTTGGTGTGTGTGGGGGGGTGGTGAGGTAGGAGAGAAACATCTGTAGAAGTAGTATGAACGTCTTGGCTGTCCGGTGCTTTAAAAGACTGAAGCTCCTTCTCATTCTGAATTGTAGGACTCTGTGTACCCTATCACTCTTCTCTAAGTTTCTTTCATTCCCCCCACAAACAAACAAATATCTAGCCTTAAATCTACACCATCTGAACTTTTTCACTTCTTTCCAACAGTGAATGAGTGAGTTATAGTTCCTGGTCTTGGGAAGTGGGCACAGAGTCTGTGGTGAGGAAACAGTTACTAGACAGTCTGAAAAGGGATGTCCTGAGAAAGAAGCACAAGGTACTGCAGAAGCACCTGGAAAGGACACCAGACAGGTTTGAGAAACCAGGAAATATCTCTGAGAGAAAGTCACTTCTAAGTCAGGAGAAGGGAAATAGAGAGGGAGCTCTAGAGGGATGTCACAGCTTTTGCAAAGGTTTGCGAGTGATCCAGAGCAATCTCAGCTAAGAAATGCAAGTGGTTTGTTGTGCCTGGAGCACTGAACGTGGGGCAAGCAATGAGGCTTGAGAGTAAACAGAGCCAGCTCATTCAGGGTTACTATCATTTTATTATGTGGCAGACCAAGGTTTTGGGTCTGGAAGACAGCATGAATGAAACAAAATTCTTTTTCTCAAAGACCTTACCTGGTAATGGGGAAACTAGAGAAGAAATAAATAGGTATGTAATATTTTGGTGGGGGAAGGGAATGCCAGGTATTAAAAATACAATATGTAAGGAAGAGTGTGAATGCAGACAGGATTTGAGGAAGAGGTGGTGGTGTTATTTTTAATGTCAGGGGCCCTCTAGGAACGTAACACTTAGGCAGAGACCTGCATGAGGTGAGGCAGTAAGCCACGAGGGTGTCTGGGGGAAGAACATTCCAAGTAGAGAACAGAAAGTGTGAAGTTTGATGTTGAAGCGTGGTATGGTGAGTTTAAGGAA